>NC_034593.1:9694397-9704298 GCF_900095145.1 Mus pahari | reverse complement strand
CGTACTTTGTCTTAAAAAAAAAAAAAAAAAAAAAAAAAAAAAAAAAAAAAAAAAAAAAAAAAAAAAAAAAAAAAAAAAAAAAAAAAAAAAAAAGAAAATCACAAGTCTCAAAATGTGGAACAGCTCTGAGTTCATCCCAAACCTCATTTTTATGATCTTAATACAATGTAGCGAAAAGTGTAAAAACTATGTTAGACTGCATCTGGGAGCTATGCTCAGAACTCAAAAAGAGCCCTCTGACGGAGAAAGGGATAATCACTAATTTGACCTGTGTTTGTCAGGGACATACTGCTGGCTTCCAGGTTTCAGAAATCGGGTAAGGATGTTTCACAGGGTGAAATTTGGCTTTGTAATAATGGTCTTTGCAATTTTATTTTGTACTATGTTGTGCTTAAATTTAATGAAATGTGAATAATATAGTCTCCTGACAACTCTATCCATTACTCACCTTCATTTTCTTTACAAATTAATTAATATTGAGATAGAAAATTTCAATTGTGATTCAAATATTATTGATTGTTCCATTAAAATGCTATCCTTTCATGAACTCAATCTTAGAAAGATTGGTTAATGTGTTCCAAAATTTGTCAACTCTATCAGTGCGATTCTCGGCTTACAAGAGTTGTTGGTGGCTTTGTGTTACCTTGGTGACTCAGCATTCTGGCCTGTGTTCTGTGATTGATGGTGCTGGGTTAATTTCAACCTATCTGTGGCCACTGATTTCTTCTCACTTACCTGCTTCTGCCTTTTGCTGCTTCTCAATCTTCTCCAGGCGCCCCAGCAAGGAGTCAATTTTAGTTTTGATCTGGGTTAATTCTTTCTTGATTGTCTGTAACTCATCTGATTTCACTGGAAGGCGAAAGTGGAAAGAAAACAAGACATCAAATGGATCGCTTAGAGTACAATTCAAGACACAGTGCGTCTCAAGATTGTCGTATAGGATTTCCAGTGAATCATCAGCTTCCTGTCACAGCCATCCTGAAATAGTACATGGATTTCTAATTAGAAATAAGGATTCTTGGTGACATGAGACTCTGATACTCAATGTTCTAACTGAAGGTCACATGAAAGGATAAAGAATCTGAAAACATTTCAACAGAATAGCGCAGGGTCTTCACTTCCTCAGGTAAGTAAGAGAATATGCTTCATAAAACTTCAATTTAAACCGACTTGGCTTAAGGATTCGTGATATCTGTGTTGATACTACTTTGAATAACCATGTCCTGAAATACATATTTTGTATGCCTTGATCTTGAGAAGTGCACTCCTCCATCGTCAAGCACTAATGGCTAGACATCAGTGATATTTTTAAGACAGATCTTTGAGTTATAACTGAAAATATCATACTTGTCATTGATAGAGTATATTTCCTGAGCCCTTTCTAAAAATAAAGTGACAGATTGTACATACCTATTCTTAAGCCATGGAGCTGGTGGAAGGGAATCACACAGATCATCCTCCCGATGATTTTTACCTGAATTTAATTTGTGGTTTATTTGAAATAAGGTATTATTGTGTTCTCAAGCTGTCCTTGCATGCACCATCCTTCTACTTCAGTTTCTGGAGTGCAGGAATTACAGACATACGACATCATATACCATCTTACTGGTATATGTACAGCAATTTGTTCCAATTCTAGATTTTTTAGAATTTGATCTGATTTCTAAAGAAAAGATAGGGCCTGCTGTAAATGGTAAATTTTCATTTTTAAAGAAACATTTCAAAAAACAACAAGCATGTGTTGGAATTTAACTCAGTGGTTGAATGTTTTACTTGCAAGCAAATGGCTCCAGGTTTGGTTCACAGCAATAGAAAAAAAAAAAAAGATTAAAAATCAGATAAGAGAGACAATATACCTTAATAGCTTGTTGCCATTTAAATTAACTATTTATTTTTAATGGGCTTAAGAAAACTTCTGGATATATCCCCAAAAGATGTTCCATCCTACCACAAAGATACTTGCTCAACTACGTTCCTATAAGCTTTGTTCATCATAGCCAGAGACCAAAAACAAGTTAGATGTTCCTAAACCAAAGAATGGATTTAAAAATGTGGTACATATTGGAGTTTTACTCAGATGTCAAAAAATCACCATGAAATTTGGAGGAAAATGGATGTAAGGAGAAAAAAATAATCATGACTGAGGCAACTCAGCCCCAGAAAGATAAACATTGTATGTACTCACTTATAAATGAATATTAGTTGTAAAGTAATGGACAGTCATGTTACAGTCCATAGACCCAGGGAGGCTAAGTAACAAGGAGGGAAGGAGGGCTCAAGGTTGCAAGAACAGCATGTGCGAGTTTGTGTGTCTGTGTGTGTGTCTGTGTATGTGTGCACGTGTGTGCGTGCGCGTGCGTGTGCATGTGTGTGCTTGCATAATCAAGAGCTCACAGAGGCTGTATACTTGCCTGCCTTAACCCTACATAAGACTAGGCCTGTCATCAGTCAATTGGGTATTGGGAAGGACTCACTGGATCCTACTCCTGCTTGTTGGATTATGGGCTACCAGAATTGGAAGTCATGGACAATAACTGTCCTCAGTTCTGTAACCACTGGTGATTTTCCAACAATAAGCTCATGTTACACAGTTCTCCCTGGTTGTATATAATAGCTTGTAGAACAAAACCAAAGGACATGACTGTGAAATGAGTCAAAGGAAAGGGTAGAGCTTAGTGGGGATGAGAAGAACAGAAGAGAGGATGGAGAGTGACCAGAATGCACATCATGGTTAAAGAACAATTTTAATAATAGAAGTTATATAAAAGTTGAGGATATATAATGTAACTTATTTTGACAAATTCAGTTCACTGTCCATATTTTACTTATCTGAAACAGCACATGGTTTTGTCAGAGGCCCACAACAGAGATCCTAAAGTCCAATAGACTTAGTAGTCTCTGAGCTTCATTAGGAAGGCTTTGAGTACTACTCCAGCTTTAATACAGACCTGTGCTACCTACCCGGGGTATACACCTCTTTTTGTCATTTTATGTCAGTTGTATATTCACCCTAGCTTAGATATTTTGAAGAAATTCTGAATACATTAGTGCTTTTAATTTTACATATTTTTTTCAATTCTAATATATAAAGTACTATACTATACATAATACAGAAGGTCTCAAAAGATAGAAAATGATTTTCCCAGTCCAAAATATACTTAATCCTTATTAAATCAGAATTTTAAAGTGAAAAATTTCTGTAGTGCAAAGTACTTTGTAAGATAAAACCTGCAAGAAACAAGAGTCTCCTGTAAGCTCACGATAGAACTGCCCAACTACAAGAATGCACTTTCAACAGTGACTCCCTCTGGACGTCAATTAATTCAGACATCAAATTACCATTGTTAAAGTGCAGCTAATTTGAAATACATCATCTGTCAGTATGAGAAATTGATTCTTCTTTGAAGAATGATACTCATTTTCTTCGGTGGAGGCTTATCATGTAGTTTTACGTAAATCTATCAAATTTAATAGAAAATATTTTATCTGATAAAAGGTTGCAATGATAAAAACAGTACTGCTAGAAACTAATGTATTTCTAAGGAAATAAGTTAATCCTTAGCTCTAACTGATTAATTTCAGTTTATCATACTAGGAAATATAAATTGATAAGTCACTAACATCTCACATTAAGCCTGCATTAGAATGCACGTGACATTGGTGTTTACATGGTAGGAACATGTAAGTGTCCAGGTAGCCAAGGTCTGAGGTATAGAATTCCCACCAGTATTGTCTAAGAATAGAGAAGGACCATATTAACATTTCAGTCTAATTAATATCTTTGAGATATATAAGAAGGGTACACATTCCTTAAAAACAAGGAATATCCCATCAGTTCTTCCAGGCCCCAACCATGAAATAATGAGCTAAGTCTCTAACCTTGTACAGAGAGACTGCCTGCCTCCTCCTGGCATGAAAGCTTCAAGTACTGACAAGGGTCCTAAGAGCAGACTGGGTTAGCAGTGCTGTCGCCCGCAGTTATGGAAGCCAATTCCTCATCTCAGTGCTGTATGTGCAGGAAGGTCTATCCATGCCTAGGCAGTGAGCTGAATGAAGTCCATTGTCTACTTTTCTCCATCAGAGTCCATATCTTCATCCAGATTGTTCTGGTCTTGTGCTCTCATGTCACTTTCCTAGAGAGAAGTTCTCAGAGGGGCACCTCTGTCCCTCTGGTACTCTAACTTCTCTCCCTCTTTACTTTTTACCCCCTTTCTTTCTGCTAACATTTGTTCTGTAACTTAATACCCTGTGAAATGTTAGCTAGCTCATTGAGGCAGGCACTCCTTTGCTATTCTGTATTTCTAGACTTAGAATTTTAGAAGTATGCAGAGGTGCTATTATGTTTTTCCAAAAACTACATGTTAAATAAGAATTAAACACAGCTATGCATTTAACATATTTGCATACACTTTCATTCTCATTTGGCCTATAATTTCCACTCACCTAGTCACTTTCAGACAGTTCCTGAGGGGCTATTGATAAGGAATCAGCCTTATACATAACTGAAAATTTCCAGAATCTCTTCTCTTTATATAGCAAGACAGATAAGAAACACATTTATGAAAAGCGGTATTATATAATTCCAAATGTCTTCCATGAGATTTGAGTTTTGAATGCTTGTGTCACAACTGATCGCATTATTTCAGCAGGCTTTATAACCTTTAGGAGATGAGATATGACTGGAAGAAGTCAGTCCCTGGGGCTGGCTCTCACAGGTATGTTTGTCTTGTCTACTTCCTGTCTTACCCTCTTGGTTCTTTATAGTATGAAAAGTTATATGCTCACCTACTATAACATTATGTTCAATACATTGGACCAAACATGAAGAATCGCAGAAAACCCTCTGAAATCCTGACTCTCAACCTCCCCCGATTTAAGTTGTCTTAAGAATATGATCACAGTACAGCAAAGTGATTAATGTATAAACTCAACATTTCCAAATGGTATTATTCTCTAGAAACTTCTACAAGTGTGTGTTCAACAGTCTGCTCCATGTCTTTTCTAAGCCCACCTGTCATTAACAGAACAGCTACCTGTTAAAAAAGAAAGCTTGTTATCTGTCTTATCTTTCTGCCTTGGTGAAGTGATCTGGAACTGCTAGGTGAATTTTCTATAACTTTATAATTTTCATCCCCTTCCTTAGAGGAAGTAGGCACAGACTTCTTAGTACCATGGTCAGAGCATCAATAGGACCTGTAAGTGGAGGAAGGATTTATTCTGATTCATGCTATTGTTGTAATGTATTATTGTGCAAACATGTTTCTCTAATCAAAGATTTTTCTGTCCTCCCTAAATGTGTCTTTCAAAATCTACCCAAAATTTTCAGGGTTTAAAGTTGTTTGCATATGAATTCCTCTTTTACAAATCCACTGAAGAGTGAGTCTTTCACCTGTAATCTTTGTAATGGTGCCCATTACATTACATCTACTGCTACACATTCCGTGGTGATTATTGACTTTTCTTTTGCATGTCTGTATCCCACAGTAAATGATAAGTATCTTGAGTGAATAGCTCTTGATTACCACTTGGGATATTCAACACCCCATTCTGTGTGTTTGGATAATCTCCCCCAGCCTTTTACTGATTAGTGAATTCCTGCTCTGAGGTTTAGGGATTGAATCAGCCATTGTTTATTTTAAAATGTTTGTAATGACTTAAAAAGAGATGCTAAATCAAGTAAATTGCCACAGAAAAATTTGTATCTTTCCATCATAAATGGGATTCTGAAATGTATAGGTAGAATTTGTGGCATCTGTGGGACATGGGGTCAATTTACAATTGTCCACTTGCTTAGGTTCTAGAACTAAACTCCTTCTGTGGAAAGAACGCCTCTAATTCTTTCTTTTCCATTATCAGATTAACAATAGAACTTTGTCTTATTGTCTAGACACAGTAAACAAACACTAGAAAAATTTCAGTATGCACATATGTAGA
Organism: Mus pahari; assembly: GCF_900095145.1. Classification (NCBI taxonomy): domain Eukaryota; kingdom Metazoa; phylum Chordata; class Mammalia; order Rodentia; family Muridae; genus Mus; species Mus pahari. The sequence continues at coordinate 9,698,364 of NC_034593.1, read as the reverse complement.
TATGGTGATTTCATGCTAGTTTCAACTGGGATAACATAAGTTATTTCCTAACTTTATGTATGTGACAGGCAAAAATAATCATAAAACAAAAATCTTATGAGCTGACCAAGAGGGAGAGAGTAAGCAGCCAAGCTGGTAAAAATATAAGTATCATATAACTATAGCCATGTCTGGTCAACATGTTATGATGAAAGAAAATGACAGAAAAGCACGGTTTTGGCCACTAATCATTTTAACTGTTCCCTAATTCCTTTAATTAATAATCCTTATATGTGAAGATGCATTGGGTAGAATACAACATCCTTTTTAATAAGGTATGAAACAGTGGCAGTAGGTCCAGAATTAGAAGACTGATAAATGAAAACAGTATTAGCTTGTAAGATACATTAGCTTTTGTGGAACGAAGAATGATGCTTGAGAAAGTAGAAGTCAGCTTCTAGCATATGGATAAACTGAAATAGTTTTCCTAAAGTATCACAGTAGAATTTTGTTAAAAAGTAAATCCATATCAAATCATTGCAAATCGGTTTTTTTTTTTTTTTTTGGTTTTTCGAGACAGGGTTTCTCTGTATAGCTCTGGCTGTCCTGGTACTCACTTGGTAGACCAGGCTGGCCTCGAACTCAGAAATCCTCCTGCCTCTGCCTCCCGAGTGCTGGGATTAAAGGCCTGCGCCACCAGGCCCGGCTGCAAATCGGTTTTCTTTAGAGTGCATTTGTTTTGTGATAAATATTATTGCATTTTATATAGTCAAAAAGAAATGATTGGTTCTCGTTTTGTATCATGAGACATGGTTTATACAGGAAATTAGGCATGCAGGCTGACACCATCTCCCTATGTGTACAATTTTGAATTAAATGAAAACAGTTCAATTTATTTTAATCATCTCTGGATTCAGTCTATACAGAGACAAACAAAGAATCTGGAGATAAATTTTTAGATCAATGATTCATAATGGAAAGCAACTTTACTCTATAGTGGACATGCTACACTAACGAAATACAGTTTGTAAATGAAAACTGGAGGGTGGTATCTAATGCGCATTTGATCTGTTGGCTAATCTACAATTCACAATCCACTGCATCATCATGCAAATAATTATTTGACAAAAGAAATAGTAATGATTCAAAGCATTTGAAACTAGGTTTCATAGGTATTTAGACTGTATGTTTATATTCCACATTTAATATTCCTAATACTACAAATCTAACTTTTGTTCTTTTTAATATTATACTATAATTGCATCATTTGTCTTTTCCCCTTCTTCATTCCAAACCTAAGTTACCAACTAGTCTTGTAAAGAGTTCCATAAGTCAAACTTCAAAGAATTTTGCTAGAATAAGTTGGAACAGTTCTTATCCTTTCCAAAGAATTTCTTAAGTGGGAAAATTACACATATTAGCATATTTATTCATAGACTTTATGCCTTTATACATAAATGCTCATTCTTTCTATGTTTCCATAGTGAGTAAAATAAGATGCAAAATTAGGTCATTCCATTCAATAACTCTCCATTAGTTATCTGCTCTGTGCATCCATTCACATAGAGTTTCTTTATGAGATACTTATAAGCAATTGTATTTACACCTTATGATAAATTCAAGAAACATTATTAAAATACTTGGTGACACAAGTATTCTTATGATTACTTTGTAAATTATAACTAAATGAGAGAAGTAATGTCTTTTAGGATTACATAGCACAGGAGCCATGAAGTCAAGTTTAAGAAGATGACAAAGACTGTCTGAGTTTCTCTTTATCCCTAAGCCATGAATTATTACTCATAGTGAGCTGCCTTCCTGGCCTCATGGAATTTACAGTTGGTGGGGAAACTATGTAAACAACTTTTAGATATAAGAACATAAATATATAAGATAAAGAGAAATAAGTGAAGAGTTCCTATTACTTGACATTGATCCCAATATAGTGTGCCTATCAATGACTATCTTTCTTAATGGATGGTGTTTACTTATTTCTTGTTATATGAGTTCCTTGGTGTTCTATCTATTTAATGTGTGGGAATTGAGGCTTATGTGATATGTGCTAATTAATTAAACTGTGTCAAATATTGGGTAAAATAAAAACGAATTATTTTTATTGGGTTTGATTATTGATTTCAAACTAGCCATAAAATACTAGGCTCCTGAGCTAATAAGACTAGAAGTCTCTTTTATATTTCAGCAGAAAATATGCATCTCATTAAAAGAATAGGCAAATGTTTTCTGATCTTGAAAGTACATAAATGTCTGATTTCTTTTAAACATTTAAGAAAAGGACAGGGATTTCCTTCATTTCTCTGATTGAATAGATATAGTCAGTAACTAACATTAGAGCTTCAGCATTGTCAAAGCTACTTCTAACTTCCTGTAGATGCTTTATGGCTTTTATAATAATCTGTCACTTATTTTATATTGATGTTCCCTTAAGGCTATTAACTATAGTTTTCTATCCTGGTAGACATTATAATTTAAATTAATTGAATATGTTGACTAGTTGGTTCTTTTCTTGAGAAGAAATTTCTTATGCCATAATATTTATAGGGTGATTATCTTTGATCACAAAACTTTATGCTATGTTTTTGACTGATGGCTAGGCAGGTGGGTCACAGTTTTAGTTTTAGCAATTTAAAAAGAAACTAAAATACACATAAGAATCTAATTTCATTAAGACCTTTGAATTTTTTAAACTTTAATTTTTTTAGCCAATACACAGGAAAATGATATAATTAACAGTATAGAATAATATCATTCAATATATATGCATTTTGTAAAGTAATTAAAGATAAACATAAATACACACGCACATATATAGCAATTCATATACTGCACAGACAAAATACATGTTTCATATACTGTACTATATATTGTGTGTGTATCTATTTGTATGTACATACCACTCTCTATATTCACTCTATTGTGCATGTGAACATTATCAAGACATACTTTCTATTGAGCTTAAATGATATTTAAATATGAAAAGGTGCCAATCCATTAAAAAATGCAAATGCCTATTAAAATGACAAATATATACAGTTCAGTAAATAACTACTCAGATTATATTTATATTAACACCAGAATTTTTCACTTCACTAAGAATTTTAATTAGTAATTTAAGTTTGTAAAAATTAACTATTCCTAGAAAACAGGCTTAATTTTACAAAAAAATGAATAGAGATGAAATAANCACACTGAATAATATAAACAAGGCCAAAAANCTTTGTATGTGGTCTTTCATTTGTTGATGTAATATTTGAATCATCAGATATATATGTTTCATTTTAAATACTCACACAGNTAAGTTTATTATGTATGACACCAGAGACCAAAGAAATGAATGAGTGAATGAATGAATGAGCTCAATACCAGGAATGGGTTACTCATTCTTTGGTATTGTTGACTAGAAAGGTTCCACAGTTTCTGAAATCTTGGATAACATTGGCAATGCTCTTGGATTCTCTCTAAAACTTGATGATGAGAGCGATACCCTTGAGACATATGACATGTAAAAATCAAGCTGGTACTAATCTGGAAACTTCATCACTACCAGCCCCTTTTCTTAGTGGAGGATGATACACACTTCATTGGAGAAGAAAAGCTTGTCTATCTATGAACCTTATGAGCTATAATATTGACAGACCTGAATGACATGTCCACTGACACAATATATACAAGATCATGGAAGTAAGCACCATTTTCTGATTGGATTTACGTCCCATTCCACAAGATGAAACTCAAACCTGGTAGCATTATTAGTTGAAGAACCTACATACAGACAGACCACAGAATCTAGGGAAGAAACTAACACTATGATTTTGTAAATGGACAAAATATTTATCATCTAATTATTCATCACTATAACTATAGATTATTGACTTTCTCAGTCCTCACCAGTGAAAATACAATTTTTAGGAGGTGGTGATTAACCAGAGACATACTCCTGGGCAAACTGAAGACAAAATATTTCACGGTT
>NC_034593.1:9668317-9693712 GCF_900095145.1 Mus pahari | reverse complement strand
AAGGGAAGGGAAGGGAAGGGAAGAGAAGAGAAGAGAAGAGAAGAGAAGAGAAGAGAAGAGAAGAGAAGAGAAGAGAAGAGAAGAGAAGAGAAGAGAGAGACAGACACAGAGACAGTTCTAAGAGTTTAAGAGTATATCCCCTGGTAAGTCAACCATGCTTCAGTGAATAACTGCTTATCTACAAATATTTAGGCAAAAGTGTTTTCTTTCCTGGGTATATTAGAAGGTGGGTAGACCTTGATAAAGTTGAGGAAAGGGGAGAATATGTTCAAAATATTTGCAGGGAAATTTTAAAAGAACTTTAAAAATAAAGGAAAATAAGATGAAGAGTTATAGAGGGAGACACCCAACACTGAACTCTCTGTGTCTTTCTGTCTCTCTGTCTTGCTCTTTTACACACACACACACACACACACACACACACACACACACACACACACTCAGGCAAACGTACAAAGACATCTTGCATGCACCTACACACAGGCCATGATAACACTTTAAACAGGAGGAATGACAAATACACCCAAAATAAGAATGACGAAAATAGTTGATAACTTCCTTTCCTGATGACATGTGAAAGAGTTAAGGTTAACTACAGAATTAGACTTTTAATTACCCCGGGTCTTAGTCAGGGTTTCTATTCCTGCACAAACATCATGACCAAGAAGCAGGTTGGGGAGGAAAAGGTTTATTCAGCTTACACTTCCATACTGCTGTTCATCACCAAAGGAAGTCAGGACTGGAACTCAAGCAGGTCAGGAAGCAGGAGCTGGTGCAGCAGCCATGCAGGGATGTTCCTTACTGGCTTGCTTCCCCTGGCTTGCTCAGCCTGCTCTTTTATAGGATCCAAGACTACCAGCCCAGAGATAGCACCACCCACAAGGGGTCTTTACCCCTTGATTACTAATTGAGAAATTGCCATACAGCTGGATCTCATGGAGGCATTTTCCCAATTGAAGCTCCTTTCTCTGTGATAACTTCAGCCTGTGTCAAGTCCACACAAAACTAGCTCGTATACCCCCTTAGACCAAACTCAGTTGTTTATTGCTTAGAGAACACAAAATAAAGTGGTTAAGTGTAATGCATTAAAATACATTTTCCTGAAGGACATGGAATGCTAATCCCTCATACCTTGAAGATGACTTTATTTGGAAGTTGACCTTTGCATCAACATAAAAGTATTAAGGTGAGCTAGTTTGGTTAGACTAATCTACTTCTGAGCAGAGAAGAGAACATATATAAAGACATCGGGAAGTACATTGTGTTGTGTAGCTTAGTCTTGGACATCCCAGATATAGAGACTTTAAATTCCTGCTCCTCTAGTCTGCTCTGCTTCTGATTGTTATAACCAGCATTAGGACATTGATGTAGGAAGCAAGACAGAAAAGGTGGAAATGCAACCAAAGCACAAAACAAAATATGAGAAAAAAGTAAAATTCAAGGTTAAAATAGAAATTACAAAGCTATAATATTTACAGGCCTGCAGTTCAGAGAAGTTGTTGAAACACACGAACTCAGATACTTATATCATGTACAGACTCCTAATATGTGGCTACTGCCTCTGTTACTGATAACTCTATGACTTTCAGGATAGTTTCTAATGTTTCTGCCTTTCCACACTTGTAGAATGGAAGCAGCGTGAATATTCACAGGATATTCATGAATAACAAATAAACTTATATGTATAGCATGTGAGGCACCAGCTATTATAGATATTAAAATAGAATTATATATTATTTTCCTCTAAATATCCAGAAACATATTATTAATATCCTCTAAATATAGCATGTGAGGCACCAGTTATTATAGATATTAAAATAGAATTATACATTTTACTCTAAATATCCAGAAACACTCAAGGAAAGAGTAAGGCATGTGTATGATACACATGAGAAACTTTACATACTGTTGAATTTTCAGGATTGGGCATAGAAACCTGTCGCCAGAAAACAGCTCTAAAGAGGATGTGCATGTTCCAATCTGCCATCTACTTAATGCCAAACATGAGCAGAGGAGAAAACATCTGCATGCATGGAAATCACTGTTCCAGAAGTGAAAGATATTCTTAATAAGATTGAGAAAGGAGGATTATTTATTCTTATTCTCCATTCTCTTAATACAGCTAGAAAATTTAAAAGTAAGTAAGTAGGTAAGTAAGTAAATAGATAAATAAAAGTTAAACATTTAAAAAGGAGAACAGAACTAACTGAATGATTTTAATATCAATAAACTGTCATAAAACAACTTTTACAAGCTCTTGCTTTTCTCAGACTTCTGCTAGTAAGACATGAAACTCAGCATTTGAGTTTTATAAGATTGCACCTGTCACACATGGCCTAGTCTTAAGCCAAGCGTATTCCTAAATTGGTGCCTATAAAATCAGGAGGTGCTATTTTCCAAGGGGATATTTGGAAAGAGCATGTTTGTATGTACATACTATGAAACCAAAGGGTTTGAGATGAGGGCTGACAAATGTTATGCAGAGTTGTGGGTGAGGCTCAGTGGAGAACTACATATTCCAATGACAGTGGTATTTCTGCTGGTATACCACTTTGCCATTGAGCTCTGGATAAAATGTACACAATGCTTTTAATATTTCTCTTTTTTAATGGATTGATATAAAACATGATACAAACCCAGAGTGCAATTTGAGCTTCATGTTTCAACAAGGGCCAAATTCAATAAATTTCTTAACCCTTAATGACAATCTAATGACATATTATAATGTTCAGAAATTTACCAGACATCAATTCTCTCTTATTCTGACCCAAAACAAAGTTTACACTACCCATTTGCAGAATAGATTTGAAATAAATGCAGAGCAAACTTCTGTTTGCTATTGAGATTTCAATATATATATATATGCATGTATGGAGAGACAGACAGGCAGAGAATGAGAGTGACTCTTCTGAGGTACAAATCATGCTGGAGATTCAGATGTGAGGCTTTCCAAAATCATCACCCATACAGGTCTGGGCTTTCCTGTGATGTGACTGCTTATGGGTTATCAATACTTCTGTGAAAACCCCTGAAACCATATTCCTGCAGCCCCAATAGACTCATTGATTTACTAAGATAGATTTGGACAGAATTGCTTCTTTGGTCTATTATTGGTACTAGATCTGGAGTGAATAAACTTTTCTTGTTTGGATCTACATGTTCATAGGAAAATCCACACTATTGTTTATCTTAAAATGGGGTATTTCTCTACCATGTCTTAAAACTTTCGTGGTATTGAATAAGCAAAATCCCTATGAAGCTGCCCTGGAGCTTGCTTTGTGTTCTTGTTTTTAGCCATGGTCCTTTACTTGCTTCCAGCTTCAATGGCTTCTTTGTTGTTCCACTGTGACTGTTCACATTTTTGATTGCCATTCCTTGCTCTGCCTGCTATGATAAAATACAGATGCTTGTCCTTCAGCTCCTTCAGGTTTCTGCTAAAATATCCCTGGGAATAGACGGTTGTAGCCTACTATTTGAAGCAGAGCTCTTCCAGTTTCTTCTAAGACATTCTTTCTCGTATACTAGTAGTATAGCAGCTTAACTCCTACCTTTTCTGTATTAACATATAATTTCAAGGAAGACAGAAAATGTGTTACTATTTTCTTTAGCAATAATATTCTAATGAAAATGTAGAGATTTTCTCAGTCAATCCATATGAAGTTTTTGAATATACACAGTTAGGAGGCTGGATATCTCTACATATCACTGACTCCTGTGATAGCATCATCACTACTTGCTAGTTTCCATAGTGCTGGAAGATGTTATGCATTCTACTGGAGGAGAAAAGCTCATCAGTCTATGAGTTTTAATTATTTTTGAAATATATATTTAGATATATATCTCATAATGACATAGGTAATTGGTAAGTTATCCCTTAAAACATCTATTATATCATTTATCAATTTTCATCCTTGATTATCTTAAGTCTAAAGCATTCAAAGTACATATTATTCACAAGTTTCTCTTAAAAAAAAAGTCCATGTACTCTTCTCAAGTGACAGTGTTTTTTAATTAAAAGTAGCCCACTCTATTTCCAGGATTTGTTCTATTGCACAGTAACAAGGTTAAGGACATAGTATAATTTACAATGATAAAATTATATTAAAATCAGTCCTGGTTTACCTCTTTAACTATCTACTGTATGTGATGTGGTGGAAATCAAGAATAAGTAACCATCCATGTTGTTCCACTAATAGTTACTAGGTAACCATTCACCATAGTTCTTTATGTAATGATGGCTATTTCTACTTTATGTACAGGGAGATAAAACAAGGGGTTTTACTTACACTTAGAGCCTGATGAAGATGAACCACCAACAGTAGATCTGGATCCCCCCTTCATGGAAAAGACGCCTTTGCCCCTGCGTGTTGTGGTGACAGCCACTCTGGGACGTTTGAGTGGAATGACAGCTCGAGGAGGTGGAGGTACACGGCCGTGGTAATCAAACAGCCTTCACAGACACAAATGGTTAAGAGTTGGTAAGATGTCTAAATGTTCTACAGTAAACACAGGAATTATTCAGACGCTGCTCTGGCAAGATTTTATGATGACTATTTTTGTCGTTGTTTACTGTTCAGACAAGGTTTTTAACAGTCAATTTATCTTTCAGAAACCAACAGGATGTTCTTTCAGGATGCTAGAATTTGACCTGATTCTAACTTTTGTGAGCTAAGAAAGGAGTTTTGCCCTGACAGCAATATAAAATTGCCAAAATAAGGTTGATCTTTGTCCTAGGATGTATTTCTTTATTTGAACAAACAACCTTATCCTAATATTGAATATATACCTTCCTTTTATATATTAGAAAATTCTCATATTGCCCAAGAGTAGAATGATTACAGAGTCATGAACAAACCAGCAAATAGTATTGTCAGTTTATGGGGAAACGTAGCGATAAAAGCAAGTATACTTTCAAGAAGAAAGTATAGGAAACATGAAAATGGTGCCCACCTTCTCAGGTTGTTTGGGGAAATCAGAGCCCTCTCTACCTGAGGCTGGGTTTAAGTGAAACTGAGCTAGCCTAGAAGTAGAAACGGACTGACTGAAGCGTTAGGGGGAACTGGTAATCAGAGCACTTGGTTATTCTGACTACTTTCAGGTACACATACTGAAGTAAAGTCATTTGTAGAGTTAGCTGGTAAAATGTTTTCTAACTGAAATGAAAATAAATGTTCTACTCTGAGTAAAAGAAAAACTGATATTCATCACCACAATGTATTTTCATCAAATACCAGAAGGAATTAAGGCATATGGCTGTTAGCCATATGAAGAAATATGCCATCCAGAGACTCCAATGGTTCATATTATTCATTCTGTATACTCATATGCACCAGTGTTTTATATGATAGCATATTTGAGAATCATAACATCTTAGGGACAAAATGCTAGGTTAAATTTAATCTATTTGATAACAAATAAGATATAAAATTCCATCATCCAATACAAAAGAAAAGACATATTATTTGCATTTATGATTGTTATATATTTTATTTTGACACCGTTATATGAATTTTGGTTTTATAATTGATTCAAAGCAGTCAGTAAATAAATCAATATGAAATTCAGAGAATAAAACAATATGAATTCAAAGAACAGTAACTAGAACAGGAAAACGTAATTAAAATTTTCTATGAGAAGTTATTTTATAAAAAATTATCTTGTGAACATATATTTATAAAAATGTGAAAATTTCTTTTGGAAAAATAACATATGAAACATAATATAAATATAAAATTGTTTCAATAGTTTGTTTAAAAAATCATTTACCATTACTATGTCATAAGATAAAAGGAAATGTATATATACAAAGATCATCTTCTACTTGTGTACAAAAGTCAAGTGTGGCAGAAGTCAAGTGGTGCCCTATATTGAATGAACTGGCAAAGTCCAACAGAGTGAGGACCTGCTGGCCAAGAGCAGTGGATGTCAGGACGCTAGGGTTTCCTTCAAAGTCCACAGCTGGATGAGGCAGAAAAAGTTATGAATATAGTCCATGCCAACAGAGAAATGGAAATCAGAAGGGTCAACAAGATTCGTCCCTCATTTCAGTCATAAAACAAAGTATACCTTAGTTATTTATAAGATGAATTCACAAAGGTCCCCAAGTCAGTGGATTAAAATACAATACCCAAGACTATCGAGAGAAATAAAATATGGCATTTGGGTCATCTTCAGGTCAGAAATTACCATTTGAGGTAAAATGTTTCTGTAGCTTTTCATGTGTGTTGAAGAAGTTCATTATACAAACAAACCTACTAACTGGGTGAAGAAAATCCTCAGAACACAATGAGATACCCAGAGATGTAAGAACTCTGTGATGGATGTACTGTGCAAATGAGCTGCCATATTTATTGTTACTTCAATTACAGGTGCTTACTAGGTGACCTATATATCGGTCAATATGTTGTCACATTCTCCATGCTGTGATGCAGAACCTTTGTCTTGTGTTGGGTTTCTCTGCTCTCATCTCTCAATGGCAAGTGGTTTCAAAAAAATCATGTGCAATTTTCACCAATTTCATCTGCCACTCTGATGTGCCTGTGGGAATCTTTGGAACTTAAGTGTTTTAATATTATATATAAAACACAGAACAAAATGGAAGGAATGCATAGGTACTAAAATGAGAATAAATTTCTAATATTTAACAGCAGGGGAAGCACTATTAAATATTATTTGGCACCTTTGAGTCCATTAGAAATATAAGAAAGGAAGTTGGTCATGAATCTCATGCATAAAATGTAACATGTCAGTTGGGAAATGGTCAGTTTCTCTGGGCTTGAGAGAGGGCTTGGGTTTCTATATGCATAGGGATTTGTGGGGTGTGAGAAAGAAGGACACAGCATTGTTTTTATTTTTTCCAGCAGATTTCATTCTTCAGTAATTTAAATTAGTTTATCTTTATGAATAGAATTGGGAGTAAGGACAACTCATTTGAAATTAAAGGCTGTATACAGAAATTACACTCACAATGAAATAGAACCAAAATTTCAAATTTCGGTTAAAGTATTTGAATGACTTTTATTATCACTATATTATTTCATTCATTCTTACAATTATATTTTTATTATTTTACTATTATTTTACTTGATATGTCTTTAGTTTTTCCTAATAGTGCTTATTCAGAAGAAATAAATCTGTCTAATACTGGTGAATGGCCATTATGAAGCCAAGCGTATAATTTTCCCTTTGCCAAAGTCAATTTTAAAATTAATACTCAACGAAAGTCCCTCTATTTTTCAATGAAATAAATATAGTTAGAGTTAGTGTAAGTGACCTTAAAGAAATTTTGCAAGTTTTTATTTCAGAAACAGTTTAAAATTTCACACATTTTGTGTTTAACTTTGTTTTCTTTAAATAAAACAAGAGAGTCATTATATTTCTTAGCAAAAGTTAAAAGCTGGTAAGTCTAATTTTCACACATTTATTTGATGATGATAGTAGCTTGAATCTTAGAAGAAGAATATTATTTTTCATCTCTTATCCTTAAAGCATGCTTGCTAGGGATAAAAGTAATTTAGTACTATATTAATATAAGCATAGAAAGCAAATATGATTTTTATTACTATGAGAATAGTTTATTGCTAGGCTTTAGCAATAATGGTGTCTATAGGAAGTACATGAACAAAGCCCTATATCTCTCAACTTCATACAATGAAACAAACACTATAATATGCTAAGCTTTCCTTTTAGTCATCTATACACTGTTTAGAAACCAAAACCATTGTGAGCATATATAAATATGCTCAAAAGATACATCTGTCTCTATATTAAGAGTTTTCAACGTTCTTTGGTGATTATCTTCATGTTTAATTGGTATAATATATTTATTTTCTAGTAGAAGGCCTACTGAATCAATGCCAAGATGTTGACTTCTTGTTTTTCTTTTATGTCTTCTTTTATTTTCTTTACTTAATTTTTTTGCCTTGATTCTTATTTTTGCTAATAATTAGGAAGGTGTCAAAATAAAATGAAAGATTGAAGATTGAAAGTTTAATGTGTGTATATATTATATAACTAAGTAATAAACTTTCATTAACAATTTCAAGAACTTTTTAATAAATACCTATTTGGTTCTAAATTTCCCCTAGAAAATATTTCTTTTCTCTATTCATGAATCAAACTTACTGTTCCTATGTAGTTACTGCTAACAAAATCTTTAGTATGGAGTAGAAGTATCTCAGAGGCTGGCTTCTTCCCAGGATGTTTTGGTAATAAATGGATAATAAAAAAGCAGATGACTATCTTTGATGTAGTCTGTTTTATCCCTATACTCTACTTTCAGCATGCTTTACTTCTGACAGACTAGAGGCCAATAAACAAGTCAATATGCTCACTTCAAAAAAAGAAGATATAAGTACAGAATTTCCCAAGCCTGGTATGGCCTTGGTGGGGAAAGAGTGACATGGTTCCTGTCCCTGGGACAGGGTCCTGGACTGAGCCTCTGCAAGTACTGAAGGCTACTATGTGCTACTGTGTGGCTTGTATATGTAATAATGTACATATATTTAGTACTACCAGTGGAGAAAACTCTCTTACCAAGGAATGTCCTCATTGTTAATGTTAATGACTCCATGATGGCTAGAAAAAGTAAGTTGAGGGTGTGACTATGTCTCAGCAACATGATAAACACTGGGACCTTCAGGACAGCCCTTAAGGAAAGAGCTCTACATACATGAGTTCAAAAATATATAATTTGTCAACTTGGCAAAAAATAGGATGCAACATGAATTTTATGAGAGGCTTCATGAATCTAAAGGAACAAAAACAGCTGTACTGTGAGCCAATTTGTCAAAAAAATTACTAGAAAAGGAGATAAGGAGATTTAGGGAGTAACAATTCCAGCAGATCCCATCCAGCTAAGAGTTTTGTTTGTGAATTAAGAGGTTGGGGTTATGGGATGCTAAAAAATACACGGGCCTTTGGTCTACGTGAGATGAGCTGGTAAAAAGCATTAATAGTTCTTTAGAATTTTCTCTACAAATAACTGAACTGTCTGGAGATCTCTGGAGAGTGAAAACAGCTCTTCAATAGTTTTTCTAACAGAATTTTTGATTTGGTTGGAAAATTCAATAATTTTTTTATAACACCTTTTCTGACTTTGTTCAGAAAACCCATGAGCTTTTACAATTTTCACTAGTCGAGAGAGCTGTCTCAACAGATTTTTAGAATAGCAAGAAAAGCTGTGTTGAGCAGAACAGACCGAACACACACACACACACAGCAGAGAGAGAGAGAGAGAGAGAGAGAGAGAGAGAGAGAGAGAGATCTGGAAAACCATCTCTACAGAACCTAAGCTGCCAGCTTTGACCCATGATTTGACCAGATACCCCTTTATCAGAATCCCTCTATAAGCTGATGCTGGTTCTTGGCAAGAATTCAAAATATTCTCAAATTATTCTTACAAGTCACCAGAATATTGATGATTTTATTGTTTTTATTTTTTAATCAGTAAACTTTTTAACAATTTCAGGTTGTTTCCCTCCATTGTTTGCATGCAAAATTTTCTGACCATGCTTTCAGAGGCAACTCTCTGAGAAGTAGAATGATGTTATGTGAGCTTTTTACTTTAATGTAATCAATATGCTAACTGCTTAATTTCATATGGAACTTTAAATAATTAAACAATATATTCAACTGGCCATTTGAGGTAAAAAGTAAAACCACTAAAATGATTTGATTCAACTTCTGACTTGGTAAGGTGGGAATTTTAAACCATTTTGTTGATGATCATTAATGATCAGACACAAATTAACCATGACTATTTTCATGCTAAAACTGTATTAGCTTTTCTCTAGTTTATTAGTACAAGGTCAGAATGATCCAAAATTGAACACTGCCCATTTTGAACCACTATAACAGTACAGATTATCCTACCTCGAGAAACATCCATGACATTTCTTATTTTCTAACTGAACTTTATTCTTTACCGGCATTTATAAAGTACTTGGTGCTTTTTCTGGTGGCACTAAAGTTAAGTGTTGGATTAAACTGCCAATTGCTTGGAAATTGAAGAAATTCTCTGGGAAAACTAAGTATGCTTGAAGCAAATCTCTTTTATTTTACTTGGAAACATATTGATGTCTGTCATTGGTTCTCCTAACATACAATTGCCTGAACTCAACGATACCTCCCTTTTTTTTTTGAAAGAAAATACCACCAAATGCTGAAAAATAATTACTGGACATTGCTTCTATCATGCGATACTCAATATAATTAAAAGAAAAAACAATGTATGGGGCTACATCAGTGAATAACATTCAGAACTCCAAACAAGCAGAAAAAGGATGAGAATACAAACATCAGAGTGTCACTTATGAAGCTGTTGCTTCTAAAGACCTTCCTTCAGGTACAGGTGGGATTGGGATGCCCACGCCAGACTTCCTGTTTGAATCAGTACTTTAGAATGAGAATAGAAGGCAGAAAATGGACATATTAGTCTGTCCATTGTTATGACTACTCCAGCTTTGTTTCTTTATCCTGGCAATCACAATTTATCCCAATAGTAGCAGAAGAATCTTGATAGAAGGACTTACATCATTTGTTTCTTCACACTCTCTCCAAGATATCCATACCAGTAGCCTGTGTCCCCTCCTCAGAGATCTGATTCTGAGTTTCATAGAGGTACAAAGCACTGCCTGAAATATTTACCTATAATGTCAACTCAGTAAGTCCCATTTTCTACAATGAATTTTGATATCAGCAAGTGCCCTATCAGCAGTGCCCCATATCTTACAATCACTAATTCCATTATGCTTTGGTTTGTCCTTTCAAGGTCCCAATTCTTATTTAGTGTAGTATTTTTAATGCAATTATCTCTGCTAAGCATAAATAGTGTCATTTCTTGTTTTGTTTCTCCCTAAACAAAGCATCATGGTCTTAGGAAATAAGCACAGTGTTCACTATCTCTCTGCAGGAGTGTGAACTACAACTGAAATGTCACTCCAAGACATGACAATGGTCTATTATGAAAGAAATATTGAGTGACTATCTTATTACCCAGGAATGTAGACATTGTTACATAAAAAATCAGTATAATACACATTTACCATCATTGTTAATATTGTTAATTTATGCTAGCATTTGACATTGATTCAGTAATATGAACATAGCCAGGACTATTGCTTGTTATCACATAACTTTATAAGTTAAAAAAATAATCAGCTAGCAAACAGCAGGCTTTACAGTATTAAATAGCATAGCCCAGTTTGCAGTATTGTACAAGGTATTTGTAAAAGGTCTACATAAAAACAAGCGGAGTGTTTCTTAGGCAGAATAAGTGTTTAACTGCTGTCATGCATCCAGGTCAATTTATCTTGTTCAGTCTTTCTTGGTTAATTTCCTTTTGTTGGAGTTTATATTTATTTCTATTCTATATTCTATATTTATATTCTAAGCCACTGGTGGCAGATGCTTATGTCTTTCTTAGCCAAGTGCTTTAAAAAAAAGAAAGAGAAACTAATGAGAGTACATACTGTTCAAATAGTCTGTTAGTAAGATAATCATAATGATCTATTGCACACATATAAGTCAAACAGATTGAGTTTAAGACAAATAAGTAACATTGAAAATTGGCTGTAGTGGAGAGTTCTCAGAGAGCTTTAGGTTCTGTAATACTTTGCCTGTTTAAGGTCCTTTGTCTTTCCAATGTAAGGTCTATTTTTCAGGTTTTGGCCTAAATGAGTATTCTTTATAAACCAAAAAATGAAATATATATTTATTAATTAATTCTCAAAACAATTAATTACCTTTTTAGTGTGTGTCTGTGTGTTTGTGCATGCATGCATGAGAAGGAAGAGGAGGTATGTCAGAGGAAAACAAAATTTAGGCTTTGTCAACTCTAATGTTTAATTCTAATTCCAAGATCTAATACATGTGAATAAACATAACAAAACTAAGAAAATATATCTATGTGACAATTGTAGATTTTAAATTTGTAGTCATATTATTTCAAGAATGTAAATTAATTAAAGTTTCAGTAAATGAAATGCATAAAAGAGAACATAATTCAGATTTCTGAAAACAAAGTTGAAAGATTCACATACCGATTGTAGAACTCGTCTCTGTAGTAATCGTAGTCAAATACGTAACCACTGAGGAATGAAAACACATAGTTAGTGTGGGTGTGAGCCATGCTCATTTTAATATTAATCTTTTTTACTTTGGAACATGAAAATCAATTTTAATTTATACAAACATATTTTAATGTTTTACTCTATAGTTGATGAAATACTTATAATGTAAAGCTGTAGTTTTATTGTGTGTTTATTAATTTAAATTTTTATTATGGTAAAATACACAGATCATGAAAATTGTCATTTTCATAATTTCAGCTATAATTTGAATGTGCCACTCAGCATATAATTTTAACCGTGTCCTGTATATAGTTCAGTAGCATTAAATGGACTAATAAAGTTATATAAAAAAAAAACATCACTATTCCATGAGCTTCTTTATAGTACCAGACAGATGCCATTTCCCATTTTCCTCTGTCTTAATCACCTCTGTCCCATCATCTATCTATAAAGCTGCCTATTTTAGGTATCTCACAAATTATGAATCACAGATGGGTATCATGTAATTACATAATCATAGCTTTCCTTTTTGGCTGATTTATTTCTCCTATCATACTTTATAATTTATCTAATCTATTATGTACTAGATATCAGAATTACATTCCTATCTAAGTCTGAGCCTTACATACTCATATTATTTTTGTATGTTTATTCATTTACTGGTAAAGATTAGAGTTATTTTTATAATTTTGTTATGGGAAATAATGATACTGTTATATCTTGTGTAGATTATCAATATATTTGCTTTCATTTTCCCTGGGAGTATACATAAAATTCACATTCCCATGTCAAATCATAATTCAGTATGTAAATGTATACAGAGCCTCTTTATGACTGAAAGGTAATTTTATAATTCCACTGTCATTTATTTTTTAACTACTCTCAAACCAGGAAAACAGAGAACTTTATTAAAGTGGTTTATCATTCTTGGTTTTAAGAAAAAACTGCATATATGCCTCCTCAGACTTCCTGTTTACAGAAGGAAAAAGCTCAGTGTGGCATATCTAGTCTATGAGAATCAGATTTATCTCTAGGTTGAGGTGAAGTTCTGGTAAGTTAAGAAAAAAATCTTGTCATAGAAATATCTGATTAGATGACTGCATACTTCTGATTGCTGGTTACAGGAATGCCATGTCTATTTCTGCAAGCCCCAAAGAACAATGCAATCACTGTGTAAAGATTAAAAAGCAAAATAAAACAACAACAACAACAACAAAACATGTATTAGTTTGTTAATACAGATCATTGAAGTAAAGTGATTAAATGCTATAGTTTATACTGCTTGCATAGACATAACTATGTTGTTGAACTGAGAGATTCTCAAGGGAAATTACTGGTTATCACCAAGTTTTGGGGCATAAATGGTGGGATGTTCCTAATGAAACAATACATAACTTTCTTCCCTTGGATAACAAGTATCCTTGGTTAACAAGGGAGATTGAGACACTTGGCTAAACTTTCATCGCAAAGACGAAAATTAGACTGCAAAATTTAAAATTAGACTACTTGCAATTCTAAACTTCAAATGGAAAATAAAAACCAGATAGGTGAAACAATCTTGTACAGTAAAAAACAAAACTTCTGGAAGTATCATCAATAGCTGATTTCAAGCTGTACAGAGTTATAGTAACAAAGACTGCATGGTATTGGTGTAAAAACGACAGGTTGATGAATGGAATCTAATCAAAGACACGGAAATAAATTCACACATGTACGAACACTTGTTTTCTGAAAAAGAAGCCAGATCCATACAATGGAATAAGAAAATATCTTCAATAAATGAAATGATGCTGGTATAACAATGTTTGCATGTAGAAAAATGCAAGTAGACCTCTATTTACCAACCTGTACAAAACTCAGGTCCAAGAGCATCAAACACCTCAACATTAAAACCAAACACACTAAATCGAATAGAAGAGAGAGTGGACAATAACTTTGAATCCATTGGTACAGGAGACAACTTCCTGAACAGAACACCAACAGCCAAGGCTCTACGACCAACAATTAATAAATGGTACTTCATGAAACTGAAAAGCTTCTTTAAGGTAAAGGATGTTGTCAATATGATGAAACAACAGCCTACAGAACTAAAGAATATCAGCCTGAATGAAGTAACCCAGACCTAAAAAGGCAGATATCAAAAGACTGATTATCCTTAAAGTACAGGATTACGGTGCTATAATTCACAGACACAAAAAATGTAACAAGGAGTGTTCAAGAAAGAATGATTAAATCCTACTTGAAACAGGCAATAAAAAAAGCCAGGGCTACACAGAGAAACCCTGTCTCGAAACAAACAAACAAACAAAAACAAACAAACAAACAAACAGACATCAGAAGTGGATGAAGAGAGGGAACTGGGTGAGAGTGGGGTGGGAATGCAGTGTGGAGAAAGGGGGTTGTGAGAGGGATGGGAATGAGAATGGAAATTATTGGTAGTGCATCTCTGGGACAAGCTGGAGAACTGGGACAGGGGTGTATGGATCTATGTGTTCTCTTTCAGTATTGTTTTATTATAAGTGCCTTTGATAGATTTTGACATATAGCTAAGCCTCCACCAGTGTTCTAATGGTTCCTAGAAATTCATTGAAGCTAACCCTGAGCTTGGAATTCAGTAAGAATATTACCTATTCAGTAACATTCAAATTCACTTCTAGTAGAGACAGTGAAACTAATTAAGCATTACAATTTACTTGAACAGAGCTAGAAAAGCTCCAGGCTAGTCTGCATAGTAATTACTTAGGACAATAGCCAAGTCACACTTAAACACAGGAATACACAATGGCCTAGGAAGTAGGTGGGTTGTAGTATTATTCATGAAAGGGTTAATAGAATGGAATTCCCCTGATGCAGGAGGTTTTTTCACTAGGCCCAGAGGAATAGCATAATCAGGTATTTACTAAAGGACCCCTGGTGGTGGGTTTAACAATAGACTAGCATTGTATCAGAGCATTCACCTGGCTCCTGTGTTTAGATGATCTTAATTAGGGTTGCTCCTGATTTCCCACTGATTGAGAGAGGCTGACTGAGCATGGTCTGTGGCACAGAGACCCACAGCTAAACAATAGGCAGAACTTGGGGAGTGTTGTGGAAAAGTGAGGGGAAAGACTTAGGGAACAGGATGGGTCAAGGGCACCACAAGAAGACCTACAGAGTCAACTAACTTAGACCCACATGGTTCACAGAGACTGAATCACCAACCAAAGATTATACATGAATGGGCTGGATACAAGCCCCCAGCACAGATGTGTAGTGGGTTGCTCTGATGCTGCTTGTATTCTAATGCTAAATACTAGTTCTTCAAGGTGTGCCCCAGACAAGCAGATCCTCGTGTACTCAAGTGATGCCATGTGAGCCTTCTTCCAAGTTATCCCTGATTGGTAAATAAAGAAGCTAACATCCAGTAGCTGGGCAGAAATGGCATAGGTAGGATTTGGAGTTCCTGGGCTGGGGTTTGGAGAGCCATGGGGGGAAGAGAGGAAGAAATAGAGAGGAGAAGACTACATTGGGTAAGAGTATTAAACACTATAGCCCTGAGGGCTGGACAATTGGGTTAAGAACAGCCCAGATGGAATATAGTAAGTAATAACATGGTGTTATTGACAGGAAAGTAGATTTTAATAGCATGGAATATCATAGTCAGTAGATATGTACTCAATACTAGTGCTGATTAGGGCTTATTATAAATATAAAGGTTATGTGTATCTTTTATTTGTAAATTGAATAATCAAAAATTAGTGGAAGCCCTGGATTGAGATTACATATATTCTGTAACACATATGTTGCAGATGTGCAGATTGGTCTTCATGTGCATTTCCTAACAATTGAAGTGGGGCTTTCTCTGACACTGTTGCCTGCCTTTGATCCCTTTTCCCTAGTTGGGCTACTTTTTGTGTCCTTAGTAGGAGAGGATACCTTTAGTCCTTCTGTGACTTGCTGTGCCAGGGTGGTTTTGTGCCAATGGCTGGTTTCCCTTTTCTGAGAAGGGGAAGGAGAAGTGAGATGTGAATGTTGTACTAAGAGAAGACAGAGGGATGTCTGTGATGTAAAGCTAATAAAATAAAAATACAATAATGAAAAGTTAGACTGCTAGCTCAGTTATCATGAGTGTCTGTCTTTGATGAGTTTTAAGACTATATTAGAAGACAATTACAAAGGCAATAGAATTGTATTTGGATAACACCAATGAGGTTTCTATAATAAAATCAAATATATAAACATAATAGAACATACCATTTAAAGAATTTTGCACAGACTGTGTTTGTAAACCAATGACCTGGAGAGGGAAATATTCTAATTTAAATTGGTATTTTTTGTACTTTTATACACACAGTCTCTTTTAATCATCACTATGCGTAAAAGATGCAGTGAGCTGTCTTCAAAATTTGATAAATAATATGCCGTTAGGAACTGAATGAGACATTTGGGCTCAGAAGTAATAATTTCTGTCTCTGACTGAATTTTAATCTGGTTGTATCAAAATTACCTTCATTTCCTCACAGCTTCAGTAAACTTCAGTTTCCTCTGGACTCCAGACCCTGATCCTTAGTTTTCCTGGAGGTTTTAATTTTGAGAACTTATACTGGTCAATCTGCCTCCATTCCTCTGAGTTGAAAGCAAAACTCTCCCATTTTATACCTGAGGAACAATTTTCTTAAGAACAGGGGAGACTTCCATGGAAGACTGAAATAAAGTTATCAGTGAAGACATCTCCTAAATAACTACTCTCTGTTCTTACCACCCATACTCCATAGTTTCTGCCAGTAACTATTACACTCTATATCTTTATGGGATTAATTTTTTTATCTTCCACGAGTGAAAGGAGAAATAAACCATCAGGCATTCTATAGCAAGGGTTCTTAATGTTTTTCTCCTAACAACCCTTTTTTATTTTGAGAATTTTATATGTCCCGGAAATATGGGTACATGAAATAGATTTATTTGGGAAACGTGATAAGAAATCATAAAAATATTTTAAATCAATTCTTTAATATGCATCTCATTTTACTACTTATTAAATTTAATTTGTTTACCAAAAAGATGATTGTTCATATTTGCTTTGGCATAAGAAACTAAATCCTATTGATATTGTTCTTCTTATGGGGTTGCAGTCTCCTTCAGCTCCTTCAGTCCTTCCCCTACCTCTTCCATTGGGGTCTCCAGGCTCAATCTGAGGGTTGGCTTACCAGTATCTGCATCTGTATTGGAGAAGTGCTGGTAGAACAGTATCAACTAACTGGACTACCCAGAACTCCCAGGGACTAAACCATCAACCAAAGACTACACATGGAGGGAACCAGGACTCCAGATATGTATGTAGAAGAGGATGGCCTTATCTGATATCAATGGGAGGGGAGGGAGGCTTGATGCCCCAGCATAGGGAGATGATAGAGCGGTGAGGCTGGCGTGGGAATGAGTGGAGAAGCACCCTAAAAGAGGCAAAGGAGAGTGGGTAGAGGGGGGTGGAATGAAGGGGTTGTAGATGGGTAACTGGGAAGGGGGATATAATTTGAAATGTAAATGAAAAAATGATTAAATATATATATATATATACATATATATATATATATATATATATATATATATATGTGTGTGTGTGTGTGTGTGTGTGTGTGTGTGTGAATAAATAAATAAAAGAAACCACACCCTAGATGAATATTCATGCTGCAGGATGTCCTGTATTTTCAGCATTTTTTGAGGTGATCAACATTTTAATTCATACTTATCATTGTTAAAAATGAAGATTTACATTAAAGTTGCAGAAACATGGTTAGGGCTATTTCAGTTAGGATTTTTAAAGTTCTGTACTAATCCCATTAATTAAAGCACAATTTATTTTATGAAACTCATGTCATAAACTCAAAATTTTTAAGATCAAATATTTTAAAGATAATGTTGTATAAGGATATAGTAATTTTATGCACACTACAGGATGATAGGAAGGTATTAAACGTTTTTGTTTTACAAAAGTCATCATATTTCAGTCAAGGCAGTTAAAAACCACTGTAATTATTAACATAGGAAACCTCTCACACCTGTCATGGTTTTTAAGCAGACCTTGCTGGTCGGTGCAAAGTCACAGCTTTCTCTCTGTAGAGTGTGTACTGGGCTTACCGTCCAGGCTACAGCACAGTATCCTGCACAGCTGAGGCCTGCATAATATCTCAAATTCATATGCATTGGGTTTTGAACGGTTATTTAAGAAACCTTCTATTTTTTCCACTTATTGTTCATGACTTCTGATTCATTTTTGTGCCCCCCCCCCCCCCAGTGAAGTGATAAGCTCCAATTTAAGAAGCTCTAGCATGGTGTGGGCAGTCTAGTCACAGAAGATGACTTATGCCCATTTCAAGCTAGGCATGGTTTGATCGTTCTCAGAAAAAGAAAGAAAAATATTTGATATTATGGACACATGAACAACCTGCTTTGAGTGTTACTCACCATATATGTATATGAATATCACTGTTACCCATAAAACTATACAATTATTAAGTGTCACTTAAATAAAAAGAGAAAGACATTTCCATTAACTGCATAGGAGTTCTACTTCATTCATTCTATTTGCCCATGTACCTTATTATAATTGCTCAGATTTCCTCAAAATTTATGGGAAATCAAAATTGTAAATATAATTGTCTAGGCTCATATAGACACACTATTTCTTTTACTAGTGAAGATTAAGTGAGGACCAAATAACTTTCTTGTAATTTAATTTAAACTTTTTCCTTTATAGGAGAAATCATCACTGATTGGGTTTTATAATATATGCAATCAACTTTAATCCTTTTGAATTCGTAAAACCAGTTTCATTTGAATATATTAATACTCACAAAACTTTTTGCCTCAAAGAATTTCATTAAAACATAATCTGAAGGATATTAATGAACAACCTTGCATAAGGAGAAGGCACATCGCTGATTTCTTAGCAGACAAACGACAAATAATAAATCTTACCAGTATCTTCTCAATTAATGATTCTGGCTCCTAAGTAAATTGAATTGCCAGTTATTGAATACTTATTTTAAGTCATGTATAACAATGGGAGTTGTAGCTACTGTCTGGGGAACTCCCAGGAATGCCGGTCTATGCAGAAGGGATTAAACAGAAACACAGGTACTTGCAAGCAGAGTTCAGTGAGTGGCTACACAGAAGTAAACCCTGCTGTCGTAGGCTTTTACTGCTGTGAAGAGACAATATAATCATGACCACTCTTGTAAAGGCAAGCATTTAGTTGGGGCTGTCTTACATTTTCATAGGTTTAGTCCATTATCATTATGACAGGAAGCAGGGTAGTGTGCAGGCAAACGTGATGCTGGAGGAGGAGCTGAGAGTTCTCAGGCAGCAGTCAAAGACTGTGTTACTCACTGGACAAGGCTTGACCATATCTGACCTCAAAACCCACCTCCACAGTGGGACATTTCCTTCAACAAAGCCACACCTACTTTAACAAGGACACAACTCCTATTAGTGCCACTCTACCTGTGGAACAATTACATTCAAACTTCCACTATGAAATTTCATAGGTAGGAGAAATAGGAAATGTCTCAAGAAATGTAGATCAAACTAGGCTTCCTAGAAGTGATGGCATTTTATTTTTCTTGTAAAAAAATGAAAGGATGGAATATAATTGGTGAAAAGTTAGTTCTTTGTGGGTAGTCATAAAACTGACAGTAGAAAAATGTGGGACAATTGTGGAGAAGACAACATGGAAATCATACTTTCTCATTTTTTATATATATGAATACAAAAACACTATATATGCTGAATTTTGAGAGATTATAGTGAATCAGAAGTATCCTTAAAGATTCTTACAGAATCATTTTCTAACTCACGTTATTCATATTTCAATAGATATGTACATATCTGTCCATTTTTTTTACCTAAGAGAAGACACATAAAACCGTGTATTTACCTAGTATTTGCAATGAGTATTCTTATACACATATATATCCAAAAATAAAATTGATGAAGTAAATCTCTTAGCTTAAGTTTCATTAGCAAATAGTTACTTCACTCAAAGTATGATTACAATAGAGGAGATATTGAGGGGAAATTAAAGGATTATGAAATATTCAGTGTACATGTTTTGTGCCCTAACTAGTAGTGGTTTGGGACTTTGCTTTAGGAAGGGTGTAATCGCTTGCACAGCAGTATGTTTCCCTTTAGGCTTATGTGCTTGAACAGCCTGTCACAAGTTGGTGTTGCCTTTGGGTGTGGGGGGGGGGGAGGTATTAAATCTTTACAAGATGCAGCCGTGCTGAGAGAAGTACAATCACAGTCAGTGAGGGCTGGCTTTGAGCATTTATGTCGTCAACCCCTTCCTGCTATAACTCTGTACAGTAGAGACTTTAAATGCCCTGGTCCCTTTCCCATGCCTCTTCCACCATTGTGTACTCTCCTTGTGGAACTTCCCTATGGAACCTGCTTTCAGTTATGGTATTTTATCATAGCAACAGAAAAGAGATTGATAAAAAGTAAAAAAAAAAAAAAAAAAAAAATTAAGAGCTTCAAGCAAGTAAAATAGTGCACAGGAGCCAGATGTGCTAGCGCCAGCATGTAACCCAAGCACTTCGGAACTGGAAGCATGCGTATCTGTAGTTCAAGGAGATTTTCAGCAACACTGTAAATTGGAGGCCACCTTGAGTTACAAAACATGTTCTATAACATAATAAAACAATAATACAGCAAAACATTTCACCCAGTAAATGACAGTTTTCATCTCCCATTTATTTTAGTCTACTGTTCCACATATTTAAAAACAATTATAAGGACACAATCAAATTTTCAGGTAAATGGATGGAACCAGAAAATATCACCCTGAGTGAGGTAAACCAGAACCAGAAAGACATGCATGGTATATATTCACTTAGAAGTGGATATTAACCATTAAATATAGCATAACTGTAAATGGACTTTAATAAACTCCATTGGTTATTAATATGACTTGGCCAACCTCCCAAAAATCAATCCAGAGTCCTTTGGATTTATTTAATCAGCCTCACACAATTACTGGGGGAATATCCCTAATCTACTTTTCTATACACTAGACTGTCTGTTTCCTAGCAGCACTCTGCAATTACTTGTTTGAGTCTCACAGGGGTTATTTCTGCTCCATTAGTCTGTCCTCAGGGAGCGTTTCACCTGGCCACATGCTCCTATGCATCCAGTCTATTGGAGACCTTCTGTTGCCTCTGTCTCCTTTCTTCACTCTCTCCTTGTCTTCTCCGCCTGCAACCCCCAGACTGGTAACTGAAACTCCCCCTACCTATATTCTCCCCAGTAATTGGGACCTGGCATTTGAGACAGGGAGGCCCCCAGAAGTCTGTGGAGGAGACCCTAGATGAGACTCCTAGCAGCAGGGGATATGGAGCCTGAATTTGCCACCTCCTGTAGCCAGTACTTTCAGTGGAATGAGGGGAACACTCACCTGAATACAAAACATTCCACCCAAAATTTGTCCCACCTACAAGATAGGCATAGATAGAGATGGAGCAGAGATTGAGGAAATGGCTAATCAGAGATTGATCCAGCTAGAGATCCATCCCATGGGAAAGAGCCAGCTCCTGACACTCTTAATAATATTCTGCTATTCTTTCATACAGGAGCCTAGCATAACTATCTTCTTCATCCAACAGCTGATGAAAACAGAGGCAAAGACCCACAGCCAACTATCCATCAGAGCTCACAGAGTCTGTAAGAATAACAGGAAGGATTGAGGAAGATGGAGGGGTCAAGGACACCACAAGAAGACCTACAGAGTCAACTAACATTGAGTTATGAGGGCTCACAGAGACTGAATCACCAACCAAAGGACACGTATGAGCTGTACCTAGGAGGCCCCCTATACATATATAGCAGATTCAAAGCTTGGTCATCATGTGGGTCCCCTAACAACTAAAGCAGGTGGGATAGGGGATGTCTCTGTTGCCTGTCTTTGGGTCCTTTTCCCCTTGCTAGGCTGCCTTTACTTGCCCCAGTGGGACAGTCCTCCTGTGAGTTGATAACAGGCTAAGTTGGTACCCAAGTCCGGGAAGTGGGAGTAGAGGGTGAGGCTGCAGAGAGTAGGGAGTGGGGTTATAATTAGGATGAAAAGTAAGCAAGTAAGTAAGTAAATAAGTAAAAAAAATAAAATAAAACAGGAGCCTAATATGGCTGTCTTCTGAGAGGTTCTATCAGAGCCTGACAAAAACAGAGGTAGATGCTCTCAGCCAACCATTGGACTGAGTCCCTAATGGAGGAGCTAGAGAAAGGACCCAAGGAGCTGAAGTGGTTTGCAGCCCCATAGGAGGAACAAAAATATGAACTAACCAGTAATCCCAGAGCTCCCAGGGACTAAATCACCAACCAGAGTACATATGGAGGGACCCATGGCTCCAGCCACATATGTAACATAGGATAGCCTTGTCAGGAATCAATAGGAGGAGAGGCCTTTGGTCCTGTGAAGGCTAGATGCCCCAGTGTAGAAATGCCAAGATGGGGGAGGCAGGAATGGGTGGGTGGGGGCACACCCTCACAGAAGATGGGGGAGGGGTGATGGGATAGGGAGTTTCTGGAGGGGAAATCGGGAAAGGGAATAATATTTGAAATGTAAATAAATATAATATCTTTTTTAAAAGAATAAATAAATAAATAAATAAATACAAACCAAACAACAACAAAAAACTCCTAATAGTTTAATTGAAATACTAGTGATGTGACATGAGAGGATAGTAATGAATAGTAATGTTAAAGGAGTAAAGTTTGCATATAAGTGAGAAGGAATAGTAAATAAATTTTTGTCTTCTGGCTAGGGATATATGGTTTTGTGTTTGTAAGTTCTACCTTGAATGAATTTCATTGGCCCTTCTCTGTGGAATCCTCTGTGAGGAAGGGTACTAAAAGAAGCAATTCTAAAATTGCCATAGTCTTTCTCTTCTACCATTGGGTCTGCAATGAATGAAAAGAAATGCATAAATATCTGGCACATGATTTTACATATTCATGAGCATCTTCATTGTGATTTTTTCTTACTGCAATGAGAATGAAGAAAAGCAGCATGGCATATACCTAATCAGAAAAGTATCAATGTAAGACAAAAGAAACGAATTTATATCTGTGGCAGGCCCTAGCTAGAGATCTGAATCTTGACAGGGCTTGCTTGTCTGGATCCTAAGAACCTCCTCTTACTCTGACCATCATTTTTTGTTGTTGTGAAACATTACAGTTACAGCACCAATAGCAAAGAGTTTCAGTTCCTTCGCAGAGTCTGTAAGAAAAGGTACAGATACTTCAGGGTTCAGGCACTCTCCCTCAGGAAGCTTTTCCTCCAGTTGTCCTCTGCATCACTGAGGGGCTCAGCTGATCAGCAATTCTCAGCACTGCTCTTTTCCTGGCTCTACTGGGGGACAAAAATTCTCTCAGATTCTGCTTCCACTTGTGATCAATGATGAGTTTCCTGTTATGCCCTCCATCTCCCAACATAACCCAGTCTTCTTGCTGTGGAAAATGCACCCACTTTTTCCATATACACAGATTATATATATATATATATATATATTACAGGCATGGGGAGGTCGGGAGGGTCACTGGCTCTCCACGGGTTCCACCTCCACATCAAATCACCCCCACACAGAAACAACAAGGGTGTTACATGTGGCAGCTTGAGAGGGAGAGGGTTAGGTCTGACCTCCTCAGGGAAACTAGCCCTTGAGACTTAGGAATGTTCTGTCAGGGAAATGGGGTGGGGTTCCAACAAGATGAGTAGAGCAGAGCCTGCCCTCCACCCCTCCGTAGCACAGTTCCTAGGGCGGTCATAGCCTTTCCATTCCAGAACTGTCTACCAGAACCAGGGCTAGCAAGGGTAGATAAAGACACAGCAGCAGAGATCAGCTCTGGGGCCACCTCATCACGCAGGTCATGGAGAGATCGGGCAGGGGACTGGAGTGGGAGAAGCCTGCTTGAAGCAGGAGACCCCAACAAAGTGAAAGAAAGTGGCCAGGCCCACTCTTGGTCCAACCTGGATGGCTGGGGTCTGGGTTGAGCAAAGGTCATTTTCTAACAATCTGCAGAGAAGGAGCAGGTAGGAGCAGGACCAAGGACAAGGATGTCTGTACTTGTTAGCGGCCCTCTGGCGGCCCTGGCTGGAAGCAGACTATCTCTTGGAAGATCAGGTCCTTCAGCTGCTCCTTTGTGAGATCATCCAGCTCCATGTCAATGGTGAACAGTTCCTCAGTCACTGGCTCATCTGTAGCATCATAAGACTGTTCCAGGTAAGGGTGAGCCAGTACTTTCTCTACGGTGATGTGCTTGTTCACATGGAAGGTTGACATGGTGGTCCAGCAGGTCAAGAGCTTTGGGGTCAGATTAGGAGAAAAACTTGGCCCAAGAGGGCAAAGACTAGATAGTTTCAGGCCTTCATGTTAATGAAGCAATTAAGGATCTTCTGGGGTGGGGAACCCGGTATACCTAGAATGTGGTTGAGCTGGTCCAGGTAGGTCTTGTTGGTGAAGATAGGCTGTTTGGAGAGCATCTCAGCCAGAATGCAGCCAGATGTCAATGGATTTGGTGTAGCCCTTGGAGTTAAGCATGATCTCTGGGGCTCAGAACNAGCAGGTAGCCAACTATTCAGTCAGAAAGCCAGTATGGTCATGCTCTGGGTCAGCAATCCAGGTCAAGCCAAAATCACAGATTTTAGAGGTCACAGGTGGTGCTGACTAGCAGATTGGAGGGTTCAGTACCCAGTGCTGAGTGTATGTACTTGAAGCCCCTGAGGATCTGGGAGAGGAAGTAGCACATGTGGTCATTGCTCAACTGGTGGCTCTTAAGCAGCTTGTACAAGTCTGTCTCCATGAGGTTCTGAACAATGTAAACATCCCTCATGGCTTCCAGGGTGTGTGCTCTGAGGATGTCTCACACGCCTATGACATTCTCATGGTGGAATCGCAGCAAGTTCTGTATTTCCTTCAGCATGTGCTGACAGTAGGTTTGATACAGGAAGGGGCTGATCGTCTTGATAGCCTCCCTGGTCTTGTGCACATGGTCATAAGCAGAGCAGACCATGCCTGATGCTCCCTCCCCAGTGTACTGCAGCTGCACATAGCGTGGGTCCAAGTGGAATGGCTGCTCCTTCACCACCTCCCCCTCCCCTAAGGACCACCTGAATGACCTGAGTAGTTCCCCTGGGCTCCCTGCTCACAAGCCCCCCTCCCCCAGCTGCTCCTGCTGAGCACTGAAAATGTACCCATTTTTAAGCATGTAACTCAAGCTTCACATTTTCCTCATTTACGAAATTGATTGAGTTAGATGAAATGTCAGTTATGGTGCCCTGCTGAGGTTCTAGTCTTTC
>NC_034593.1:9664207-9666498 GCF_900095145.1 Mus pahari | reverse complement strand
AAATGTAGTATGAGAGAATGTGCTGCTTATTAGGTCTTTCATACCTCATGCCACTGTAATGTTTTACTTTATTATATTATAGTATATATTATCCTTTCATAAGTAAAAACTTTACATAGTTTATACCATTAATATTTGATTATTATCATCTAATTTCCCTGCATTTTAATGTTTTTTTCAAGGATAAAAATATCAACTAATTCAATATCATGACTACTAGCTTGAGAAATGGTACATAGTAATGATGTAAAATATATCTTATTAGATTTTGCGATATTAACAGTTAACTTTTATTAATAATGTTCTTATATATATGTACATATATATACATATACATATGCATATACATATAAACATACACATACATATACATACATTTACATAGCCATATACATATATATACATATACATACATATACAGGCACACACACATATATCACATACACACACATATGTGTATGTGTGTGTGTGTATGTGTGTGTGTGTGTGTGTGTGTGTGTATTCATGTGTTTTATCAATCCTGTAATTCTGGCATTAATATTGATTCTTTATAAATGAGATAAATAGGGTTTAATGGAATCAAATAACATTTAAAGAATAATCATACTGTTGTTGATATATAATAAAATGATATTAAAATTACTGATTCTGAATTTTATTTGCTAGTTATAATCTCATTGCAAGCTATGAATGAAATACAGAACTTCAAAACCTATTGAAAGTTTAATTATGAGGTATAATACTTTTTATAACCAACGATTCTGCTGCACTTGAATGTTTGATATATCACTGGGAAAATTAACTTTAATATATATCAGTGCAGTTCTAGAAGACTTTTAGCAGCGGAAATACAAACAGTTAAGAGAAATTAGAATAACAGAATATCCTCCAGCCATGACCCTACGTGAAAGTGATCATTAAATCGGGTTGTTTTTTCTAGAGAAGATAGACTTTGAGAGGGATGGAGGATATTTAAATGTTTCAAATGCTGTCAAGTGGAAAAGCAATGAATGCTCTTCACTGTGGGTCCTAGTAAACATATTAGAAGGTAGGAATTATGAGGATTAACATTATGGCTAAATATAGCAAAGAAATGTATTTCAAATAACCTGACAGAAGAATCATGATAGAGCCCTGTGTGAGCCAACCCAGCATGCAGACATGGGTGCACCAAGAGAAGCCTGAAAGCATTCATTGGCATGTTGCAAAGTTGAGAGTTGATACATTTTATAGTTCTGGGATATTTTGAAGGATAAGTTCTCATAGTTTTAATAAGATCAAATTATACTGTATAAATACAGCACATAAGTGTTCACACACGGACTGGATTTTGGTTCTACTTCTGACACTAATCACTCATAGTCACTGAGTCTGTGAGAAGGATATAAGAGGAGATAGAAGTAAACAGTCACACTCTAAGAAGAAAAGGAGCCTGTAGGGTGCTGAAAACTTTACAAGAAAATTGATAGCTTCTGATGCTCTTATCTTTAAAGGAGGAAATGAAAACTAAGAACACAGACCTAACTTTCATAGGAAAAGAAGAGGAATCTAATAACCCAAAGTAAGCGAGAAAAAGGAAATTAATGTCAAGTTCAAATCAGAAAATATATCAACACAATCAGGCACACAGACAAACAGAAAAAAGGAAAATTGTGATTATATCAGTGGATGCTGTAGACAGTTGATAAAATATAAGTGATATTTCTTGTTGTAGATTCAAAGTAGAGTAGCAATAAGTTGTAGCACTTTTCCATTGGGAGATGAATTGTGTAGTAGAGAAAAAGTGAATTATAACATTTATGGGTTGCATTATTATTACTATTTTATCAATATTAAGAATTAAAATATCAATAAAAGCAAGAAGTAAAAGTGAAAAAAAAAGATGTAGCACTTCTCAAAATCAGTACCCTCTGAGCAAAAAAAAAGATGGGGAATGTTAGCTCCACTTGAAACAGTAGAAGCATTTACCTTAAAATCAAAAGAACAACATTCACTAATAGAATTATTAAAATTATCTTCAAGGTTTTAAGTAAACCTAAAGTATTGGTGAACATTATACTGTGCATATGGACTTCCAATGTTAAGTTCTTCCAGATTCCTGGATTATCCTTTCTCTCAGGTTTATTACAAATTTTTATTGTATTGAACATACAATACTGTCATTGTTTCCCCTGTAATATTTATNCATAGGTGGGATTTGAGGATTAGGAGGATGTTCCAGTGGTTAAAGAACTTGACATGCCAGCGGAAAAACCTAAGCGTTGCTACCCAGAACCCTTGAAAACAAGATG
>NC_034593.1:9661744-9663907 GCF_900095145.1 Mus pahari | reverse complement strand
GGCCATGATTAGTAATAAATGTGACAAACTTCAAGATGGCCACCTTCTTTCTTCCCCTTCTGAGACAAATGACTGTCATCTTGAAACAATGGCCTTGTGGGCCTTTTCTCCTCCCAGTAGGCCCCTGTTGATGGACTGGCTCAACAAGTTCAATGACAGATCAGCCTGTGTTTAGACAATAGTTATGGGCCAATCAATCAACCATTCTGCCCTTTGTCAAACTGAAAAACATTAAATTTGGGAGAAAGAGGCTTCTTAGGTTTTTGAAAACCCCAGCCTTGAAGAAGAGACTGGATTTCTGGCTCTGGGAGTCCATTCTCTGGTAGATGATAAGGCAAATTTGTCTTGATTATTTTCTTTTACCTCCACAATAAGAAAAATGCATTTCTTAATATTAAATTCTTGTGTTATATGTTTCTCTTGAGAATGATCTATTACTGTTTCCACAGTGCTATCCATGCCCCCCAAAAACTGAGTTTGCTTTTTTAAAAATTTCTATTTAATTATTTTTGGTCCAGGGTCCTTTTATGCAATCCCAGCTGGCCTCAGGCCTCAGTATGAAAGGACTACAGGGGCTGCCTTCTTATTTTTGGTTTTAAAGTTAGTTCCTTTTTGGCATATCAAGAATGCATTATTCTTTGCATTTATTTTTAAAAATGTAAGCATATACTACCTTTTATTAATGATCATGTCTGAAAATGTTCTCTTTGGAAATATATCCAGAGGTATATAGACAATTCTTTTTCATCTTGTCTTTTTTATCCTTTAAACTTCATTGGAAAGGAAAAGGAAAATGTGTCATGTTTTCACTAAATACATCCTTATCATTACTGTCTGTGTTCTTTGCTTGCAACCTCAAACCTTCAGTTAACTGCTAACAGTCAGCACTGTTTGGGTTCTGAAGTTTCATTATGAGCTACTATTCCTTGCAGGGACTTTCCTGGAGAATTATGACACTATGGGAACAGACTCTTTTTGTAATAATATTTAGTTCTAGAATTAAATCGAATTCAGCAGGATGTACTCTCATTGAGGCCACAGAGTTTCATTTGTTTACTGACACTAAGGAATTAATCATATGCTTTCATGTTTTTCACTTGTTAATTCTTTTATATTTCCATTGTCAACCTTTAGATTTTATAGTGTTATGAACGTTATTTTCACCTGTTCAAGGGTTAAATTTCCTTATTCACAATTGTTTACTTGATACTGAAATGTGTAGGTTTGCATAGCCTCTAAGTCCTAGGCAGTCCCCTCTGGGTCTGTCACAAAGCCACCTACCTGGCTGCTTTCTCCATGAGCACTTGCCTCCATTTCAATAGGAGCAGCTCTCCTGCTTTTGTGTGGTTCGTGTAGTGATTTTCTTAAAAAAATAAATGTCTTTGAATATTTCTCAGAAAATGGTTATGAATCATTCGTGATCTGAAAATAAATGTTTGGATTCAGTCCTGTTGTTTTTTTTTGTTGTTGTTGTTCATTTGTTTTTGTTTGTTTGTTTGTTTTGTAAAATTATAGTGATCAAATTAATACAGGCATAGCTGTCTTTTTTTTTTTTTTTCTTTTCCTTTTTTTTCAAATGTTATCCTCTATCCAGGTTCCCCCTCTGGAACCCCCTCTACCTTTGCCCTCCCCTTGCTTCTATGAGGGTGCTCCTTGTTGTTTGTTTAGAGTTTTGTTTTGTACTTTGGCTTGGAATGGCCTGCAGAATACTGCTGTGTGGGTCTGGTGTTTTTGTAAGAGTAAAGTGGCTGATGTGGCTTAAGAAGAAAAGGGGTGCATCAGATTAGCTTCATTCAGACATGAGTAGTCTTAGCCCTGAATTCAATGAGCGTGAACCAACAATGTGTTTCTTCAAAGAGAGAAGTGCACAAGGCAGGCTCTATGCTAAGCAGCTCACGAAAGGATTGTGAACAGAGATGCTTGCAGAAAACAAGTCCCAGATTCCCTGGAAACATGTGTCAAAGTTACTAATTAGGTGTTCAGAAAATAGAATATGTACTTAAAGTCCACCAGCATTATGTCCTTCTTATTTATATGATAAATAAAAATGCAACATTGAAACAGGATGGTAGGTTGTAGTGTTGTAGAGCCCTAATTTTAAGACTTCCCCAAAACCTGTTCCCTAGATCATTAGGAATGTGGCTAGTAAAGAGCCTTTGTTCT
>NC_034593.1:9587876-9661291 GCF_900095145.1 Mus pahari | reverse complement strand
GGCCCGAGGCCTCGTAAATAAAGTACCTCATGTGATTTACAGCAAGGTGTGTAAAAGGTGTATTCTGAATTTTCTGGGGACCCAAGAGAGTTCCGGACCAGAGGGAGTTCCTCCTTTCGGGGTCTTACAGTGTAACATTTCAGTGTGACTTCACTTAGCAAAGCAGTTCAATAT
The DNA here is from genome assembly GCF_900095145.1 of Mus pahari. NCBI lineage: Eukaryota > Metazoa > Chordata > Mammalia > Rodentia > Muridae > Mus > Mus pahari. The sequence goes on along the minus strand of NC_034593.1, from coordinate 9,661,117 downwards.
TTTCAGTTCCTGTTCCAGAAACTTAAATAAACTTTTATTAAATTTAAATGCTTTTCTAAAAAGTTTTAATTCTAAGTTTTCCTATTTTCTCTATTTGGTAATATTTTAATAATGTTTTAAAAATGTAGATATTATATACCTTCCCATTTCTAGTGTTACTAACTTTAGATTTTATTTTCAATATTTTTTCACTTTTGTTTTTAAATTACACTACATCATCTACTAATATAGAGTTTTGACTTTCTGTATTTAGAAATATTCTTAGTACTGGATGATTTTGGTTATTTTTGGTTTGTTTGTTTGTTTTGCTTGTTGGTCATATTTTCTAGTAAGGCAATAAAACCCTGGTTGTGAATGCTGGCGCTCATGATCATGCATGTGTGTGATGTGGGTAGAAAGGTGTCAGGGAAACAAGAGGTTAGGCAGAAGGGAAGGACAAGTGAAAAATGTTAGAATACAGTCAACGCTTTCCAATTTACTTTCTATGGCCATTTTTCAGCCATTTTTTTTATTCAGTATATCCTGTGACTTCTGTTTGACCTTAAAATTGACTCCATTGTCTCACTTTGAAACAGAGTACTGCCTGGCTTCCTGTCAATTGCAGTTTCACAACTCTTTATTAGCTCTCTTTCAGGACTTACCCTATTGAATTATAAGGCATAGATGAGGTTCTAAAGATTCTAATAAGAAAAGCTTTATGAAATTAGCATATGAAATGAACAAGTGAGCAAATAGGAAAGCTTGAGAGGGACCCTGGGCAGAGGCATCCCAGGGTGTCTGCAGGTGACTTGTGTCTCATTATAATAATAGAACATGAATCTTTGGGTAAAGATGCTAAAGAGACATGTAATAAGTAATCTGTGTTAAAACACATGAAATACATGTATACATGTAATATAAAAACCTGCATTACCGAAATGAGGCAAAAGTCTCATGCTCCGCAAATAATCTTAACACATACATGTATGTCCCATGAAACTCTCTCACTGCTCTGGCTTCTCCCTCCTTTGGCCATGCTTTTGGGGTTTTGTTAGTTTGTTAATTTTACCAAAAAACAAAAAACAGAAAAATGAAAAACAAAAACAAACTGATTTCTGCTAAACTGTGTCTATGGAGGTTTTTGATCAATATAACTTCAAGGGATTTTATCATTGATAAATGTTATTTGTGTATAACCATACTGATATTCTGGAATTAAGATTAAGGTCCTGTCAAAGATATTCAATTAGAATGTAAAGAAGTGCTTGTTGTGGCAGAGTTCAGATTTTACAAAACATATCATTGAAATGCCATAAGTTCTTGGTGGGTATGACAGTCTGCCTATAATACTAGCCTCAGAATGTCAACGTCTAGTGAGTTGGGGGTCCAACTGAGGGTCACATTAATCAGGACACAGGGAGTGCGCAGCAATGGTGTGCCATTGTATCCTTTATTAAATATTCCAGTATCTTTTATAGTCAAGCTTCTATAAAAAATTCTCATAGCTTCTAATTCTCTATAGCTTCTGCTTCCCTGGCAATAGCTTCTCTTGGTTCAAAGTGATCCAAACCTCCTTACAGACTGAGAAATCTGTCTGCAGTCCAACTCTTTGATGTGTTGTCTCTTATAATTATAAACAAAGTTACTTTCTCATGAAAAAATGATCATGAAGGCCACTTCCTCAGCATGCAGTTTACTGGGCAGAACACCAGGATTCTCTGCTGAGAAAGTTTGCCTTCTCAGAGTCTCAGTATGCTGAGAGTTATAGAAATCCTTATAGCACCTTGCAGCCAGCAGGCTGGGAGCATTCACCTCATGCCATTTATCTATGTCGGAAGACCAGAGTCAAAGGATCACTAGATCAATCTGGCCAGCAACTCTAGCTGAAGTGGTGAATTGACCTTACCTTAGTATATAAAACTGAGAAGCAACAGTGTATGGTCTGTGTATCAACCTCAACCTTTACATTTATACAGGCTCATGTGCTTGGGACACCCACACACATTTTGTACTCACAAAAGAATGAAATGGCATCGGAATGACCACTTTTATTTTCACACTCTAGTTTGTCCTTTTGAGATTTATGTGTTTAGTAATTTTTGACTATTTTCAAAAATAATATGAACCACAGAAAAAACATAGCAGATTCTTATCTAAATATGTTTTACCATCATTCTTCTAACATTATTAACATACATTTTGCAACTTGGAGGAAAAGCGCCACGTTTAGCAGGAAACAATTCCTTCTCCTGGCTTGGTGTCAGCAGTTTCTATTGTCACCACATAATGTTTTCAAACACTTAGTGCCTATCAAACAATAATTTGATGTTCTTAGCTGTTCCTTACAGAAAGGCTAGCAGGACTATCACATCTTTTTTCTCAAGCTTTAAAGCCCATGCTGACAGCTTGAAACAGAAACGGGGATGGTTGCTTTCTTTTATGAAACACCCCCTTATCTGTGTCTTGTAGGTCTTCCTTTAGCAGCTGGAGTACTTAGCCTGCCTCCAACCTCCAGAGACTGATGTGGACAATCCAGTCTCAAGATTTATGGGTTTCCTTTAAATTGCTTCTTTAGAATGGCTCATGTTTAAAAGGCCTTTCAAGGTTTTAGTATCTAAGTGAGCTATAACACACTTCATTGGAATATTCTAGCATGCATGATATGATAATTTAGTCAGCATGTGAAAGAAATGTGCTATCAGGTGTTTCATCTTTAAGATTCTTCTCATTGATGCTGAGGGGAAGTTGTAGACAAGAGTTGTCCACTTGTGCATTAACTGAAGTATGCTATTAATTTCAGAGTAGAAATAGCCTGTAGCCTCTAATGACATGTTTTGAATGAGATATAATAATAATTTCATACCCCTCAGAAAGGAGGTTCCTATGGATGTGTAACCTTCTATTTGAATATCTACCTTAGAGAGAACTTGCAGAAGAACAGTGGATATATGTTCTCCCCAAGACACCCTGTGCATGTGCGTGCACTAAGAAGTTCTGAGGCACAAGTGATCCCTCGCTTTGGCTAATATTTGGCAGCCATTGATTATACTGGATTGGCTAATTTGTTCTGCAGAATTCAGTAGAAATTTAATTCAATCAAAAGGTATGTCTGCACTTTGAAAATGTCGTTAATAATACTGAAAAGTCCATGTCTTGAGATTGATGAAATAAAGATCAGTCAATTATTTTTGTGTGAAGTAAGCAAAATTATCACTTAGAAATGAGACTTTAACATTTTAAAACAATTTTATAGTGAAAATAATCTGTGACTCAAAATGCCTCAAAGAACAGTCAATACCTTCCACTTTGTGAGTGTTTTTCTGAATGATTAACAGGATCACTTAGACATTTAGGATGATTCAATGAATATAGGGATCAGAAGACTGCGTAGAGATCTTGAAGTTACCTGCTCCTTCACAGAAGCCCCCAGGATAGGCTGCATATCCTGCAGCTGCAGATCTGAGTCTTCTTAAATATCACCATATCTCAGCACCTCAGTGTTACAACAGCAATAGCAAGGACAGGCATTTTATGTACATAAGAACCAGCAATTACTAGCACCAAGACAAAAGGACAACTGACCTTGGCGTCTCTATGAACTGAGTGCTGCTTCAGTTGCTGAGAAAGAATTTGTGTAATCAGCAAGGATTCTGCTGGATATTTGATTATATGTGTATTCTATGTTGTTCACAAAGCAGGAGGAAGATTATCTTTTCAAATGAGGTTTACTAGTTTTCTTTCCTTTAATCTGAATTGAAGGTAGGTAAATGAATAAAATCCTCCTTTTTCTCTATGTCAGGACCAGGAATGGGAGTGGGCGGGTTGGGGAGCAGGGGGAGGGGGAGGGAGTAGGGGATTTTCAGAGGGGAAACTAGGAAAAGGGATAGCATTTGAAATGTAAATAAAGAGAATGTGTAATAAAAAAGAAAATAATCCTTTTTTTTCTCCCAGTGAGTGAATGAATGTTCTTAGAAAATATGTGGAAATAAGATTTTATTTTTCAAAGGGACTAATTTCTTCATGTATTACTTCTACATACAAAATAAAAATATATTAATTTTTATACATGATTTCTGTCTTTATTAATACTACCTTTTCCAATATGGCCTACAGTTTAAAAAGCTCATGGTTAGGTTTTGGTAGGTAAGCTTATAGGAAGAACATAGCTAGACTATAAGCTCATAGGAAGAACATTGCTAGACAATAAGCTCATAGGAAGAACATTGCTAGACTATAAGCTCATAGGAAGAACATTGCTAGACAATAAGCTCATAGGAAGAACATTGCTAGACTATAAGCTCATGGGAAGAACATTGCTAGACTATAAGCTCATAGGAAGAACATTGCTAGACTATCAGTTCAATTTGTTGTACATGGAAAACAGAAAATAAAGCAGCCCAGAACCAAATCAATTCACAACCCAAGAAAAGTGCTGGTAGCAATAGACAATGTTTATAAATTCATCAATATCTTAAAGCCTTGATTGTTTAAATTTTGATTTGATAACTTATTGACTCTTCTCAAGAGTAAGATCTTATACATTTTAAATATGCCTCCCATTTTCTTATGTAAGAGAATTTCACTTCAATAAATTGTGAATTGATTTATAATTATAGGGTACAATGTACCCTCAGGCCTCTACAGTCTTTAAAGGACTTCCCATAAGCTGTACCCTTTTAAAGTTATTATCTAGGAAAGACTGCTACCAAATATAGTTCAGAAGGTAAGACATTATTTGGCCAATGTTATTTATTTTTTGTTTGTTTGTTTTGTTTTTTTGTTTGTTTTTGTTTTTTGAGATAGGGTTTCTCTGTATAGCCCTGGTTGTCTTGAAACTCATGCTGTAGACCAGGTTGGCCTCAAACTCAGAAATCTGCCTGCCTCTGCCTTCCAAGTGCTGGGATTAAAGGTGTGTGCCACCTCTGCCAGGCTTGGCCATTGTTTTTTAGGTTTACAATTTTGACAATATTTTATCATAGACAGAAACATAGCATATCACACACTTGCTGATTTGGTGGGTTGAGTGGATTTAGTTATTGAATAGATTCTCTCTCTATCTCAGATGAATAACAATCTCATCTCACTTATTACGAGGGAGACGTTTCCTGTGATACACATCAATACAGATTCTCAAAGTGAAAAGAATAGATAATGACATTTGGGTTAATGTGACACTTTATTATTTGAATAAATTAGGCAGTATTGGAAATGTTGGTAATACTGTTTTGAAATATCATCAGCTATAAAGCAGTACATTGCTGCTTCTTTTACAGAAAGAACTTAAATAAATCTGTTTAATGATCCCATACATTTTCCTCTCTGCATGTAACTATTTTCCTTTCTGCTATAATCTGCAATTATTTCATTTTCCCTGAGGAGAATATTTCACCAACGAAATAAAAGCCATTTCACTGACAATCAGCTTCTCTGTATTCTACAATATTTTTTATTTGTAGAGTCTGAGGAAGATTCTTTAGGATGACTCCACTGTGTTTTATTACTGAAGAGTAATGAGTTTCTATAACTTAAAAAAAATGGGTCCTGGGGCCCATGTTTTCAAGACGCTTCTGTCACAATATGCACACATGATTGATTACCCAATTTATTGGTAATATTTTATATGCCATCATGGTGCAGTTTAAATGATTTTGACAAGTAGAGAAGAGTGTCATTGACAGGTGCAGAAATAAATGATCGGTTTAAGCTTTCAAATGTTTTTTACAGCATTTCACTGAGTGACAGGTTGATAAATTAAAATTACGGTTGGAGCACCAGGCCTGAAAGCACAAGTGCATTAGATGACACAAATAACACTGCGGAAACTTTGTGTCCTCTCTAGAGAAGTAGCCTGGAGGGCCTGGGAATGAGCGAAGCCAGTGCTATTGCTAAAGAAATCATTAATTCTGTGGTAGTGCTGTTCGAGTCTATAAAACAACAAAAATGGGCTTTTTAAAGGAGAGGATTATTGGTTTTATCTCTTATTCTGTTTTCCTTCGAGATGTATAGAAAATTACAATCACACTATAAAAAGAAAAGCAATGAGTTGCCCAGCAGTGATTCAAGATGTTTAAAGCTTACAGAGGATACCTTAATGACCCTCTCTCAGTATCTGTTGTGCAGCCAGATCATACTTACTTAGACTGTTACAGTGCCTGATACAGGGTAACCAAGAAAGAAATTAATTACCACTTGACTTCTTACTTATTCTTATGTTCTCATGATTGCATCACTGTTACATCATTTGCTTTTGTTATACATATTTTCAAGCCCTGTCCAAAGTAGTGTAGTTAGCTCTAAGTGGTCCTATGACAACCTGCTTTAATTAAACCAAGAAGGTAAGCCTGTGACTGTGCAGAACACCATGAGTCCAATACTGTATTGGATGAACTGTTTACTCATTTGGTATAATTTTTACTAATCTTTGGCTTCATCTCTCTTTTTGTGAACCTGTCAAGCATGCTCATATGTGCTGGACTTGGCACAACTTCTCTCTGCTTCTACCTATTCAACATTTTCTTCAGGAATGCCATTCTCAACACAAATGTATTAAAGCTTATCTGATCTTAAACATGAACATAGCTTCCATCTGTGTCTTGAAAGGTTTCCTACTACTCTGGTCAATAATTTAAAGTTTTAAATTCCAAAATTGATAAAACTAGTTAAATTTGAAATAATTAGCAGACATTTGTGCAATTCTATTTTACATTATGCTGAACTTTGGTAAAAACTGGAAGTCAGCATAGTTTCCTATTGTCCATGTTTGGATTACAAAGGGTTTAATATGACACTCCATACTATACGTAAACCTGATAGATTTTTTCCCGAAATTATCTTTATCTCTTTATGCAATCATTGGTTTTCCTTCACTGCAACCCACAGAGACCTTATCCACACTATGAACTGTCAATGAAAAACTCTATGCTGAATTAATTCTTGGTTGAACTTCTCTTCCCATAATTTACTCTCATTTCTGACCCCTGTTATATTTAGATACTTGAATTTTATCACTTAGAATATCTATGATTTAGTGAAACTTGACTCCAGTAATAATTGATAATTTTATAAAATACTAGTAGAAATTGGTATTTAATTCCTGTTTACTATGTGCCAAATATTGTTATGAGCATGTGAGGTAGATATTACTGGTCATAATCACATGAGTTATAGAATACCATAGTATGAAATAGATTTACATAAGGGTTTCACCAGTTTTCTAAGTTACCTGTCAAGAAAAGCCAAGATGGTACACAGATCAAGAACATCAGTTCACAGAGTTTGGACTCTTAACATGCTGCATTAGTATTATTTATTGTTAGTATTTATTTTGTAGTTATTTTAATTGTTATTTATATCATTAGTAGTATTTATTAGTAGTATTATTACTATTTATTATTAATATATTATTGTTATCATGTTGTATAACACCTATAGTCTAAGGCTGCCTATAAATCTTGGAATAATAAAACAATTCTTGTACTCAGTAAGAGTTTCAAGGTTTACCTGAGTTCTTACAATGCAGGACTGCCTATTTGCAAGGAGCACCATTTAATGAAACCTAGATACTAGCTAGCTTCTTGTGATAAGTTTTGGGTGTAGAGTGAGTTCTCCAATCACAATGTCGTTTGGCTCTGCTGTTTATACTTAGTAAAACAGCTCTCATACATCTTACGGGAGTCAGAGGTCCAGGTATGACACATACAGCTTATGATATAAAAGGGATAGATATATAAATTCTTGTATTTTTATCTTTGATGCATTCTTGCAAGTTTCACAACCCAACCTGGGAGATACTGCTATAATTTATACTGGATATATCTTTGTAACTTTTAAGTTGCTCAGGGCTTTAGAAGTTATTCTAACACAGTGAGATAAGCATAGAAAACTTTCCTAATCTAATGATAATCTTGAAAATAAAATTACTCATGGAAAAACCCATCAGTTGGAAGCTTAATATACTGTCTCATACTTGAACTCTTTTAGGAATGTCCACTTCATTCTGGAAGGTAGAAGAAAATAATTCAAATGAACAATTTTCTTTCCTCTACTGCTTGCACTTTAAAAGAGGCTAAGGATCTACAACTGCCAACAATCACGTTGCCTGCACCTGCACCTGAGGGAAATGCATGGATCTTCTTGAAAGACCATTCTCTCCCTACCTTGTGAACCTCACACTTCAGATGCCAAGAGAGATCTTTTGCTCTCATCTTCATATTTAGTTAAAAGAAGGTGGGAAAAAATTTAAAGTCAAGACTGCTTAAGTAAATTTTGTCTTAGACTGGGGGACAATCACTTTGTTCTTACTGATCTAAAAGCAAACTTGATTCTTGTTTCCTCTAGTTCCTTTTTCATAATTACTATTTATTTAATGTCTTATAAAGAGAAGTATTTGAAAGCCAAGTTTAATTAATTTTTCTAAAATTTAATATTCCAAAGATGATTAAAAATTAGTCATTTAACCTTGTAAAGAGAGAGATGAGCAATAATAATAAAGTTTTATTTAAAGAAATATTTACAGATACTTAGTGTTATAAATTTATATAATTTATGCATCTTATGTGAGTGTATATATGCATATGTTTTTCTTTTATATGTTTGGGTTACTACATGTGACTCAAAGAACGGTTAAACACACACACATATCTATTTATCTATCTATCTATCTATCTATCTATCTATCTATCTATCTATCTATCTATCTATATTGTTATTCACTTTGCTATTGCAATGATACCTGATTATATTTTAGAGAACTCATCATATATCCTGAAGAACTTTAAGATAAGCTGACATTTGTGAACCATTCCCATGTGCCCAAAATACTATTAAGTGTTTAATCCAATTATCTTGTGTAACCTCCAGTTTGCATATGGGAAACTGACACATGAGAGTTTAAGAAATGATCTAAATGAATGTACTTAGCAGGAGACTAAGAAAGCCAAGGATCCTTTTGTGAACACATATTGATAAATGTTTTTATAAATTGATAAATGTTGGACTAAATATGCAATATTTGGAATGGTTTTTGGCTAACATAATTTACCTGGATTTTATTAAAAGCAAATTAAATATATATGGGGCAAATTCAATATTGCATACTCATGTGTCAACTAATTTATCAACTCTAGACCTGTATTTATTTGTTTAATTTGTGACTATGCATTAATTAACAAATCTGAATATGTTTTTATGGACTTGTCTGTTGGGTTTCCAAGTACCTTGTGTTCAGGATATTCATGATAATCTGAATCAGGAGAGACATACATGTACACTTTAGTACAATAGTATTTAAAATAATTATCTTGTAGAGAAATTGAGATATTTATCTATAAATAAAAATATCAAACAGATGAAACTTTTAACTTTTGGGACCTATGCAGAAAAGAGAAAGACAAAATTCATGCTATGCCAATATTCTCATTGGAGCATTTGCTGAGTTATGCAATGTTCTTATTATGGGGAATTTATTCTCCTTGGAGAACTATTGAGCACTAAATTCTTTGTAACCTTAAAACAAAGATTACTTAGGATCGCCATGTTAAAGAAAGGTGTACAATAGAAATGGATACATCTGAGAGTAATGAGAACTGAAAAGGCTGTAAAGAAATATTATTAAGTGAGGCATGAAGCAAAGCTATTTCCACACTCGTGATTGGAGGGCAGACATGTGTTCCTTCCAGTAAGACTGCTTTGTAGTTAGAGATTTTTAACAATGAGAATGATGATCAAAGCAGAACACCAGTATTCTGCAATGACTGTTTTTTATCATCAGACCAACTTCATCTTTCATTTTACATGAAATTCTCCAATAAAATTCACCTACTCCATTTTTTTCACCTTCCCAATCATTTTGATTTTCAAGGGTGAAAGACTCACTGAAAAGCTTTGATGAGTGGAATAGCATTGGGAACCAGGTTGTTCAGTGGATAGTAGGAATACTCTACAACAATGAACAAAGTGATTTTTTTTTTTTAAAGTTGATCTGAGTATTTCACAGTCTATTCCCGTCACAGGTATCTGATAGCTAAGCATGAGAACAGTGGCTGCAGCATGTGCCATTTCTCTAAATCAATTATAACAAGGCAGTAGTTTTCTACTTTTTAATACATCCACCATAATGCTGAACACGTTAAGCTCCTTCATAGAATATTTGCGTATATTAGCAAGTAATTATTTAACACACTAGAAAAGATACAATATGGCTTATTCTTAATTCTTACAGCCTAGGAATATTATATGTTTCTGATTACCAACATTATATTATTATTGGGACAGGCAGCATCACTAACACAATGCCTCACCAGAGGCAAGAAATACCTTTGCTTGATCTAGCTTAGGTCTTCTGTTAGTCACACAGAAGCTGTGAGTGTGAGAGATTTAGAGGAATAGGGTACAGTAAAGAAAAGAAAGCACAGTATATAGGGGTTATGAAGAATATATAGAGAATGTCAGACGGGGAAGGAAAATACTGAGTAAAATATATTTGAAGGAATATGCAAAATAGGTAGACTAGGAATGGCAAATCTGTGGCTTCAAGGAATTCCCAATATCAGTGTGAGCCTCTCCTTTACTGGATGAAAAGAAGATTATTCAGCATAACTTGGACAACTTTATAGAAAACTGAGGGCTCCATATGGATCAGTTAGCTGAATGCACGAAGTCAGAAAACAGCGTTAGGAGTACTTTAGTAAAACGTTTATTAAACAAAGGTAGGGTTTTCTTTCAGGAAGTGAGGCTATTGTTTTAAGTATGATGCTAGATGACTAAGAAATATCATTTATAAAATCCAGTTTGATTTAAATGTAAATATTCTTTTTAAAAATACTTAGATGTAGACTTACCCAACAGACAGGAATGGCTCCTTTGATTCAAGCCTGTAAAATATAAAAATGTTATTTTCATACAATGATTTACTACACACCCAAACATTGATTTTATATGCATATGGTAAAATATTATACTTCCTTTGATGGAAATATGTTTTATAACTTTAAAATCATGCATATATATATATATATATATATATATATATATATATATACACACACACACACACATACATATACATGCTCATATTCTAGTTAGATTGGGCAGCTAAATAAAGTACAAGTCTCAGTCTGGGAATGCAACTTTTAATGACATTATCTCAGTGAAAGTAAGAGTCAAATTTTTAGGTGTACTCTGTATCCAGTTAGTTTATAATGGCAATTCATCCCTAGAAAGTTTTAATGTATCTACTTTTAGTTGTAATACTAGACCAGTCTATAGTAAATTTGGTTGGATATTATCTCAGTACTCTATTTACAGAGGAATTCTTCTTTGTAGTGAGAAAGGAGAGGGGATGCCATATTCAATCAAGGTGACACCTTGTGAGAAGTGGTGATGTCTCACCACAGATTAGGCTTCTCCCCCAACCCCCAAAGCATGGTGTTTCCTGTACCTCCAAGAGAACACATCTCCCAAGGATGCTTAGTTGCGACATCTCCAGAAGTCTACTTTAAAGGCCTCTGCAGCTCATTCTTGTCATCAAGAAATAGTACAGACGCATTTTAAGCTAATTTTCTAATTTCCCACATCTCCCATTCTTTATAAAATGTCAGTTTTTAGGTACTTCTGAATTAACACTCAAGAAGATTTGAGGCACATATGTATTTTTTTTATTAGATATTGTATGTATTTACATTTCAAATGTTATCCCCCTTCCCATTTTCCCCCACACAAGCCCCCTATCCCCACCTTTCTCCGCTGCTTCTTTTTTTTTCAAAAGCATATTTTAATTTTTTGAATTTTAATTCAAGTACAAGTCAGCTAGTTAACATAAACAGAACATAAATGCACATAATTTGCAGCCATGTACAAAAAAAACCGCAACAATAGCAACACTCACATGAATGGGNAAAGCTCATCTGCCCTTTTAAAGCTGACTACACTGTGAGTGATTGGTATAATTTAATTCACATCCACTGGGGTACATTCAGAAGGCTTAGCATAACTGATCAGAACTAGTCCTTTAGTTTCTAAANTGGACAGCATAAAAATCCAGGTGCAATTAAGGAAAAACAAAGTTATAGGGAGAAGGTTATGTGAGGGGCAGAAAGCACTCTCCATTTTATACAGTGAAGATCTGTCCTCCTCCTTACCCAGATGCATGGATCTTCTTAGGAATGTTGGAAGTCACAGTAAAGGAGGATAGTGAGCTGTGCATCAGCCCCATGGGGTCCCCACCACACGGGCAGATAGGACACAAGGGCATGTGAGCTGAGAAATAGGAAGAAAAGTNCTCAGAGAAAGGGGGAGACTGAGCTCTGCCACTTAAGTTCTTCAAACTGAAATGATTATTTCAGGGATTTTAAGAAGCCAAACATGTTCAGACTTTGGTGAATAAACATCTATTCTTCTAGACACCCCAAGTTGTGCTCACCCTAACGAGGCCACCACAAGCGGACGTCCAGGTTTATGAGACAAAGGACCAGGCTGTGTGACCTAACAATGCTGTCATGGTATCAGAATCACAAGCTAGCTCGAACCCCTCTGAGTCGGGATGGTTCTACCCAGTTGTACAATGAGAACTAGAACAGGGTCCGTGAGCGTGGAGGGGGCAAGCCTGTAACTCTGGTACTTATAGGCAAAGGCAGGGGAAGCAGGAGTCAAGGTCATCTTGGGCAACAAGAGCCCAAAAATAAAACAAACAAAAGCTGAAGAAAAAGCCAACCCAGGAAACTTAAAGCACTGTATGGTATCCCACTACAGCTTGGCAATTCACTATCTGGATTATCTAAATTTCAAGCATTTGAGCCACAGCAGTTGCTGCTGTGTGATGGGGTTGCTTCTAGTAGCTATTGCTCTAGCCTGAGTTTCTAGTTCAGTTTTTTGAGAAGACTGCAACAAAAGTATACAACAAGGTCCACCCTAGCTCTTTAAGACATTAAAAAAAGATTATCTAATTGAAAACAAGTTTTTAAAAAATCCAGTGCTCTGAGTATGCACTTAAAAAAAACATTACAATTAGAATCTTCAAAGAAATACCTCATAGACAAACTATATAAGACATATATGATTTCCGTTTTTTTTTTTTTTGTATTATCTCTGTCATGAAGTAAACTATGGTAGACAAGGCTCATCTCCGCTGCTTCTATGAAGATGCTCCCCGTCCCACCCATCCACTCCCACCTCACTGCCCTGGCATTCCCTCACACTGGGAAATTGAGCCTTCACAGGACCAAGGGCCTCTTCTCCCACTGATGCCCCACAAGGCCATCCTCTGCTACATATGCAGATGGAGCCATGGGACCCTCCATGTGTACTCTTTGGTTGGTGATTTTGTCCCTGGGAGCTCAGGGTGGTTGGTTGGTTGTTGATGTTGTTCTTGTGGGGTTGCAAACCCCTTCAGCTCCCTCAGCCCTTTCACTCCTCCATCTGGATCCCTGTGCTCAGTGCAATGGTTGGCTGCGAGCACTGACATCGGTATTTGCCAGGCTCTGGCAGAGCCTCTCAGGAGACAGCTATATCAGGATCTATCCAACATACAGACACCAAACCCAGACGCTATTGCAGATGCCAAGAAGTGCTTGCTGACAGGTATGTATTTTTATTATAAATTTCTTATACAGTTATGGGCTAAATTAGGCCAATAGTGAAATATTTTAAGTAAATACTGGAATTTCATGTTTAAATTCATGGAAACCAGAGGACAGATGTTCCTTCTCATGAGCCAGCCACTTCATTTTTTCATTTTTTTAGACAATTTCCATAATTTGCAGAGAATAAATGAGCAAAATTTATAGGCTGGCAGGTCCTAAGCACTGAGATTACAAGTGTGCTACTAGGCCTGACTGTTAGTATTGGCTTGAAGGCATGAACTTGCGTTCTCAGTTGCAAGGTGAGCATTTCACTGGCTGGACTGTCTTCCCCATTCCTACAAATACTCAATATAGAAATCAGAAGTGACAGGAAACTTGATTATTCACTGAATAACTGTCATTTGTATATATTCAGGTTGGTAACAGAAATAAATTACTACATGAGAATTCAACAGACCATGTTAGTAGTTTGCTTCCATTCTCTTTTGTATGCACCAAAACATGACCTGTTAGAAATAAACCTCAGTGCTTTGTGGACAGAACCCTAATGAACTGACACAGAGGATGGTGTCACAGCACGGAGGAGGATGTGAAAGAGGCCTAGGAATTCCCCTATACAGTCGCCAAGAAACAAACAGGTTCAAACACCAGTGGTTGTTACGGGCTTAGACATCTGTACTTCTAGTCTTTTTCTTTTGTGAATATTAGGTATTCTTATTTACACCTTTAGGTAAACTAATGAGTTTCTTTTATTTGTTTGTTTGTGTTTTGTACATTTGTGTTATTGATAATCCAACAGACACAGAGGGGAATTGTGAAAATTAATAACACAGAAGATGTTTCCTTAATTAGACCATCTAATAACACTGAGAAGCAAAGAACATATGGGCACTAATTGGATGGATTATTCAATTTTAGCCCAATGACGTCAGACTTTGGTGTAAGTGTACAATCTGCCTGTGAGGTGAGATCCTTCAGAATCTATGCCAACACTTAAGAACTTCATTGACCTGCATTGCTTAAGAATGTCATAGATAACCCAAATAAAAACAAGGCTCCCAGTGTGCATTTACTTGCCAGTATCCAAAAGCTAAGTTCAAAATGTGTTTCAAATCAGGATTATTGATTAAATGTTCTTAATGTTTTTCTGAAAATTCCAGATATACAGCTGTTTCACTGGGACACGCAGGGATGTGTGTTATTTTGCTGCCCCTCACTGTTACTGTTTTTGGTCTGATTATGTAGCTCATTTTCCTTGCTCTTTCTATTTTACTCATTTAACTATTCTCCTGGAATTGCTACTACTAATTATCAAATTGACAGAGTGAAGCCTCATCCTAGAGGTAAATCACTGGATATGAGATTGTGATGAGTTTGGAGAACACAACGTAAAATCAGACATTAGTGTTCAATGGGTTGGGGTCTTAGACTAAATAAAAGGAATTTTAACTGAACATTAGTGTGTTTCACTGTGTGTTTCCTGAGTTCTCATGACAAGTTACCTGCCATGAGGGACTATATCCTCAAACTGTGAACTCTTTTCTGAAAGTGCTATTGACTATTTGTCACAGCAACAAGAAATACAATGAATATCACCATCAAAAGTTTCATGAAAGCTTTCAGGGAGGAAGTCAGACTTTTAAAAATGATATCAGATTGAGAGTTTTGATGGTTTATTTTACTTGAGGTTGTTGTCAACTTTAGTCTAAAGCTACTCACAATGAAATGTTATATTTTATAAATTCTATTTTTAGTCATAAACTAAGAATTCTGTTATGCTTTTAGATGGTAAAAATTCTAAGAGAAAGTATTTTTTTGGTCTGGTGAAATTAATATATGATGTCAAATTCAACATCTTTAGAAAGAGCTCCTGGGAACGCAGCCATGGGTGTTTGACTTGCATACTGTTCAAAGATTGTGCAACAGCAACATATTGGAAAGTTGGAGCAGATATGCTGTGTCCACAATCTTGTAGTATTTGCTACATGTCTTTTATATAAAAAAAAATCATTACCCATTCTATACAATCATTTTTCCTGAAGGAAATAGAAACCTTTTCAGAAATAGACATGGTAGTTTTAACATAAAGCAAAATTTCTTCCTTATTTAGAAAATCATAGCAATTTGAATTACTTCTCTGTTTCTGAATTTCAGCTTCTGTTTTAGTGGCAATTTCTTCCAAGATACCACTTTCATATCACCATTTTTCTTGATAATTTTCATAGCACTGGATGATGATAGAACCTTTCAGTGCCTCCCCAATGTGCACATGACCCATCCTAGATGTTCATCGTCCTTCTTAATCCATTTCTTACTCAACAATTCACTAAAGAATAATGGTCTACTTGCAGCCCAGATACTCACATTTCAGGTTTTCTTTGGTGCCTTTCATGGTCTAGTTCTATAGTAAAATGCCATTTATGATCTCTCCCCTTATGGATGATGTGTAAAGTTTATCTCAATCTAACTTCTTTTCCCATGTTAATCTCTGGGTTTCCAATACTCATAGTTCTTACTGGGACACAGTCATAGGACAACTTTAATTTATTAAAAGTAAACTTGGAGCTACATTAAGCTTGGAAAAATACTAATGTGCATCTCAGCTGAGAAAAGAAACTGGTAGTAGTTTAATTCATATCTTTCTGTGGACCCTGGTTAAATATGATCTGTATAACAAATAGGAAAGATATTATTGCCAATTAGACATCCTAATCCATAGATTCTAATACTCCTGAGCATCTACTTGGTGAAGCAGAACAGAACCTCATGAAAATAAGTTGTCATTGGGTATCATAGCACATCTTCTATGTGAAGACACTACACAGAACAATGTCACAACAGCTCATTTTGAATGATTCTCTGCTTTGGTACCAGTTATGGGTCATCATAAAATCTCCAGCCTTGGAATGTAAGAAATACCATCCACACTTATGGTTCCCAGTTATATGACACAAATCCTTACCATTCATGTTTCTATTGTGAACAGTAGGAGATTGAGTGTTTAGAGCAGCTATCAGATTCCTTGAAGCTGCTGGGATGTTGTGTACAGGTTTATGCTAAAGAAAAATTGCCAACACTAAACTAACTACCGACGTGTATAACAAGCTTATTTTAGTCCTGAAACCTGAAGAAACAATCCAAAAGAAAATGCTATGAGAAATATCCTTTTAGAGAAAAATTGTTTCTCAATTTAATGCTTAGAAACAGGTGCACATTGTGATATGCCCAGAAAGAACTTGACTATGAGTATTTATAAAGTAAGTATTTTGTGAAGAAAGGAATTGATTTTATCTTTCCTAAGATTTAGTTTTCCCAAGAAGTAGGTAATGAATTTAATAATAATTCATACACGGCCCAAGAGAATTTATTAGTAGAATAAAATAAATACACCATAGCCATTAGAAGAAAAAATTGGGAAATTGTAAAATAAAACACAGAATTAATATCAATATGGAGAATTAATGAGATTAAAACTTCACTTAACCACAAATTAATTTGTATTTAATAAAGACCACTCATCATTCAAAATGTTTCATCATCACTCACTAATTTAAAGATTCTACTATTCTTTGAGGTAATTATTACTATCCATTGGGAAAAAACAGAGTAAAAGATTTTAAGTATGTATCTCCTCTCTTGGTCACGCAGCCAATAAGTGATGGAGAGTTGAATTCAGGAATTCTACCTCTAAAGTTTCCACCTGCAGTTTTATGTGGTGTGCTGCAGTGCAGACCTCTCTAGTCCACTGTTTGCCCTGTTAACACAGCACTACCTCAGTGTTGCATATTGTCAATGGATGCTCTTGTGCTCCATTAAGAAACCACAATTGTTGTCAAGTGCCATCTTCAAATCCTCAAACTTCATAGATCCCGAGGTCTGTGTGTCTCGTATTTTTCACTTCTGAAATATGACCGTGAGCACACACAAAACATTTCATAAGAGCCTCTAAGAGGATCCTCTAAGAGGATCCTGGTGAAGCTCATGATCTCTGGATATTTTGTTGTTCCTTGTTTATTCTCTAATCCTTATCTTAGATCTCTTGTCTCAGTATTCAATCTCAAAATAATGCTCAACTTTCATATGAACTTTTAGAAAAGCATCCTTGGAGACTTTCATCCTTCAGTATTCTTTGGAGCAACCACATCTACTACTAGATCTATCTTCTTTTGTCCAAATACACTCATATCATGTCTCCCACTTCTTGAAAATCTTAATGTAAGTCACAATGGTTTGTTTTCTGACTGTGATGGCAGCATCCTACAGCTCTTAATCATACCTGTTAAGATCGGAAGAACAACATAGGGCTGCCCTGATCACCCAGTACTCCTAAAGTTTAGATCACCCACTGAAGAGTATACCTGGAGGGATCCATGGCTCCAGATAACAATGTAGCAGAGGATGGCTCTGCCTGACAGCAATGGAAGGGGAGGCCCTTGGTTCCAGGGAGGTTTGATGCCCCAGTGGTAGGGGGATGTTGGAGTGGTGGGGTGGAGAGTATGGGTGGGTGGGGCAGTATTCTCATACAGGCAAAGGAGAGTGGAGAGGGAAGATTGGGGTGGGAGACTGATGGAGGGGTAACCAGGAAGTAGGATATCATTTGAGATGAAAACAAATGGAATGATTAATAAAAAATAGAAAAAAAACTATACTCCCTAAAAACGTGTGAGCTTCCTATATTTTAAGTACCATAACTATGACTTTATTTGTTTAGTTTTCTGAAGCAGGGAGTTATTTTGTCCCACAGGCTGGCCTTGAAATCATTATTCTCCTGCTTCTGCTTCCTAAATACATAGATTACAATCATCTGTCATCAAGTATACATATTATTCATTAGAGATCTGTCATCATGTATAACATATTATTCATTAGAGACTCACAAAAATGATTTGTCAGTAAACTTTCACTACTTTGCCAGCTCCTGATCTTGTCCTTTACATGTAGACCTAAATTCAAAGTCCTTAAAAAAAATGAGTTCACTCACCATCTATACCCAGTGTAACTCTTTGTTTTTCATGTTTTACTGTTTCTGTGTATATGGTTTAATCATCAGTGACCAGAATGCTCATTTTCTAGGTAATGTTTTGATTTCTTATCTTCTTATTGTGCTTTTATAGATACAACTCCAAACAATTAAAAGATTATTTTTTCTAGGAAATTAAAATATTTTAGACAGACTTAGATCTAAATAATGAATACTATGAATATGAAAAAATGGTCTTAAGTAGTTACAGGATCTTATAGTTAAAATGCCAAGTAACAATACTGTTTGTTATTATCTGATCCATTCCCTTTAGCAATGACAGCTCAGGCCCTAATGCATATTTAGCAAGCTCATGGTAAACAACCGAGGGATTCATGTTTGAGAATCCATTTGCCTACTTTTCTTTTGAATGTGGTGTTGGAAAAGTAAAGAACTTATTGTTGTGGCTCTGTAGTCTCATTCAGACAATGAATAAAATAATGGTAAACACAGTTCACAGGCCTGTTTCGATCAGGAAGTACATACATTCAGTTACTACATGAAGAATAAGTGGACTGACAATTCCATGTATTAAACCTGGACAACCACAGGACTCACTCCAAAGTCAGTGCAGTACTCCTTGCCGTTCTTTGATGCTCTATGAAAATGAAAAAAAAAAAAAGACACAATTTCCACCTTGGCTGATCTTCAGTCAACTGCATCTCATAAGGAAAACAGTGGTATCTAGGTCACTCTGAATTACTCCTTAGGTGATCGTTTGTTAACTGTGGGATAGTTTAACATACTAAAAAAAAAAAAAATTAAGGGTGAAGGAGTTTACATTTTTGATATGTAAAATATATCTTGTGTATTATAAAATGTATAGACCACAGGACACCTTCATTCCAAGGCATAGATTGCAACAAGTTTCCCTTGTATGTGATGAAATGTGAGCAAACAATGATGTCTTATAAAGAGATTAACACCTGCCAAATGACTTTTTAATCTCTTCCATCTTGTATACTTTATAAATTAACATAAAACATATTGGTAAATCTGCTTAGACATTCCTTTACTGCCAATGTAATTTTCAAAAGGGTAAACTTCTTCTTCTGGCTAGAAGAAGCAATTCATGAGTAACTGCAGATGAGTTTGCTGTGAAATGCTGAAAGCTGGAATTTGTCTTAACTTTCTTGAAACAACTCAAAACAAAATAGTCTTGTGATTCCACACTTGCCATCTAGAACCTCATAGCTAGGAGATAACTATTTTGGAAGTAAAAAGTCCCTCAGGGGAAAAAAGAAGCTTTTTTGGTATACAACATGGGATAAGGCGCACATTGACTTACTCTCTGTAGCAGAACTTTCCTCCAATTTATTTAAATATTAATACAAGAAGAAGCCTGTGATTAGGCAGTGGAAAAGAAAGGCAGGTGGAGATACTTAGAGACAGCAGAGAGAGGACAGAGAAGAGAAGGAAGGAAGGTGGAAAAAGACAAAGACAATCCAGATTCCACGTGACTTTCAATAGCCACAGGTAGCTATGAATATCATAAAAGGATAGAATAATTTGGATAGCTTGTCTAAAATAGGTGGACAGTTGGTATCATTATCAATTGGTTCTGAAATTACTGTGTGGGCATCTTGTGAGTTGAGAATTTATTGATATATAAATCTCACTGATTAGTTATAAGCTTCTAGAGTTTTGATTTACTGTGATAACGGGATTTGTGACAACCAGCCACAGGGGATAGATGGCTGATAAGGTACAAATGGCTCTGAGGCAGGTGAACTGGAGCTGAGAAGACTGAATCGGCTAGCCTAGAGGTGGCGAGACTGCCAGGGCAGAGAGTAGCTGGGTATAGCAAGGAATGGTGCCATTTTTTAATATTTCCCACAACAACTCTCCTCTGCCCATACACTGGTATTCATCTTATTAGCTGGTATCTTTATTTGAATGAAAGTTCAAAATACAATAGTAAAAAAGCTAAGCATAGACACACAGTTGACTCTTGCACCAACCACATTATTTCTCTATCTGTGGCTCCCTACAAGGGCACAGTGTTGGGCTGGATTATGGTGATTATCCCTAATTCAGCCATGTGTTGTCAACAACATGAGAAATTGGTGGCAAAGATAGGTTCTGGATTAGACTGAGTGGATCTGCTGGGATGCTGCAAACATGAGCAACCATTTCCTAAGAGCTGGCATGCTCTAAAGCTAGGAGGTCAAAGAAGCTCTAATTTTCTTGTCAGCTCTGATTAATTGATGGTGGCTTCTAGGAGCAATGTGTTGACAAGAACTCTAAAACCTTCTTAGGCCAGAGGATGTGAGAGGGTTGTAATTAACCTATGTCTGCTGCAGTCGTGAGGGACAGGAGAAAAAGAATGATGTCTAAATATATATTTACCCATATTATATTGACAGCACAAAATTTTATTCAGGGATACAAAATGTTCAAATTCCCTAGAGTAATAGATTTATAGACCATGTGCCAATATGAACATAAGAATGCATACTATTTAGCTTCTTCTATGTTATAGGGAACAGTTTGAATTTGGAAAGAGGCATTTTAACACATTTAACCTTTAGAACCATCTTGTTTGTAAAGTTGCCATCATTGTCATTTCTACCTTATAAAGGACAAAGTACAAAAAAAAATTGTTTATCTTTCTTCCAATTTTAAAACTAGAAAAACAAAGAGCATGATATTCACAGAAAGCATGCCTCTAGCCTTAATATTTTAGCATATATGTGTACTTCTTCTGTATTTATTTGTTTATCATTAAGTAACTGAGCTAACCTGCAACTCTAAAAAAAAAAAAAAAACAAGCTTGTTCATTCCTGTAGCAGAATCTCTCTCCAGTGGATTCAATTTCTTTGGAATAAAAAGTAGCTTTGCCTTCTCCTCTTGTAATACTATTTTCAAGGGCTTTCATGCCCAATTGAAATCTCAGCTGAGGGCTACCATCAGACCTCTTGGTAAGCTTCATTTGCAGTTACCACCATCTGCACTGCTGTCCCCAGGGACAGATTAATAGATGGCTACGGGATCAGCAAAGAATCTCGGCAAGGTTTTTACACTCACAGTCATGACTTTTGCCACATTGGAAATTGAGGCTGCAGGGCTCATATCTCTTGGACAGTCTGTAATGGTCTTTCATAACTCTGCCAGAGGATATAACTATAGTAAGAAAGGAAGCAAGGCTTCAGAAGTACCTCCTGGCAAGAAAGATCATTAGCCCTTGTAAGATTCTCTTGAGAGGCTTGAAATACTTATCTGATACCTCAGGGGTCTTCAGTGAGAATGTGAAGAACATTTGACCAAGGCAGTTCAGTGACTTGCTCTTTCTCCAATATGACCCATAGCATGTATATCACTGCTCCACTGTAGAAGTGATGCATACAACTGTGCAGACATTTCTAGTAAACTAAGTAAAATAATTTCCTAAACAAAAAAGTACTTTCAAACTCAATTGTTTTCAGTAGGGTATTTTCTCATTAATGTTCTGAGCTTAGGGTGTGAGAGTGGTACACAGAACAAAAGCCAGGGCCTTGTATTCTGTTCCTTTCAGCTGTCTTTAGTTGCTTGCTAATGGCTATTAAATCCTATAGATCAACTCCATCTACCTAGAGTGCCGTCTGTGGAAGCAGAGCAGCAGTCCCAGGTTTGTCCAGTTATACGTCTCAAATCTCATTCCTGAACGTTGCCCAATTGTTCTGCCTTTTGTCATTGTTCTACATTTGAAGATAAAGATATTATTCAGTGCAATTTTATGCAGTCATGTATTGACCAGTCATGGTAAGTTATGGAACATATGAATGGGGGTCAGCTGCTAGATGTATTCTCAGTACACAGTAAGATAGAAGAGCAGCTGACATCTGCCCCCTTCAGGCATCCATATTCTATTACTTTTCCTTTCATCCTATACTCTCCAAGTATGTCCCACCTTTTCACACACAGCGGACCTGAGGTTAAACACTACTCTCTCCCCTTCTCTTAGCAAAGTGTGTAAAACTCTTTTAGATGAGGTTGTGGCTAATATTTGATAGAGTGTTTAAAAACCACAGCACGTTTTTGCGTGCATTTTCTTAACTAGGTTGTTGCCTTCTTGCTCATGACAAGATTAGTCTGAGTTTCTATATTGGAAACCCATCCCTATCTGTTGTAGTTTGCAAATACCTACTCCCCTACCCTTAGTTGTCTAAAGGAATCAAATATTGCACTTTATTTTAGAACATTATGATCTTCAATATTTAAATGTATTTATTTTTGTGTATATGGATGTGTTTTCTACATGCATGACTGTACCCCCTGAGCATGCAGTGCCTGTAGATACCAAAAGAAGGTATAAGATAGAACTGAAGTTTGTTGTTATCAGCCATATAGGATGAAGGCACTTGAATCTAGGTTCTCTTGAAGATCAGCCAAAGTTCTTAACCACTGAGCCAACTCTACAGCCTAGAGTAAAATGATCTCCCCTACCTTATGTTCATTAAATTAGACAGTGCCAGTTACCTAAGGGAGTTATTCTGAGTCCCTTCATAAAGGAATGAGTCCCCTTAATGACTGGCAATGTAAATCCACTCTCCTACTTGTAGCTGTATCTGTCCTAAAGCACATGAGTCTATCATTCTAGGGTTTTCCTTTTGTACATTCTTTCTCTATTAACCTGCATAATTTGGTTACCTCCTTATGTAAGGTGGATATAATGTCTGGTTTGTTCTTTACAAATATTTTAAATAGCTTCCACATGAAGAGCCCATAATGAAGTGCAAGTTAAAATGACCTTGTTAGAACATTTGACTCAATCAGAATACTCTCACTGGGAACAGCATTCACTGCTTCTTACCATTCTTTTGAGTTGCTGGTTCATACTTCATGCATTAAAATTCAAGAATGCAGGTTTTGGAATACTCCTGCCTTTCTTTATGAAACAACTATTCTGAACATTTCTCAGTGATTTGAATTTCATTTATATATGGTTGACTCATGCACACTTCTAGTGCAGACTTTTTCCTAATACCAAGCTTGATACTCCTCAACTCTTGACATCATTATTCAGACGTCTCAAAGGCATCTCAATTTTAACATGTCTCAGAACTGAATAATCTGCACTCTCCACAGTCCCATCCATCTTTTCCAAAAATTAATTTTCTAATTGATGTGACTCCATACTTACTTGACTCCAGATTCTTAACTTCTAAGACCTTGAAAGCATCTCTGGTAAGTAGTCTGATCGTTAAGTAGTTCCTATTTTTTACACATCAAGAGACACATCCTACTCCAATGGAAAGAGTATGACATTTTGCAAGTCATGATCCTCCTGCCTCAGCTTCCAGATTTCAAATTCTAAAAGTATTTCATTTCCAGCTTCCTTTCTTCTTCTTGAAGTCAAGAAATCTGATGACTTTGAGTTCACCTCAATAGTCATAGGAAAAGGCTATGTAGAGAATAAAGTGCAATTGACATTAATATGTGTTATACCAAATGAGATATGCACCAGCCATCTACTCACCACACAGAATAGAGCTTTTCAACTAGAAATAATCAGACCATGTAATATATGAATTTTTAAAAGAGTTAGCAGATTTGGTTATTGCTCATGGATGAAAAAAAGAGGCTTGGCTCCATTCTTTATCTTAGAGTCTATGTCCAATATGCCAATAGTCTTGTTGGCTCTGCTTACAAAGTATGCATACAGTGTAACCAACACTTGTCAATCTCATTGTGGTCAGTTTGGTTTTGCATATTCCACCTTTGGTTCTCTGCAGAATATCTCAACTTGAAGCTACTATGATGCTTCTAGATATATTTATGGTCTATATCAAATGCTTATACAATTCCAAGGTCTCTATCTTATTCATAAAAGAACTGAAGTATTTCCTAGGTATCCATACCCACTGTCACGTGTTGTATCTCCAGTATCACCCATTCCCATCTCTGTTTCTGTGCCAGAGACATTGAACTTCTTCTGTCTAAAGTATGGAGATACTCCTATGGTGTGAGATCACTTCATGGCTATTCCCTTTACACAAAAGCCCTTCTCCAGTATCACCTAACCAGGTCACCAGTGCTTTCAAGTCTGCCCACCAATGTTTTGCTAGAGTGCCCCATTCAATACCATCCTTCATTAGTTATATTGTCCTATGACATCTGCTGCCTCCTACATGTAACACTCACTTAAAGACAATATTAAGGATTTATGGCAGTTTTGTTACCTGATGTATATTGGTGACAAAATAAGTAAATTAATCATAATTTAATTATAAAATTTAGCCAATTTGTCTTGTCCTTTCTTCCATTACCTGAGCTGAGCAGATATCTCTAATATGAGGTGAAGTTGATTTCTTCCTGGGTTTGCCTTACTGACAAAATGATTACCTGTATTTTCATTCCTAGGATATAATTATCCAATCAAAATTGCTGGGTGTGGGACCGGGAAAGGTAGCCTGGTTCCCGGTTGAGCTAAGGCTAAAAGCCCTGGATATTCTAAAGGGACAGTAGGCACTCTGTCTGTTTCTGGCGCCAGGACCCTGTTACTAGTCCCCCCCCCCCAATAGATTTGTGGTCATCAGTCACATCAGGGCAACAACCCCAAGCCTCTCTACTTGTACAGGATGTGACCACTGGTCATATACTCTTAAGACAGATCTCTATTTTAATGAGTTACCTAAAGGCCTAGAGGGCTTAGCCAATAAGCTTTCATTTCTAGACACTCCTCCCTGCAAAAGGTATTTAACCTCAGGCTCTCCCTGAGAAGTGGTGTATGGCTTTACACATTCACCTTATGCCGTGACAATAAATGCCTTAAAACCATGAACTGTTTCTTTTCATCTGGATCCGCCTTGGGAAGCCATGGAGGTCTTCACCTATAGAAAGCCTCTCTGTGCTCCCAGCCACAACCAAGCCAAGCTCAAGCCCACTGCCACTGTCAAGCCATGGACTCCCTGAAATCCCCTCCATGGGATAATCTAGAGTTCCTTCTTTTCCCCCCAACCCCAGGTTAGATCCAGTCCATTATCCCCAACTCTATTACCAGCCCTTCTGTGGCGTCCAGCAGTGCTTGAATGTCCAAGACCCTGAGAACCAGGGACACCCAAGCCAGCTCTGGCTGTCCCGCACTTCAGACAGCACTTTTTCATCCCTACAGCAGTGTCCCTGGGCTTCCCCACAGTCCAACATCTGTCCAGCTCGAGGGTGCGGTGGGGTAATTAGGGTCAACTCTGGCTTCTGCCTCCCCTGTGGCAGAGCAGATACTGGACCCATAATCCTACATCTGTGGTCAGACCTTTTTTTCCAAGTCTCTAATGTTTTTGACTATCCTCAGTAATGACTCATTTGAAGGAATTATTTACTTATTCATCTATCCATTGACTCAATCTTTCTCTAAAATTAGGATGTGCATTAACTTCTAGGTAATAATGACTGTTGTGACAAGCTCTGT
This sequence comes from Mus pahari, assembly GCF_900095145.1. NCBI lineage: Eukaryota > Metazoa > Chordata > Mammalia > Rodentia > Muridae > Mus > Mus pahari. The sequence continues at coordinate 9,635,154 of NC_034593.1, read as the reverse complement.
TATGGAGACTGGCTACTGAGATTGTCCAAATGCTACTGTGAATGTCCAAATCTTTTGTCTTCCCCCCCCCCCCCCCGTCAGCATCTCATTGCAGAACCCTAGCCAGAGAAATGTATTCCTCCAGCTCCCGCTTATTTTCACTTTGTAATTTATTTGTACTAATATAAATTTATTTATATCCTTTACAAATTCATGGATTTGTTGGTGTACCATTCTTAAAAGCCCCCCCTTCTCGTGTGTGTGTGTGGTTGTGTATGTGTGTGATGCTCTATATTTGTTGCCTATTTGCATGTTTGCTTTGTTTTATTATTCTTTGTTTCTGTTTTTATTTGCCTGTATTTATTATAAAAAGAGGAATAGTAGGCATGGTGTTGGATAGGAAGGGAAGATATGGGGCAAGAAAAGGGAGGGGCAGTGTGGATAAGAATATATTGTATGAAAAGATTATTTTCAATAAAAACCAAAACTTAAAAAGCATTTATTCTGTATCTACTAACTCTTAACCATTTGTTGTGCTGTGTTCATAGGTTTTCCTTGTTCAAATGACCTAAGACTGTGCTCTGTATATGATGGCTACAACCTGGCTTATGCAGTTATTATCTGTAAATCTCATATACTGCATATACTGTATCCTTTCAAAGCAGCAGCCAAGAATTGGGATCACAGATGTAAGACAGTGTGGGTCACTTGGGTGGAAATACTGCCTCATTGTTTGCTTGCTAACCCAAGTCAGAGGTCATCACCACGCATCCATGTTTATGTCACTACACCACTTTACCTTTTTCATTTTGGTCACTTCCGCTGTTCTCTCCATACACCCTGCTCCTTTACCCCTTTTCACAGAGTGAGACCCTTGTCCTATCTTGCTGCTAACTGACTGACACAGCACTTCAGGCAGTTAGCTCTGACAATGACTTTATCTCCACATGGGCGGCTGGCCAGCACTGAACTGTGAGACTAAAGTTAATGAAGTTGCCCTTTTAGAAAATTAACTTTTTCCAATAACCGTGGGGACTGGTGAAGATGTGGGGTTGCGTGGAGCATTAAAAAGATCGTCACTATTTTCTGCCTGAGTGCTTGTGCATAATGCATATCATTTGCAAGGGATACAATCTGCTCCTTAATGTATTTCTTTTGTTGCAAAATTACCTCCAAGGAAATTTTAGTGTTAGGCAATAAAATTGGAAGAAAACACAATCTAAAGTCAATCACAGTTAATATTTTTGCTTTATTGTTCTTCATATATGCATTAAGAAAGTATGGTAATTTTTATGAGAAATGGTCCCCATAGGCTTTTATATTTGACCAGTTGGTCTTCAGTTCATTGTGCTTTTGTAGGACCTTGGAGATTTTGCTGAAAGAAAATGATCACTGGGAAGTCTTTGAAGGTTTATATCTTTCCCCACTTACTCTTTACACTCTTGTTTCCTATGTATGGTTGATTAGTAACATTTTGTTTACAGAGTATTAAAGATATGGCTTTGAATCTTAAAGGAGATTTGGGGTTTTGACTTTGGATTTTGATTAGTGATGAGCCCGTTAAAGATTGTGAAACTTGTGAATTTTTATCACATCTTTAATTGTGATATGAGCAGTTGCCTATGTGAGTCAGGGCTGATGGTTGTGGTTTCAGTGAGAACCTACCTTGTAGGTTCGTGGTTTTGAATACTGTCCTCCAATTCATGTGTTGTTTGGGAAGGTTATAAAACCTTCAGGAAATACAGCCTTGTTAGAGGAAGCATGCAGCTTTGAGAGCTTATATAGTCTTACCCTAAGGTGTATACGCTACGTTCAGTGTGGGATTGAGATGTGATCTCTGAGCTTTCAACTCCAGTCACATACCTTTCCTACTATTATAGATATGTAGCCCCCTGAAATTGTAACCCAAAACAAATTATTCTTGTAGTTTCTTTGGGTCATGATATTTTATGGCATTTTATTTTAGCAACAGAAAGGTAATTTATATTGTGAGTATAGTAATAGTTTTATATAGGTTTGTTTCTTGTTTCTATAATCAAATGCTAAAACCTTTTCTATGTCATTCTCAATATCTTTTGACTGATTAACATAATCAGCATATTATTATTATATTATTTTTGGTTGGATAAGATTATCTTATGATTATAGAGAAATCTGCAAACTACATATTTGAAACAATTTAATATTTTTACATTATAACAATATATAAGGTTATTTCCTAAAATGTGCTTCAATATATACAATGTCTTATTTAGATATGTATTTGGGGTGTTGTCTAGTGTTTGAAAGTAAATACAAATAAATTGCATGTGGAAGCATTGAAGCCTGGATCTTCCTCCAGATTAGAACATAAACAACAGAGTCTTAGAACATTGGATATGAGGATAAACTAACAATGATATGCTCTGAATTCTTCATTTAATGATGAGGAAATGACTTACAGTAGTTTGAATTGCTTCTAAACTCCTAGTTTTTGAATGAGATTAACTTCAGGGTGGCAGGCTCTGAACTTTCAGTCCACTATGCATTCTAGTGACTAGTAGTTCTGTCACAAGAGTGTTTTCCTGCCAGAAGAGAAAACTTTTCGTGAAAATGTTAAAACACAAACTCCTTGGTATCCCAATGTAATGGGTTTAATGGACCATGATTCTCCCGTATTGTAAACATTAGCAAAACAGTCACCTTAGAAGTGGAAGATTCCCCAAATATTCTGAAATGTAAAAGTGTCAGTAAAACAGATTACAATCACATTTAATTCCACTGGAAAGAATGTTTTGAAAGTTTAATAGTTTAATTCATTTTCCAAGGCAATGATGTGTGTCAAACATAGTTAACTGAGAATTTACTAAGACAATGATGCCTCACTACCCTCTTCTGTCCAAGCATAGGAAAGAAAGCAACTCAGGTTTATTCCTTATAGATAAAGGTCGAACACAAGAACTGCCCTTTAAAGCAAGCAGGATAAAATATGAAATTTTCACAAGAAAAAATTAGACTATTTACAATCAAAATATTTTTTTACCAGTCCAAACTAAGATACTATTAACTTCAATTTTCTAGGAATAGAACTGTTATAGTTAAGCTTTGAAAACACAACATCTTTACCTCATTATTTTTAAGATTTATTTTCAAAGTTTATTTGACCAGGATAAAATATAAAGAACATAAAATAATCTAACTTTATATGTCAGGAGTCATCTAGGATAGACTAAGGCCAGCAGGTGGTCTTCCTGGAGCTGCCCTACCATTTTTGCATGATTGGCAATGGGTGAGCTCTATGAGGTATGGTCCCAAAGAGACTTCATCTCAGGATTGCTTCACGTAGCTGATTTGTCTTTCTTGTCATTATTAAATTAATATAATACCTGTGGGTTATCCCACCCTATTGAACAGATTTCCTGCAGTTCACTATAAAGATGAATTTTCCTGAATTAATGTTGTTGAGATGAATTAATGATTTTGTAGAGTTCCTTATTTGAATCAAGTAATTTTAGGAAGAAATTTTCAAGGGATGGTCTTAGTTTTGCCAGAAAGATGTAATAATGTTAAAGTTAAGAATTAAATGTGCCCAGTCCTCATAATTAAGTAAGTAAATGCTTCATAATAAGAAATACAATGAGCTTTCATAATGACACTAAAGAGAGAAATATGCTTGGAACAAACTTGCATTCAAGGAAAAGCATTCAAGTCCAAGGATGAAGTCATAGGTGTGCATCCTGATAGTTAAGGCCATGAGAAGCTGTTGCTTTAAACTTATAATGAGCATATGAAATGAAACACTACTTTGAACTTAATATCAACATCCTTTTGTAACTCTTATTTTGTGTAACATTTTATCTATGAAGTAAGGTTTTAAAGAACTTTTCTCTATAAAAAGGCCAGAGAAAAGAAATAATAATGAGCTTGGGGGGGGCTCTTTGACACCCATCCATCCATCCAGCCAGCCAGCCATTCATCCATCCATCCTTCCACCCAAATATAGTGGTGCAGCCATTTTCCACTTTACCAAGTGTGTACATATATGTGTGTGTGTGAGTTACATATGTGTATGTGTATGAGAATATGTATGTGTATATGTGAGTGACTCTTTCTTTCCCCTCTAGTTTCCAAGGAGTTAGCTAGCCAGGTCTGGGAAGGTCTTCTTGCAAGTTGTTCAGAAAAAAGAGCACTAGTAATAAATCCTCTACTGAATTCCCCACTGCTATACAGCATATGTTAATTGCCAGAGAATTATATACTAAAGTTTATAAAGTAAATATTAGTTAAGTTTTCCAGTACTTAATGAAACACAGAACAGTTAGAAAACTAAAAGGCCAGAAATCATCAATCCTTTGCCCTGTGTCCAATGCTGTGTCTCAATTCAACTGTTTCCAGCCAGGTAGGATCTTGGCATTTATAAAAGTAATTTGTGTGGTTAATAAAAAGGCATTCACATTGTAAAGATGAGACATGATGACAGCAGAGAAAAGGCATGCTTTGTCATGATTCATATGTAATTTTATACAGTTTTTATAAAATCACATGCATCTTTTCTTTCTACTTTCAATATGAAAAAATGGGCTTGAATATTCTACATATTCACATTTTTCCTTTTATTTATCATACTGATATATGATAAACTACTTGAAGAGCACAGAATATACAATGATGGTTTCACAGGTAAAGTCCTGATTTACAAAGCAATCATGGACAAAGACTTTCGCCTGCTGGGGAAGATGTTCCATATGAACTTGTATTACATAAGCCTGTCTTCTTTTTTTTCCTTTTTTTTTTTTTATTATTTTCTTTATTTACATTTCAAATGCTATCCTGAAAGTTCCCTATACCCATCCACCCCTGCTCCCCTACCCACCCACTCCCACTATTTGGCCCTGGCCTTCCCCTGTGCTGGGACATATAAAGTTTACAAGACCAAGGGGCCTCTCTTCCCAATGATGGCCGATTAGGCCATCTTCTGACAAGCCAGTCTTCAAACCACACTCCACTTGTGTTTCTGCTTTAAAGAAGAAACCTCCCGAACACTTAAATTTGAAAGAGGGTTTGAAATTATGAAATGGGTTTTTGAATGGAGGCAGAAAATCTGGGTCACAATTCCAGTTCTAAGATGTCTTAACTTACTCTGTTCTAACCCTGTTTTCTCCTACTAATGGGATGAATAAAATTTAAAAACGACAGGCTTATTCCTATTGCAGATATGCAATTTCCTGATTTTCCTCCCTTTCTTTTCTTACATAAATACCCTATCACTCTAAAAAAACTTTTTACTGTAAGGACATTTTCTAGTGTGTGTGTGTGTGTGTGTGTGTGTGTGTGTGTGTGTGTGTGTACTAGCATTTCAATTTCTTAATTTTCTATGATTCTAAATGTTCTCATGGAGCCCATGTAGCTTGCAATCAACAAGAGACATCCATTCCCATTAGAATCGATGGCAAGCATCATGTGCCTTGGATCCTAGAAAAAGAGCTACAAGGTTTAATTTGCCCTGAATTTTATATATATATAAATATATCATATATATATTTATATATATATATATATATATCAGAACATTCATATTATATAATCTGGGTATATATGCATTATATACATATGTGTATAAGTATACATGTGTACATATATATGCATGTATAACTCAGCTATGATTCTGTCATGACTCTCACAGAAAATTTGAAAAGTACTAGAGTTCTAAGAATTTGTGACATTGAAGATGAACTAAATAAATTTGCAGTATGATCTGTACCTAGGCCTTGGGATTTCAGGACCAGAATGTTAAGGAGTCAATATGAAGGGTCTCTCAAAACTCTTATCCGTATGAGGCTCAGTTGCCAATGGTCGGACATAGGGGTTTGGAGAAATGATTATATGGTGATGATTCTGACTCCATTAAGGTGGTAACCTATTATAGATTCATAATTAGATGACATGATAGTTATAGGAGATTGTGTAAAGTAGAAGGTAAGATTATTCTTGGGGTATTAGGTCACTTGGATGTGTCCCTGAGTAGTATTTATTGTGCCTGAAATTTTTTCAGTGTCTCTGTTCTTTTGATTGGCATTTTTGTTCCACCATGTCTTTTTACTGGGAGGTTTCAACCTCGTACCAAGGGCACAATAATGGAGCCAGTGGCCAAAGACTGACTCAAAGACTGACTCATCTGAATTAATAGTCAAAATAAATAAGTGGTTAACACCATTTTCTAACATATTTAGTCACAGAAATGAAAGGCTAACTTAATACAGAGTGTTTGGAGGATATTAAGTTCAAATGGCACCTTGTCCTGAGTATTCAAACTATCTCCTCTCCAAAAGACATGAGAAGAGTATTTATTTTTCTTCCTCTGCAAGTCAAATAGATAACATAAACTAGGAATCTGTTACTCAGAATGTTAGAATCAATGAAGTCATTAGGGGATTAGTGACTGTTTATAATAAAAATAAGCTTGTTATGTTTTAGCTTATTGGTTATGAATTTGTATTTTACTCTGTTTTCAATCTCTCAGGGAATTGCTTGTGATTAGTACCACCTTATGGTTTCAAGCTTTTTTCTCTTCTACCATGTTTGTGAACAAGATTCCTGTGTTGGAGAAATATTTTAGCTTAATATCCTTCTCAACTGCACAGTGAAAATGTAACACTCTAGTATTAAATATTCTAACTATTCATTGTCAGTTTGTTACACCCAAGAATCAAAGCATATTTCTATTTCTTTCATAATACCTCCTCCATGTTCCTCTGGGTATATGATTACAACTTGAATAAATGTGTCACCTGCTATGGTTTTAATATGAATGAAGGTAAGCAAAAAAGGGATAAAAGTTACTGACTATGAGGTAGCCCTTCAAAATAAGAGGTAACTGACTTATTTCTCATTTAGGGAGCACAATACCAAGCAGTTAATAGTTTTTCAAATGTTATGTGATAACTCTATTAGTTATTAATATGACCCTGCTAGCCTTCCCATAATCAAGGCACAGTCCTATGGATTATTTTAAAATCATTTTTAGCACAATTACTGAATGAATTACCAGTAATCTATTTTTCTATACTCTAGACTGTTAATTCCCCAGCTCTGCTCCTTAAGTACTTGCTGATCGAGTCACACCTTTGTTATTTCTGTTCCATCAGTCTGTCTTCAGTTGGAATTTATGTGGCAACATGTTGCTGGTCTATCATGTCTAATAGAAACCTCCTGTTCTCTCTGTCTTCTTTCTCCTTCTTCTTCCTCTTGTTCTTTTTGTGGAGTCCGGCCCAGTAACCTAAACCCTGCCTGTCTCTATTCTCCCTAGTAATTTGCCATCAGCCACATTTATTTAACCAGTCAGAAAATAAGACCACCAAAGTATCCTTTGGTATAAGTGAGGATCTGCTCACCTGGAGCAATCAGATCTTGGAGGCCAGTATTTAGTAACTGAACACCCAGCACCAGACAACCTCCCAACACTAAGAGACATTCTATAGAAAGAAAACAAGACGCTGGATTAAAATTCAGTGAAAAGAACAAAGAATTTATAATGGAAGAGAAAGCAAGTGAAATTACCTCAATCATAAAAGAATTTTCAACTTATGGGTGATGAATGATATTGTTCCTTCCATACAGGGAAAAGATGAGATGCATGTTCCCCTAATTCGCTCTGGTGTGGACATACATTATACTGTTTAAACTGTAACCTCAGTACCCCAATCTAAGGAAAAAAATCAAACAGTTCAGTGATAGGAGCACAAGGTGTTAAAGGTTGTATGTGAATCTTCCTGATGAAATAATTTGGTTCAAACAAAGAGCACGTATTTTCAAGAAAACGACTAGTCAAAAATAAGCTTCAAGCTGTAATGTGAAATCTCTTTCTACCTTTTTTCTCACCTAGAGCCTAAGAGAAGAAAACACAAATTACAGTCCCTTCAACATCATGGTAACATTACCTTAATTCATGTTTTCTTATATCAAAGAAGAAGAATGAAGTAGCCGGTCCATTGGTCACTGTGCAACATGTGGAAAACACCCACCCATGTTTCTGTTTTCTATAAATTTGAAGGCTGGATGATCAAGCCATCAAGTAGGTGACCCACTCTTACTTTCTTATATAAGTGTTTAAGTATGTGGGAAATTTAAGCTTAGGAGACCCTGGAACTCCATTGTAGAATTCTATTAGGTGGCAAATTTGCCAGAGTGTGGGACCATTAAATGCAGCCTGGTTTCTAGTTGAGCTAGGTTTAAAACCCCAGAGATCCTGCAGATAACTCTGCAAGGAACAGTAGGCGTTTTGCCAGGTCCCTAGACACCAGGTTCCTGGCATGAGACCACAGCTTTCCACTCTATAGGTCTGTGGCTATCAATCACATAAGCACAATACCCCAAGCCCCTCCACAGGTAGAGGCAGTGACCACAGATCATGCAGCCTTAAGGTGGTCCTAGCCCTGTAGCAGAGTGGATGTGGGCCACCATTCAAACCCCTACCAGAGGATTCACAGTATTGAAAATTGCCTTGAACGAATTATAAAGGAATCTTGGATGTTTTGTTTGTTTGTTTCATTTTTATATATTTTGTGAGAATTCATGAGAATAATGTTACCAGGTTTAAATTCTCTCTCTCTCTCTCTCTCTCTCTCTCTCTCTCTCTCTCTCTCTCTCTCTCTGTGTGTGTGTGTGTGTGTACATGCATGTATGTGCATATGTATGTGCATTCATGTGGTATAAGATGATAGTTTTATAATTTTAGATGGTAGATAAAACTCTATGCAATACATTTCTGCCAGAAAAGAGAATAAAGAAAAATATTTCAAATATTTGAGTACCTTCCTTTACTACACTGATTATCCCTTCTTTAAGTGTTGCCTACCAGTAATCTTGTAAAATTTGCTGTTTCCACAAAATCCTTTATCTTTTAAATTCTGTGTTCTAGGGTTCATCTAGGTAATTTTCATTGGAAAAATTTCTATGGGACTGGTCAGTTGCAAAGAGGAGATACTGGCTACATCTTTCATATTGTTTTAACTTTTGCAGTGAGATTTGAGCATGTGGGATAGACCCTAGAGAAATAGCTATAACCTCTTGTCATTGTACACATTTTCTTAATATGCTTACATTTTTGCCTGATCTTACCTTTCCTTTAATTTCTGAGCTGTTACTTCCATGTTTTAAAAAATTGGCCTTAAATCAAGTGAACAGATGTTGGACTTTTTAATATGAATCACAAAGGTCTTACATAGATACTCTGTGTTAAGGCATTACATTATAATAACCCCTCTATCACTATCGTGTCCCACTCCATGGGCAAGAAGATAATAATAGGATTTGTACAGTAAAATTAATCAGAAAACGACAAAGAGGCCATTCTTTAACTTAGCAGAGAATTGCCTGCAGCAAAACTATTTTTATTGGTATTGTGTCAGCGTTTATTTGAGTACTTTTAGTGAAAAGGTTTGTAACTTACATTTTCCTAGCATTAAGTTGTGAGGAATGTACCATAAGCAAAAGCACTAAAAAATGCTTTTGTATTTGGTTAACCAAATGATCATCCCTGAAAACATGCACAGAAGTAACATTCTACTTACTGAGCTGATTGAACTTATGTATTTAGGAATGTGTGTGTGTGTGTGTGTGTGTGTGTGTGTGTGTGTGTGTGTGTAAAGAGGTGATGAGTTTGAAAAAAAAAAGAACAAGGGATCTATATGGGAAGGTTTGATGGATAGAAGAGGAAAGGATAAATGATATGATCACATCTCATTATAATCTTACAAAATAAAAAGAACAAAATAACACAATAGCTACAAAATATAACAAAGTAGAGATCAATAAAAAGCTTTTGCTTTGAGAAGCTATATGATTCATTAACTAATTTAGTTGACTGTAAGCTTATCAACATTATTACTTCCAATCATTCACCTAAAATAATCGTGCTTGACTCTTTGTGCCTCTTGCCTTTCCAATGCAAATCTCTACCTTCTTCTTGGGATGAGCATCCTTTAAGAGTCTTACGCCCAAAGATAAGTGTGTCCTTGACACTGTCTCTTTTCATCACTGGTTTCTGTTAGTTCTCTTATAATTCATCAACAAATTAATGTTGATGATTACAATTCCTGTGTTGTAATGACATTGCCTTTTGGCAAAATAAATCTGATTTCTAATAATGAATGCACATTAAACATTTTTAAAAAGGAAGAAATGCTAGTAATTTAATCATTTCCTATTTGCTTTTTAAGCAAATATAGTATAATATTTAGTATTGATATTTTCTTTGAATAATCACGAAAATTAGCATAGTTAACATTTTATATATAATAATCTCATAAGCATATTCTCTTTTAGAAAACTATTATTTTCTTCCTTCATGTGGCCAAAGAAGCTGAGGAATAAGGGTCCAGTGCGTGTCATTGGTCATGCCGTGTTTTCTGTGTAGCCATTGTCTAACATTTCACTAGGAGTATTTGCATCAATTCTTAGTAAAGCTTCTCCATTGGAGGTGGGACTGTAAACTTGTACAACCACTCTGGAAACCAATTTATCAGTCCTTCAAAAAATTGGAAGTAGTTCTACCTGATGTCCCAGTTATACCATTCCTGAGCATATACCTAAAAGATGCTCCACCAAACCATAAGGACACATGCTCCACTATGTCCATAGCAGCCTTANTCATAATAGCCAGAAACTGGCAACAACCTACGTGTTCCTCAAACAAAGAACGGATACAGAATATGTAGTTCATTACACAATAGAATACTATTCAGCTATTAAAAACAAAGATACCATGAATTTTCCAGTCAAATGGATGGGAGTAAGAAAATATACTGAGTGAGGTAACCTAGACTCAGAAGGATATGCATGAGAGGAGCCTAGCATGGCTATTCTCTGAGAGGCTCTACCCAGCAGCTGACAGCAACAGATGCAGATACTCACATCCAAGCATTAGACAGAGAGCAGCGATCCTTATAGAAGAGTTAGGGGAAGGAGTAAAGGAACTGAAAGGGATGGCAACCCCATAGGAAGACCAACTAACCTCGACCTGTGGGAGCTCCCAGAGACTGAGCTATCAACGAACGAGGTTCAAGAACCTGACACATATGTGGCAGAGGTCTGTCTTATTAGGCCTCAGTGGGAGAGACTGCACCTAATCCTGTAGAGATTTGATGCCATAAGGTGTAAGGTGGGGTATCTGAATAGGGCACCCTCTCAGAGTCAAAGGAGAGGGACCTGGGGGAAGAACTGCAAGGGGAAATGGAAAGGGGGCAGCATTTGGCAGGTAAATAAATAAAATAACTAATAAATAATAAAGAAAAACAACGGGTAAACCTTTAAGTGCACTATCAATAAAGTACATGTCTGAAATCTGTTCTGATACAAAAACATGACAAGAGTCCTAAAGGCATGTTCTAAATGTTCTAAAGAATCTTGGTGTGAGAGAATTTAGCCTCATGTACTCAGATGTATTTAATTTTAAGTCTAGACACATTTTGGGGGGTATTTTCTCTTATCAGTTATATTAACAATATGTTAGTAATCTGTAGGCCTTGGGGCATTAAAATAAGACCAATTTGAATGGAGCATCTACACAGACCTTCCAGCCTACCTCCCCCCCCAACCCCCCCCCCTTTTGTAAAAAAGAAGGTATGCCTGCCAATGCTGGGTTCCTGTCCACTTTAGGAGGAAGATAGGAAGTACTTATGTAGGGATGAGGAAAGGTACTTCCCTTCCAGCCACATGCTCCACACTGGAGGCAAAGAGGGATGCCTTTCAGGTGGAACCACCTCACTGAAAATGGGGAATGGAGAGAAGCTATCCCAGAGCTAAAGCTATACACAGAAGGAATTAAACTTCAGCAAGTGAGGGTGTATTGTCCTTGACACTATCAAAGGAGAAACAAACTAAGTATCACAATCAAAAGTTACATAATGAACTCAGTGAGCTGAGGAAGCCAGCGAGCTAGAGATGTCCAAGCCACATTTTCTCCATACATACTTTGTTCCAGCAATGAATTAGAGCTTAACTTCCATAATTTTAATTTCTATTGTCAATACCTAAGAAGGCATTCTGTGACTCCTGGGAGGTCACAGAATCTTTTTCTTAAGATATCCCAAAACCATTATGAAAGATAACAAAGTCCATGCCGATGAAATGAAAAATAAATCACCATGGGTATTTTACTGTAGTCACTTTGCTTAGACAAGCTCTGATTTGGATCATCAAAATAATGCTCCCCATGCTCATCACTTCCAGTACCAGTAAGGATGGCCTGAAAAAGATGATTCTGGTACCTAAAGGCTATCATTTTCCAATCCCAAGAAGGCCTAAAATTTCTTCATGGTATCTTGATTAGAAATGTCTTCTTGGATACAAAAGAACCTGTGTGATGCCCACAATATTTGAAAATGGTACTTAATTACCTCTTCAAAGTTAATGAGGTGAAACCTTTTGTGCGATCCATCTTACAAGGAGTGTTCTCTGTATGGCAGAAGGCTGCCACTACTTGATGAAAGACTGCATTTGTTTAGCTTTGATGAATATTCCTTTGTTCCTTGGTGTATTTGGTGTATTTGTTATTTTTACCCGAACCATAGTGAAAAGCCCTGTCTGCTTTATAAGCAGAAGCAAAAGAGTCAAATAATAATTGTCATTTACCAATTATTTAGCATTAATTGGAACTTAGCATGAGGGAAAACTTGCTTCCTAGGGGATAATCATAATTTCAGAGCACCATAGAAACTTGCAATGTACACAGAACATTTGAAGGAGCAATTTATTAAAAATTACAGTATTTTCCCTGAAGAATGGATGAGCTATTCATTGTTAGGACTAGGTCCAATATTTATGAAATATTCAGAAATGATTAATTATATTTCATTTACAAATGGACTCTAATGGGAGACTTTTTTATTTCAAGGGCCATTTTAATGAATTGCCTGTCTCTGTGAATTCATGTTCATAGAGAATTATTTATTTTTCTTCTCTTGTACAGATGTTACATCTGAGCTTTCCATGCCTATCATGTCTCTCCTGTTTCTTCTGTCTCATTCCTGTGATCATTCCCTTTTTGCCTACGCTAGAAAATTTGGGCCACTCACTCACTCACTCACAGCTCACTTCCAATCAGTTACATATTTAAATGATCTTTTGTTGCCTGCAGAATAAAAGTCTAATATTAATATGATGCATAGAGATATTTACAGGCTATATCAACAGAATGTTCGTTTCCTTCCAAATTAGCCATGCCAGCTCCCACTATGATGTACCCCTCTGCCTCCTCTCTGCTTCATCCTTTGCATGTTTTCTCTGCTCATTATGCCTTACTTTTGGATGAAGTCCCTACATGTATAGAAGCCAGCTCAAGCAGACACTTCTCCCTATAACTTCTGGAGATCCCACTTCCTTCTACTCAGAAATGAGATAGCATGCTCTCATTTGTCTTCCTCCTGAAGCACATGCAGGCATCTGGGACGTCTTCATCTATGTCTGCATCTAACTCGTATACAGTTCAATCAGATTACTTTTATTCTCATAATTTGTTTTTCTATCTACTGTGTATAGCATGTAAATTAAATATACAGTAGGTACACATGAAAGCCGTATGACTAAATTGAAAACTCCTCTGAAAATAAGATGTAAAGCAGCACTGTGTTGGTGGGTATTCAGTGCGGAAAGCAGAATGTGGCCAATGATAGTGACAAGGCAGATGTGGGGCTGGTGAAGAAGGTCCTACCATGGATCAAGCACAGGCCTGATGGAGCATCTTTATTGTGACACAACAGTTTAAAGCATACAGTAAATGAGAAATTTCCTTTAAATATACAGACAACACACTTTTACCCTGCTATGCTCTCTTTTTACTCTGCAGTTTTACATTTCTGTACCAGCAATCCTTTGACCCCTGTAAGCGTAGTAAATAAGTGCTCTGTAGCTGTAGTAAAGTGTGTGCATTAGTAGATGGATGGACAAGTAGAACTGTGATATTTCATGAAGTGTAAAGAAATAGACTCAAACCTTCCAACACTAGGACGTACAGATTGTGTCATTTCCAAGAGGGCATTGTCTCTTCTGAATGGGGGATGTAATATCACCTCAGCTACAGGATCTTTTATGAACAAGAAAATTACAGCTAGGACTCATGATACAAGTGTGTTATTCCAGCTAGCTGGAGGCTGAGGAAGGAGAATAATAAATTCAATGCCTACAATGTGTTGTGATGTGAGTTCAAGAGCAGCTAAGACAACAATTTAGAGTTGTTTCAAAATAAAATCAAATAACATAAAATAAACAACACTGAAATAATATAACTAAGTGGTACAACACGTGAAGGTCCTTGAGTGCACGGTTAATTTGGAAGAAAATAGAAAGGTAAGAAGGAAAGGTGCAAACCAGGCTGTTAGATAACATGGACCTTAGACCTTACCATTGCACAAGTCGATGCCAACTTTTTTGCTCTTACAATGTGTCTGATATGCAGTCTTTGTTCTTTCACCTGCTGGCATGGTATTCACAGGCAGAGACATGATTGATTACTGGTGTTGGTGACTCAAAACCCCTCATTTGTATAGTTTATTTTCGTTAAGGTACTAGCAGGTAAATGAATGTTAAAAACTGTGTTCTGATGACAAGGTCAAGAGTTATAGAAGCTGAAAAACAGAGTTCAGTTTCTAATCTTGGTACCTTTAATTAAAAAGAAATCTACTATTCTTTCCAAAACTTAAATTTCTTATTTATACAGTAAGACATATAATCTCACCCTGCTGGATTTGTGTGCTAAATCAGTGAATAATGACTGCAGAAACATTTTCTCTATAAAAATAAAGTAATATTAAATTTATGTAAGAATAAAACTATATTTAAGAAGGGGATCTTTCTCAGCTGCTCAGTCATTCCTTTTTGTTTTCTTTGTTACTATTTGTTAATTTGCATTTACCTCAACTTTAATTTTCTTTAACAGATAAAAATAGGACAAATGAATATTTTCCCACTGATGCAATTTATATACAGTACAGTATATTTAAATAAAACTTGTTTCCAATTCTTTTGCATTTTTAACTCAATTTAACTTGGTAGTATAAAAATTACAGAAAGGCATTAGTGTATTGTCATGAGCTTTCATCTCCATAAGAAAATCAAAAATCCCAGAACAGAGAAAATATGAAGACTAACAGTATTATATAGACACAAGTAACCCTGATGAGAGAGAAAAGCTTTGCCTGCTTGCTTTGTTAATAATTGAATACATTACTTTAAAGATTCTGTATTAGCATCAACTGTATTTGCATACATATAAAATGAAACTAACCATAAAATAATTTGGCAGTGCTTAGCTTTGCCTGAAACAAGGTGAAACAAACATCATTTGTTAGGGTAATAATTTAATCCCTGTGTATTTCTGTCACTGAAAAGTACTTTATGGTCAATATAAGAATTTATTCTTTTTGCTACCTGTTTTGTATAAAATATTTTAATTAGGTTGAATTCCTTTAGGTACCTATTTTCATATTGAAGACGTCGAAACATCCAAAAAAGATGATAAATAACATTTCATTTTTTTTCGCAATAGCTTGGAAATCTTTGGTGGTTACATACTGGATAGACTTAGGATCTTCAGTGTAAATAGGACATTCTAAGAAATCTGTTTGTATTCTTTATGTTTTAGTTTGGGGAAGGCAACTGGATGTCTGCTATTTTGCTCAGAGAATAAAGACAAGAGAACAGCATGGGCGCTTCTCATGAGCACCCTTTTACCACCCCTTATCAGAACACAACCCATCTGATCATACATTGCTGAAGTCTCTTTTAACCAAATGATATCAGTAAAGGAGGAAGGCTTGCTCAACACTTCTCTTAACTCTTTTGCTGTGGATATTCACTGAATGATGAAGCATATCTGGGATAGCACCAATAAATCGGATGATAGAGATCTCAATAGCCTGGAACAACTTGCTAACTCTAACTAAAGTGAATTTTACAGAGACAGGTGCAAAGTCAGCACCTAAAGTTAAAAAAGAAAAGTGCAAAAACACATGAAGTGGGACATATGGCTTAACTGCACAGTGTTTGTTTTCCCCCTAAAACTGGTTGTTAAAGAACAACAACAACATCCAACCACCCAAACAAGCAAACAAACAATAAACTTTGAATGTTCTATGAAATTACTTTTGTCTTCTTTCCTAGATCAACCACATTTTACACTTGTTAATAAGCATGTGTACAGAGAAATCAAGGTCTAAACTGTATCTACTTTGAAAATAGATATAGTCACTGATGAACTGATATAGAAATGAGATAAAAATAGAATGAAAAATTATAACTATCAACTTTAGGACACTATGGTGGTTTAAATGAAAATTGCTTCCAGAGACTCTTAGCGAGTGGCACTATTTGAACGAATTAGGAGGTGTATCCTTGTTGGAGTAGGTGTGATCTTGCTGGAGGAAATGTCTCACTGGAGGAGGGATTTAGAGTTTCAAATGTCCAGCCAGGACAAGTGTTTCTCTCTCTTTCTACTGACTACTGATCCAGATGTAGAACTCACAGCTATATCAGTCTAGCACCATGTCTGTCTGTTTGCCATCATGCTCCCCACATGATGATAATGAACTAAACCTCAGAACCTGTGAGCCAACCCCAATTAACTACTTTTCTTAATAAGAGCTGCTGTGGTCAGGGTGTCTCTTTCTACCTATAAAATCCCTAACTAAGATAGAAACTAAAGGAATTAGATCGTCTTAGTAGAAACAATAGTATAACAAAATAGGCTGAATTAATTTATAATCAGTTTAAAGATGGTATATGATATCTGCTGATATGGGGTTGATTGACTACTTGTATCATGATAAAAATTACTAAGAAGCCAGGCAGTGGTGGTGCATGCCTTTAATCCCAGCACTTGGAGGCAGAGGCAGGTGGATTTTTGAGTTCGAGGCCAGCCTGGTCTACAGAGTGAGTGCCAGGCAAGCACCAGAGCTATAAAGAGAAACCCTGTCTTGAAAAACAAAACAAAACAAAACAAAACAAAACAAAACAAAACAAAACAAAGCAAAACAAAACAAAACAAAACAAAACAAAATTACTAAGAAATATAAGCTCAAGTTCTTGACTTATCATATAGGACTGAAATAAAAACACGCCAAGTAGCATGGAGACAGCACTGTACATGGCATGTAGGCAATGGTCAACAGTGAAGATCGAAGATCATTCATGGTACTGACATCAGAACGCATGTTCTCTGGAAGAATAGCAAGCATCCTTCACCATTGAGCAATGTATGCAGCCTGATGGAATGATTATTGCTGCAGTTGAATAATGAACTACTCTTTCAAAAGCTCATGTGTTTAATCCTTTGTTTGTTCCTGGTGGTACTTTTGAGATGGGGTTGGGTCATGAGGATGTGGACATCATAAGTGCATAAATCTACTGAGTTTCTGAGTGGACCATTAGCATATTGTGTCTAATTAGACAAAGCAAGTCACTGGAGATGTGCCTCTATAGCTAAACTTCAGTGCCTTTGCTGTCACCTGTTTCCTGTATGTCACAAAATAGGCAGCTTTCTTCTTCTCTGACCTTTCTCAAAAGCAAACTATCTCATCATTAGCCCAGGAACAACACAGCCAATTGTGTACTAAAACATTCAAAGCATGGGATGAAATAAAGTATGTCTTATTTTAAGTTGTTTCTCTCAAATATTTTTGTTACAGCCAGAGAACAGGATTGGCAGGTATATATGTAAAAATATTAAGCATCTGTTATGCCTTCAAATGTGTGTGTGTATGTGTGTGTGTGTGTGTGTGTGTGTGTGTGTGTGTGCTTGACCACCAGAATTTAAGACTAAAGATTGTTGTTTTTAATTACTTAATTCCTTGTGTTAAAAATTGTCTCACAAAGTGGCAAATGTTTCATATATGGAATGGACGGTGTTTCTTACCTGTAAAGCGCAGACAGGGGCCTCTTACTTCCAGGCTTTGGTCTGTAGGGTTTGGGTTCCCCTGCCATGTTGATATCTGAAAATATAAAATAGCATTGTTTAAAGTGGCTATTGATAAACAATTTGGAAGGATTATATCTTGGATTTTTATTTCTTTATGCAAATCCCTTTACAATTTTATTTATCAATTGATTTATATTACGTGTCTAATGTGATGCTTTGTATGTGGTGCTGTACATTTTAGTCTGCATGCAAGCACATATACAGGAATATATTTGTGCACATATGTGAAAAC
Source organism: Mus pahari (assembly GCF_900095145.1). Lineage (NCBI taxonomy): Eukaryota > Metazoa > Chordata > Mammalia > Rodentia > Muridae > Mus > Mus pahari. The sequence goes on along the minus strand of NC_034593.1, from coordinate 9,616,996 downwards.
ACATGGTCTACATCTGGTGATTTCCCTTGATGGCTCCATTATATTTTGAGGCAGGCTCTTATACTGAACATGAAGCCCATCAGTTAAGCAAGGCTCTCCGGTTAATCTTATTACCTGTAAGAGTATTTTATTGAACACAATTTTCATGAACTGTGTCTCTACCTCCACAATCATGCTTGAATGATGCCTACCTCCTTAGTCATTTTATGTAGGTTCTATGGATTCAAGTTCATGTGTTCACATTTGTGTGGCAGCTAAGAATTGTCTTCATTCCTTCTTAAACAAATCTTTTATGCTTGTCACTCTGAAATGTCTGGAAACTCCTTTATATGAGACACCTTGTGAGAATCTTCATACATACTAAAAGGTTAGATTCTTGTGCTTTTGGATTTTATACCCTACTGGGAAAATGTAGACATAAGGAGTGGATTGCATATATATATTGTATTAGAATATGACTATTGTGGAAACAGTGTTGAAAAATGAAAAAAAGAATCAAGGTGTATGAAAACAAAGATAATGAGAAACTATCTGAGTTTTAGATTTTTAAGAGACTTCTCAGCAATCATAAATACTCAAATGGGATACAGCTTTGTTCCAAAAAGGAGTTATTAATGTATAGCATTATATTATCATAATGCTTACAATATTTATGAGAAGAAACAAAATAATTACATGAAATTATAATGAATGGTTCTCCTCAACAGTCACATCCTGATTTCATGAACTGGAAGCAAGATCAAAAGTCTGAGATATACAGGATTCCTGAAGATATGATAGTGTATGCATACAGGTGCCAACTGTGAGCTTAAAAGAAATGTTAACATTTTAAGAAATTAGAAAGTTGGGCTTTAGAGAATGTTTTCTGTAGCCCAAGTTGCCTTCACATTAATGGTATCTTACACCAGCCTCCCACATTTACTATATTGTATCTCTGTAATAGACTTTTTAACTAATAGTGGTGTAATAATTTCCTACTTAAAAGACTGATGATAAAATAGAATCCCTACTTTCCACTATGATAAAAATATTTTTAAAATATGAAAGGTAAAATATGTAAATTTTAAATGATCCACAAATGAGAATGTGTTGATTCGCTCAGAATATGGAATGCTGATCTCAAACCAGACATAAAAAATTCACTGGCCTTAAGATATAACCTTTACAAATTCTATTACATTAAGTTAGCATTCCTTTTTATGGAAATTCACATTAAGATAGCAAAAAAAAAGTCCTTGACAAAGAATTTGTGTCAATATATGAATATGTGTTTTCATCACAAAAAAAATGAGTTAAAACACCAAAAATAAACTTAGCAAAAACAAAAACTAGTAACTCCACTTTATAGAAGAAGTGATAAATTAATGTGGTGGTTTGAATATGATTGGTCCAAGGAGTGGCACTATTTGGAGGTGTGACCTTGTGGGAATAGGTGTGGCCTTGTTGGAGGAAATGTTTCATTGTGGTTGTGGGCTTTAAGATCCTCATCCTAGCTGCCTGGAAGCCAGTCTTCTATCTGCATTAGGATGAAGATTTAGAACTCTCAGCTCTTCCTGCACTATGTCTGTCTAAAAGCTGCCATGTTCCTGCCTTGATGATGATAGACTGAACCTCTGAACCTGTACAATAGCCCCAATTAAGTATTGTCTTTACAAGAGTTGCCTTGGCCATGGGGTTTGTTCACAGCAGTAAAGCATTAAGTAAGACAACAAACAAAGGAAAATTTCTCATTTTCATCAGTAACAGGAAATCTAATTTTGACCAATCTAAATATTGAGTTCACATTTTCTAGAAAGATGATATCAAGCATTGACTAGGTTTTGGAGCAAGTGGAATGCAATATACTATCTGTATAGGTATAAATTAATGATTCTACTTTGGAAATAATTTTCCAGTTTTAAATAAAGAATAATGTTTAAAATTAAATAATGTGAAAGGACTGTGCTCCTAAAGAAATTATTGCATATGTATAACAAATGACTGGAAAAATTGTGTTCATTGAGATACACTTAGATAAGATAAATATCTTATGCAAAGACATAATCTAGGTTAAAAATGAATAATGGAGAGAAAATTAGAGTTGCTGACAAAAACACGGCTCAGTTAAGGAGCCCTAAAATCATAGCAATGAACTGAAAATATCAATCTTTTGTTTAAATTAAGAGGCAAATTGAAGGACTACGTAGGGATAACTTTTATGTAATTACATAAATGAATAGAATTTAAAGGTTAAACAATTCAACGAAGGACTATCTTTTAAAGGGTATGTTTGGAATGAGATGAAGAATTTTGAGATCAAATCATAGAACATGACATACAAAACATAGATTAACACCACAGTATTATTCTTAGTAACAAATATCTTTTGTATTTTATGGTAGGTAGTGAATAATAAATAATTGAAAGGAAGAGGAGATAACAGTGTCAATATATATGTTGTTATATACCCACTTCAGAATCATGATGAACAGGTGGTTTTGACAAAGGCTGGGAGCTGGTGTAAGTCGATGATTGGACAGAACAATACATTTGGGGTGGATTATTGAGAATGAGAAAACCATTAGAAACTCCAGCTGAAACTTCAAATTTGATTACAATCCATGAGTCTTATATTATATGCAATATATTATATATCGTACTATATATATAGTACGATATATATATATATATATATATATATATATATATGACTTAGCCATAGCCAAAAATCAATCAAATAGGCAGTGACTCTTTTATGATTTAGAATTAGGTACAGTGAGTACTGAGGTTGTTTATACTTTTTCATATGTGGTATACCTGGAAAATTTATAAAGGGAGATTGTTACAATGGCAGAGGCTACTTGTCTGTGAAAATATAATAACATTCATTGTTTGTTTCTATTTTGGATATCATGATTCACAAAATGAAAATGTGAAATTATCCACATACATAAATAAAAACATGAGACAAGCCTGTCCATGAAAAATATTGTCAGTATCCTTATTTTTTTATAATGTGCTGTCAGTGATTGTAAAACTAGTTGACAACATGCTAAAACTAGAGAAAGCCTTTCATGACAGGCTGCTAAATTTTTACTTTCAGATTATTAGCTTCTCATAAAAGGTATTAAAACTGGACATGAGGTTCTCAGTGGTTGTGATATTTGCAGAGGTCTCATGTTTGATTCCTAGTGCTCACATGGATGCTCATACCCATCTGTAACTCCAGACTTTAGGGATATGATGTCTTCTGACTTCCATGGGCCTTAAGTAGACACATAATATGTATACAATATGCCTGAAATGCACCCATACACATAAGTTAATAAAATAATATCTTTAAATATTAAAAGAGCGAATATGAGTCTTTAATATCTTATTTCAGGCTGGTGCTAAGATGCAGAATTTTCCTACAAGCACATAAAATTTATTCTTAAATACACAAATGTGTGTGTTTCCAGTACCCTATTGACCCCCACAGAAAGTCTGGGTTTATTAGACAGAGAACAGCATCTCAGCTCATCATTATGAAGCAAAAGTCTTGGCAGAGAATGAACAATCCAGTCCACTTTTGAAATGATCTGTACAGATAAAAGCTTAAATGATATAAGTACAGCCAATCTTCGTGAGAGGCCAAATCTCACATTCTTATGTATCAAAAGCTACTGTCCTTAAAAGGCCATACAGAAGGGCAAATAGCATCTTGGTATTGTTGCAAAGACCTCCTGTTTGCCCTGGCAATGGGCAAGTTACACACAGGCAGGGTGACTGAAAGGCTAATTGAACTTCAATTTCTATTCATTGTGCTAAGCAAAGGAGTGTTGTGGATGGGCCTGGTGCTGTTCTTGTTAACCAACCCCTAATGAATAAAGGAGCCAAACACTGGGTGAGTAGGTTGGACTTCCAGGTTGGACAGAGGAAGAGAGGAAGCAGGAGAGATTCAGGTATTTTGGGGACAGGGACAGAGAGGGATAAGATGTAGCTGCTCGAGTTTCCTGGTATCATGGCAGATCCACAAGGATTTGCTACTAGAGGAATCAGATTTTAATAAGGCTTATAAGATTTACAAGGTTTTAGTTGTTGGGCCCAGAGATTGAGTTACTATTGTTTCTGAACTGAGCTTGTGTTGCCTTCACATGGCTCATCTGCGTTTAAGAGAGAAAAGTACAGCAGCAAAGCGTGGGTTTGACAGATATGCACCACAAAGGCTGTGGGGGATCTGAAACATGAGGTTGGCATGGTAGCAACCACCAGTGGGAACCTAGAGAGCTGGTTGGAGACTTTTGGGAGCTCTGGGCCAAAGAGTCTCCACGAGATAAAATCAGGTCAGCCATTGCCCACCAGTGCATGGCCAGCCAGGTGGACAGGGCAGGGGCAAAAGCATGGGAATGTGCTATTTCCTTCTTTTTAAAAATATTTCCAGCAACAAAGGACTTTGGAGTAAAAGGTCTAAACACAGAAAATATAAAAGGTCATTTGTTAGGCTCTTGAGTTAAAGTTTCTTCCTTCTATTATTTAGAACTGTTCCCAGCATGTCAGTCACCTTAACACCAAGACACTGTTATGTACAGAGTTCATGTTGTAGAGCCACACATTTGAGTCCAACATATACTTTTATTAAAAAGTAAAATCACACGAAATGTTTGTGTGAGTTTATGATTTTGTGTTAGACTGCATTTAGTATGAATACCTTTTGGATGGACTGAGTGTTAATTAATTATTAGCAAATTGTTTTGGCATATTCTTCAATTCCCAATTTATCATTCTAGTCATTGAGTATAAGTATAAAAATAATAATTACTGGGTGGTATAGCCTGATTTGTAGTTATCAAAATCATATTTTCTTGAAAAGTACTAGTAAGAGCAGGAAACATTTTGTGTGTGTGTGTGTGTGTGTGTGTGTGTGTGTGTGTGTGTGTGTGTGTATGAAGCCAGTGAGGGTGCATGTCACTCTTGTTGATATCATCTCTCTCCATCCCTCCCAGCCACAGAGAGAGAAGAATAAGATAGCTTGAGCTGTTTGTCCTCTTAGGAAATGGGAAGAGACAGCTCATGGTCATCTAGAAATGGGATGCCACTGGATTTCTCATACAATGAGTCTCTATAATCATTTACAAAGAGTCTAATCGAATAGATTTTAATGTTATTGATTTATTAGTTTTATTAGATGAAATTAACATGAAAACCTGATGAAGGGAATATATATTCTAAAATTATATTTATTAAGCCTGAGACAAAAATTTAAAATCTCTTGTTAGGAAAGTTACAACTATACCTTTTAATAATAAGTAAAAGGGTAAAGCATATTAACTATTGCCAAAATTTCAGTTGTTTATTTGAACTAAATAGGCAAAATCATGATTTCATGACAAACATTGAGGTAAAGTTGTAAAACTAAAGAGTCAATGGGCTGAAACTCATTTTCCTAGAGGCGAATGAGACAGATTTTATTTTGAAGTGTCTTTCTCAGAAGGAAAAATGAGATCAAGAAGATAGATTCATCTGAAAACACTTGGTAGAAAATTTCTATTACTTCTCCATTACTTCATGGGTCTGATATTGAGAGGATCCCAACACTGCACTAAATACATACATGCAACCGTCCGTTTGGAACCAATTTAAGTTCATGTACTCATTCCCATCACACTGACTACTGTTTGTGCTCTCCTACTTTGAATTTCTGAAGAGTTGTCACCGTGTCACCCATCTCTGTTCTTCAGTACTTGCAGTGTTTCCTTTGCCCAATGATTGCTCAGTGATTTTATTGCTCATGTAATGTATGCAAAGCTAGCCAGAAGACTTGGCTCTAGCCAGATTATATGAACACATTTGTTAAAGTGATACTGACTTGAATAGTGTTTTGATGATGCAATTACATATTATGGTCAATTTAAAATAGGATAGAAAAGTGTTACATTTTATATTTTCCTGGATAGCTACCTACACATTAACAAATAAAATACTGAAAAATGAAAGGAAATATATTCACTTACGTATAACTCAAATGTTCTAATGCATATGTAGGATCTCAAATATTTTTGAACAGCATTCTTGTTGACATTTGGTATAACACGCCTCTCTCAAAATCCTGATTTGTAAAATATCTTGACAAATTTAGATTTATTTATTTGCCAAGAACTCAATTTGAAACATCCTGATTTTAAAGGCTAACGTAATCTTTTACATTATGTATTATTTTGACTGCTGTAGTAAACTGACAACTTCTACCATACTTACAACTTTTTACATATCTAACTTTGATGTAGTAGACATGCCTCATATAAAAGGACATTCAAGTTGACAATAGTGTCTTTTTTTTTTTTTTTTTTTTTTGGTTTTTTGAGAAGGGGTTTTTTTGTGTAGCCCCGGCTGTCCTGGAACTCACTCTGTAGACTAGGCTGGCCTCGAACTCAGAAATCTGCCTGCCTCTGCCTCCCAAGTGCTGGGATTAAAGGCGTCTGCCACCACACCCGGCGACAATGGTGTCTTCTAAAGTAACAACAATGTTTTTCTTGGGAATTACTTAAAAAGACAATCTTTATTCTGTGAGTTATTTCCCCCTCTTTACCAGGTTTAAATAGATATCTAAATAATTCAGCTACGGCATAGAGACTGCCAAGAGTGGTCATTCAGAGTATTTTATTGTTCACATTTATAAGATTTAAGGACTCATTACCATTCAGTTAAATGAAAACTCGGGAGATAAAGAAAACAGTTTGTTATGTTTGACAAGAAAATGAATATAACCATATAGCACTCAAACATAAGCTTCATACTATTAAAAAGCCTTTCTTTTCAATCACTATTAGTTTTGATCCTGTAAACACTATAAACATAACAGAGCAGGAATGATTATCCTCCTTTCATACACATAGATACTTTAGATATTGAGATATCAATATCATCAGCTTTGCTTGCTACAGTCATCTCTATAACTGAGCACACCCCATGCTCAAAGCATTCAACTATCAGAAAAGGACACACGATGTCCCTGCAGAGATCAATGAGTATCGTAGGGACAGCCTTGAAAGGCACTGCACTAGACTTACTGAATTATCTTTTCCTTATTGCATTGTATTTCTCTTGACCAGGTTTGGGAAGTCATGCTTTCTAGACCACTAAAGGCCAGTTTGTGCATGGAAAGCAGCCTGCAAAGAAATGTACTCTGAGTTGGCAGAGTCCGGTACTTAGGATGGGTGGGCACGTGATGAAGGGAGGGCTGCATGGAGACATGGGCAGTACCTCTGTGAGAAGCACTCTGGCTTCCCCATAGTGCTGTCTGACACTTCCTAGCCAGGTGAGTTTATGACCTTAGGTTACATAAGCTGAGCTGCACAGAAGTACTTGTTATTCACAGGAAAAAATGCACTGCTCTTGCAAATGCTAAGTACAGTTATCCAGTGTTTTAAAATTTCAAGCATTTCGAGCCAAAAACTGAAAGCAAAAACAATTTTATATTGCAAAAGTAAATGGTATCCAAATCTTGTTGTTTTCCATTCCTAGAATCAAAGCCAGTTTTAACACTGGAAATATGTCCTTAATAATATGTTAAAATATTCACAGTTATGAGAATGAAACTGTAGTCTAATTTTACTGGGCAGCCACTGAATTGTGACCACTTTAATGAGCCATGGACCTAGTTTCATAAATTAGTTCTGACACATCACTATGGTGCATTGGCCTTTGGTTATTAGAATGCTAATGTGCAGATCACTGGCTAGCCAGACTCCCATTTGTTACCAGAGCATACTCTGTGCCTGTGGGGGTCTGTCTGCAAGGACAAAGAAAAGTGGAAACTTGAACTTCTTACTAAACACCTGGTAATGTTTTACTTATTCAGATTTAAACTGATTTCTTCCCCATGAGAACCTAAAGGGAAGAAAATAATTAAAAAGTCCTTGCATGCAGCCCTTTGAGAGTTACTAATTTTTTCTAAAGTTTTCATTAAGAGTTTGTTTATAGTCTATCTTTCATTAATTAATTTGTTCACTTACTTTACTTCCCTAACACTGCCTCCCCTCAGTGTGAGAAATAGGAGATTCTCAAAACAATATAGACCATTGCCTTTGATTGCCTCACAGTTTTGGAAAGTAGATCCTGTTGCAGAAGACACTATGCACTTAGTGCACACAACTTGGAGGGATCCAGCTGGAACTGACCTGGAAGCCTCCTCGAAATTCAGAAGGGTGCTTTGCAAGCTTCCAAGAAAGAAAAGCAATCAACAATTCATCTAGCATATCAATCCTAATGACAGACTTTGCAAGACATCCCATTGTGAAAACAATGTCACTGTCACACTCTGTCAGAAGAAATTCATACCTTTCACTGTAAACCTGTGGCTGGTCATAAACCACAATTGATCTAAATGCAGAGAATAAATGACCATATGGTGTCTAACCCCAATTGAGACATGTAAAATGTAACTTCTATACTAAGAATTAAAAATATGTAAGCCGTCATTCTTTTCCATTGTAAAATAACTGCTGAATGTACGAAGCATACTGTGAGCTGGGGAAGGCATGAGGCTAATCCATATCCTCATGGAGATGGAGCAGAGAACAATGAACCTTACACTCATGATGTCCCATATTGCAGACACTTACTTCACATTGTACCATGCCTCATTTGCTAGATGAAAAGATGCTGAAGGTCCTTTTTGGTCCATGAGATGATTTACTTCAAAATGCCAATTCTAAACTTAGGTATTTCCCAGAACTGTATCTCTTAACTGTGAGGAGTAGAGGACACCAGTTTCTGCTCTTCTTTTTCTGTGATAACTTTTTCCCATTGATCATATATCAAAATACCTTCTATGCACCTAAATATATTAATGAACTTGAAACTGTGAGACTTAGACATAAGTTTAGCCAATTTCTGGTCCATTCGAAAGTTTTTTTAACAGAGAACTTAGCATGCTTTCAGACATGTTTGCCTCACACTAGAAAGCAAACACCAAATGGTCATAATTACAATTGTTGAACATACTTAATTACTGAAATGGTCAATTTGGTTAGCTATGTTTCAATTATTTTCTATTTTAATTGTGTAAGTAAATTTTTAGAAGATATATTTCAAATTCCATAGGCATCGTTATTTCTTTAAAAGAAACTGAAGATGACATTTTTTTTTTTTTACTGAGGTTAATATTCTAGACACCAAGGTAACCAACCACAAATTTTAGATAAATATTTGCTAGCAGTACCCTGAATATGCTTGATTTTGATCTCATAGTAACTGTGATAATATGCTGGAGACTTGCACAAGTATGAACCAAACCACTTCATTGTTATCTGAGAAGGGCTCATGGTATCTACCACTGCTAACAGAGTATTGACATCTAATAATTCCTGAAAGAATAAGGAGTTGTATCTTTCACTGGTGTAACGAATAAATTATAAATAAATTATATATGAGCCAGTAGAGAAAACATCATCGATGTTCATTCAAACAAGCATAATTATAGTAATACACACTCAGACATATATATTCTATCTCTCTCACACACATAATCTCACACATACACAGAGTCACACAAATATACACATACCTACATGCTTACACATGCATACAGACTCACACACACACATTCACACATGGTCATACATACACATGTCCAAACAAACACAAAAACAAACAAACAAACAAGTAAACCCTTAAAGTAGGAGAGAGATTGCTGGGAAGAAAAAGGGTTTCCATGGGAATAGGAAGGCATTGAAACAGGTTAATGAGGGTACAATAAAATTTATTATACACATGAATTAAGCTGTCAAAAAGTTATATATATATTCCTAGTGATTTATGGATCAATAGTGGAAACTATTATAATAATTAAGAGTAAAACTATATGGCAAAACCAATTTGGTTATGAGATGGGAGTAGTATCAAACAGTGAGACCCTGTCTCAAAACAATAAGTTTAATTTGGTCTAAAAATTAATCAAGAACACCTATATTTAGCAGTGCTGATTCCAGTGCATATATCATAATTATTTTCAGATGCAAATATAATCATTTAAATTAAATAAGTAAAGAATCTTTGAGATCATTCAGATTTTTACACCAATAAAACAGACTCCAATGCTAATTTTTCTCTTCATTCATTCCTTTATTTGCATATATGTTCATATGCATTTTCCTTAATGTTCTTATTATTTCTCTAATAAAGACATGACACCTTAACTATTGTGCTGTACATTTCATAATCTACAAGTAAAAGTTAAGAACAGTTTAAGGCCCTCAAACAGTTCTGCACAGTAGTACACAGCCCTGATAGAGCATTTAGCAAACATACACTATTTTAATTATGTAAAGGCCTGTCAGAAATGCGGCATTCAGGTTCTTTGCCCATCACAATCAATCATAATCTGGGTTTTGACAAGATACTAGGTGACTGAAATACATATTTCAGAGTATGAGGCTTGGCTTTGGATTATTACAATTATCTTAGGGTTACTCATTTTTTTTAAGTTGTTGTTTGAGAGTTTCCTTCAGTTCTATAATGAATTTTAGTTATCATCTCTTCTTATTCCCCTGTATATTCTTCTTCCTCTCCTCCTTCCTCCCAACAGTTGCCTCCTACTTTCATGCACAACGGAATTTAGTTGGAATTTCCTGCCCTAGCCTACGTGGGAAGTTATTCACTTGAGCTAGGACAACTCATCCATGGCTAAACCATTGTAAACGATGACATTTTCTTCCCAACAACCTCGAGTTGCCAGTATTTCCTTAGGGAAAGGTAGGTCCTAATGATCCCTCTCCCATCAGCAATGTGGTGTTGAGCAGCCTAGCCTTGTTCAGTGAATTTCTGAGTACAATGACAACCCCATGTCCAGATGTCATTTTGCTGCACATCTTAACATTGCCTCACAGTTATGTTTTAAAGTCTGAAATGTTAAAACATTTTACAATAATATTCATAATAGTATTCATAATTCTTAGTGGAAAAACAGCTTTTAGAGACACTGCTGAAATATTTTTTCTAAAGGATTAGAATATAATAACACTAGTTTAATTCCATCTTTGAAGATTATAATAGCTGCTACTCTGTCTTTATCACTTAATACTGATTGTATGTTCAAAAGGGCACACAATGTTCAATGACGTATTGTAGGCTTTACTAATGATTTTCCTTTAAGGAGTTGAGAAATAATATATTATTTGAATAAGATATTATTAAAAAGAAATATTATCAACATTCTGAGATCTTACTTAAACAGTATTTTGTAGATAAAGCATCATTTTAATTTAAAATATTCATTGCCTATAGTGTATAGAATATATTAAAAAGTGACAAATTGTTTTAGAGTTTTACATTTTAGAAACGATCTTTTTATCTTTCGATGAGCATGTGTAAAACAAAAAATCACTAATTAATAAATCAATTAGTGCTTAAAGGCAGGGTTCCATGTATCCTAGGTTCTCCTTTAATTTCAGATATTCATCCTGAGTGAGGTAACCCAGAAAGAGAAACATGGTAGTTACTACTTATATGTAAGTGGACATTGGTTGTAAAGTAAAGAATAACCATGCTATAATCTTCAGACCTAGAGAGGCTATAAAACAAGGAAATCTCAAGGGGAGACATAAATCTCCCTGGGAAAGGAACTAGAAAAGATACCACAAATGAACACGGTGTTGTTAGGAACCGGAATAGGAGGAATCAGGTAAGAGGAGGGGAGAGGGAGAGAATACTGGGAAAGACAACTGAACTGGGGCACATTTCAAGAATGGTGCAGAAACCTAGTACATGGAAACTCCCAGGAATCTACAAGAATGACTCTAATACTTCTAGTAATGGGGGATACAGAGTTTCAACTACCCTCTCCGTTAGCTAGACAAGACTTCCAGTTGAAATATTGGGATATCATCTCAGCTCCAAAGCTTTTGACCTACAATTTGTCCTGCCTACAAGATATGCTGTAGTAAAAAGGGGGCAGAAATGTTCTGGCCATATCATGGTCATTACTTGTCTCAGTGACTCCAAGGGAAATCACTGGCCAAATGTTTAGAAAAGAGTCTTAATGTAATATTGCTTATTAGTGATAAAAATATATAAGACAAATATACATAATAGATCTAAACTGACTTAATAGAATATATTCAATAAAATCATTTCTTGGAGAAAGAAAAAATTAAGTAATCAAAGAAGCTACAAATGATAAATTGATATGTACAGTATCTATAAAACATCAATGTTAATTTCTTAGTTTTTATTGGTAGAACACAAGGAAGAGAATATTGTTTTTTCATGAAACTGTGGAACAAAGCCCAGATTAGAACTTGGTTTCTGTCTTTAGTGATACATTCTTTTTTTTTTTTTTTTTTTTTTTTTTTTTTTTTGGGGAGGAAAGGGTTTATTCAGCTTACACTGTCCACATTGCTGTTGATCACCAAAGGATGTCAGGACTGGAACTCAAGCAGGTCAGGAAGCAGGAGCTGATGCAGAGGCCATGGAGGGATGTTCTTTACTGGCTTGTTCCCACTGGCTTGCTCAGCCTTCTCTCTTATAGAACCCAAGACTATCAGTCCAGAGAGTGCACCACCCACAAGGGGATCTCTCCCCTTGATCACTGATTGAGAAACTGCCTTACAGCTGGATCTTGTGGAGGCATTTCCCCATCTGAAGCTCCTTTCCCTGTGATAACTCCAGCCTGTGTTAAATTGACACAAAACTATCCAGTACAATTGACCCCTTGTCAACTTGACACACAAACACATCACTAGTAATTCTCAACCCTTAGTTTATTTATTTCCCAAAGATAGTGATACATTCTTAATGCTCAACAATTCCACACATATTAAAGAAGGGATCTTATCTTTTTGCCTTTGGTAGCTGCGAATGACTGAGAGAGAAAAGCAGGACTGTTTATCACTACTTGTTTATCAGAAGCAAGTGTAGGCAGCTCACAGCCTGAACTAGTGCTGATTAGATTTAAGTAAAAATTAAGCCCATATCTTAGGGTTTCTATTGCCACAATGAAACACCATAACCAATAAGCAAATTGAGTTGTAAAGACCACGGTTCATCTTTGGAAGAAATCAGGGCAGGACTTAGGCAGTGTTGCAACCTAAAGGCAGGATATGATGCAGAAACCACAGAGGGTTGCTGCCTAGTGTATTGCTGTTTATATGGCTTGCTCATCCTGATTTCTTATAGAATCCAGGACTACCAGCCAAGAGATGGCACACCCGCAATGGGCTGGGACATTCTCATTGATCACCAACTGAGAAAATGCCTATCAGTTGGATCTCATGGAGGTATTTCCTCAACTGAAGCTACTTCCTCTGTGATAACTCACCACAAAACTAGGAAGTATAGTCTGGGATCCAGAGAGAGGACAAGGACATGCATGAATATAGGTGAGTGCAAGTGTGAAAAAGTGTTTACTGAATATTTCCACCTGCACGTAGGTCACATTTGCAGAGCCGTGACATTCATTCCCCAAACCTTGCCAGAGATTTTTCTATTATGTTGTAACTGAATTTTTTTGATTCGCTTATATTTTTAATCATTATCTCTAAAGAAGATCTCACAGAGCTGAAACTACAAAGAGAAAGCTACCCAGGTATAACTGATACCAATTATATAAATGATGAGCATATTTCTTTGAGGATAGAGATCATTAAAGTGTTCATTGTTTAAAGACCTCTTGATTTTTAAACCCTCAACCTCCATCTGTAGGAGTCTGATTCCAGTACCACTCTGCAGATTGATACATGTTTGTGCCCCTGTCTCTACTGTTGCAGCACAATGTTATGCACATTCTCCTGGGTATTAATAGTCAGCTCTGGTAGTTTGCCATAGCTGATACAATATAGAAATAGTGATCATACCACATTGTTTCTAAAGGACTGACAAGGAAAGTATGTGTTTGTTTATTTCAGGCCAAATTATGAAGCACAACAGAGAAATGGAAGCACTGTTGGTTCAGTAAAGCTTGGGTGCCTTGGAAGTGGTGGTTTGCACAATTGAGAAATGGAAGCATGGTTGGTTCAGTAAACTCTGGGTACCTTTCAAGTACTGGGTTGGGACTTGAAGGCTCCCCACAGAGCCCTTTTCTTGTTTCCAAAAAGTTGAAATCTGAGCATGTGAAAAGTTCAAGGTTGGGTTTTTAGAACTTCCTGGATTATTTTTTAAAACTCTTCTCTTCACAGCTGGTTGAACCATCATGTGGAGAAGCCGCATATTCTTGGGTTTCATGCATTTCATAGTCATTTTTTTCGATGACAAGTTAAAATGTATGCTCACAGATTATGTGACACACCAGCAGATAAGTTCCCTTGAGAACGATAGGGTAGGTTTGTACTTAGGGATATGTTACATTATGCAGCAAAGGGAAATTAAACTAATTTCTATAGAGTGAGATTAGTCTGAATTATCAAGTGAGACTGAAAGGCAGTAACAAAAGGTTTAAGTTGGGAATAAGAACGAAAAGGACAGAGCAGCACGAGTAGTTTGATCCACTAGAAAAGAATTCGAAACACTTCTAGAAGTTTGTAAAGACAAGAAACACATTCTTCCTCTATTCCCTCAGACCAATGCGGACATAGCATGATTTCTCCTTAGAGATTTGTCTTGATGCTGCACTCTTATCTCTAGAGCTGTAAAATAATGAAACGATTGGCTAAAGGATTACTTTTATTCTTAATTATGTGTATTGTTATTGTTTGGGTGTGACATCCACAGACATCCACAGGAGTCAAATCTCCTGGAGCTGGACTTACAAGTGCTTGTGAGCCTTCTTTCTATGTGGGTGCTGGAAACTTAACTCAGGTCCTCTGGAAGAGTAAGAAGAGCTCTTAATGGCCAAACCAACTCTCCAGCCCACATCCATGATATTTAAGTAATTAAATTTATAGTTACTTGCTATAGAAGCAAAATAAATTTGATGCCATCTTTATCTGTAAGGAGAATGCCATTCCTAACTGCTAAAGTGTTGGCTAGAATCAACGATTCTTTTCATATGGATAGAACAGGACAGAAAACAGGATACCATGTCCTAGATCACAGCTGAAATATTAAGATTCATCTAGGGTGCTCTTCTTACCTTGGGAATTTTTTTATCCATGTAAGAGAGCTGATTTTTTGCACAGAAGGTACATGTTGAATAAAAATCAAGGATGAATGCAGAGAGTATCCTGCCCACCTCAACCTTTATGCAACTGCATCTTCATCCTTCAACTGTGGTCACACTCACACTTGAGGGATCTAAACAAGAACCTATGAGGGGTACGCTGCCCTTCCTCCGTTTCCTGGCTCACACTGGAGGTGGAATGGTAAGTGCTGGGCTCATTTATGCCCTGGTCTGGGGAAACTGGTTATGCACCAATAGAGAACTAATAGAATTGGCCCAAGGTTTTCATTTACTTACTAAAGAGAAATCTGCACCCAAAGCATACACTGCTCTTTAGAAGAATATTATTCTTTTCCTCCAACTCCCCTGTGGATGACTTTCCACTGGAAAGTCATTGTAAAGTCATCCCTATTTTAGTAAAACAATGTGTGCTGACATTTCTATTAATATGGATTAGTCAGCTTTTATTCAAATTGTAAATGGAATTAAAACCTCACTATTAAAATAAAATTTCTCAAAATATAAAATCTTACTAAAGATATATTCTTCCATTTTTACACATATTTTAATGGATCTAAGTTGTCAAAATAATCGAGATCAACAAAGGCAGTTAAATTTTAATTTCTTCTCTACTCTATGTGTTTTTATATGTTGCTTTCCCATGAAATTTTGTAACAGAATAAAGAATGAAAAAAAAAAAACTGGAGTTAAGCAATGTTTTCTCCCTTTTGCTTTATAAGAAATAATTTCAAGACTCCAACTTGAAGTGTAATGGCTTTAGGATAGCACATATATCCATTGTATAAATAACATAACTATTCATCTTTAATACCATATACTAGGTTACAGGTTGAATTGGTTATTAACAGTGCCCTTTATGAGTATAGTTGTTGTTGCTTAAATAAATACACAAATTATCCATACTATATCACATGGTTCCATGCACAAAACTTCTCCTAAGAAGAAGTCACATATTTTTAATTTTTTTATACTAACAAAGAAACTAAGTCCATATGCTCTACATAGAAAAATATAGAATTCAGTTCTGCAGAAACACTTAACTTGAAATCTAATTTCTCAAGGCAGATTCAACTTTTCAGTTTTGATTTTGAGGAAGGAGTTCACTTTGCCACTCAGGCTGTCTTCAAATTCACTTGTTTCTTCAGTCTTGCCTAGCAACTTCTGGGGTAGTAGACCTGAGCTACCAAGTTCCTATTCTGTTTGTTACAGTGGCAGTGTGCATGTAATTACTGTTACTGAAGAGAGGGACATGATACAGCATCAAAGGCAACTTCAGTAAGAAGATGCATATTCACACCCATGGTTCCCAGATCAAATAAGATATTAGTAAAGAATAAATATTAGCTCACCTTTTTAAAAGGAGAACTGTAATTGCTCTACTAACACAGTAATCAAAATATGTGGCTATTGTGCAGGTAAAATGCTCTCATCTGCAAATCATTTAGTTCTGCTAATGAAAACGTAAGCCAGCATTTTAAAATGCAATCTCTTATAATGTCTTCACCTCCCATATAGAGTTTAGATAATAAGTCATGACAAGGAATCATTATCAACAATGTGAATATTAAAATATGAATATAACTAATTAGGTAGTACTTCTCCCTTCTGAGCAGCACTCCAGGATCAGCAGGAGATATTGAATGAACCATTAGGATAACAACCGCACTGGAGGATGTAGGCTAGTGTTACCAGTGGGCTCAGAAAACATAGACATAAAATAGTATGAAGCCATAGACATTAATTACAAGAAAGGTGAAATTCAAATCCAGTAAAGCAAACATGTTCTAATTAAATGTGTGGTTTGCAAAGAGGATATAATCTGAACTACTGTTCTAGAAAAAAATGTGGAATCCCACTTCTGGGCTGGTGTGCGGCTATTCAGATACCAGTGCACTTTGCATGGCTAATGGGAATCTATCACAGACCCTGTCATCCTCAATGCCTTGGTCTATGCTTTGATTCCATGATCTTTTATCTTCATTTTGACTAATGTTTAGAAATACAATTACTTCTTAATCAAATCATTTTGCTTATTTTCTTGTTTCTTTGAAATCCATCCCTTTTGAAAAACTTTAATTTATTATTATTATTATTATTATTATTATTATTATTATTATTACTTATTCACTTTATATCCTGTTCACTTACTGCCCCTGTCCTGTTCCTCCCACCAGCACCACAATCCTCCCGTGGGTGTTTCCCTACCTTGGCACTTTAAGTCTCTGTGAGGCCTTGTGCTTCCTTCTAAGCCACTGATGCCAAAAAGGCAGCTTAGCTAGAAGAATTTATCCCATATACAGGAATCAGTTTTTGGATAGCCACTTGTTCAGGACCCACAAGAAGACCAAGCTACACATCTGCTACAAATTTGTGGGGAGGCCTAGATTCAGCCCATATATGTTTTTTAGTTGGTGGTTTAGTCTCTGAGAGCCCTAAGGGTCCAGGTTAGGTGATTCTGTTGTTCTTGGTGTGGAGTCCCTATCCCCTTCAGTCAGTCCCTTTTATACAGGTCTTCAAGTCCATACATTCTACATTGAAGGACATGGAACTTTACTACTGAGAACAACATAATTCAAATGCAAATTATCCATGTTATTTTTGTTCTTATGAGACCAGAGCTCACTTTGCAGCTCAAACTATTCTTAAATACTTGCTTTCTTGGCTTCAACCCAGCAAGTACTGGGGATAATAGGCATGAGCCAGCTCATGTGTCTCCTGTCATTTCCATGTATCAAAAATCCTATTGGTTTGTTCTGAATTAGTGGATGGATGTTATAAAGTTGATAACCAGCAGATTGTATCAGTCCAAATATACATATCTTACAATTTATGGACCTATGACTAATTTGATACATTTAGAAATATTATAAGCTCCAGATATTTATCTATGTAATAAACTACAATAAATTCTGCAAACCATTTTGACAAAAATCTAACATGACCAAACTGTACATGATTGAAAACTCTTATCTTCAGAACCTTTAGTTTAATAGAGATGTGAAATATCAAGAACACACAGTAAAATCTTTTTAAAGTATATGGCATACTTTTTATAATGCTTGTTAAGTATAAAACACCAATGAAGAATGTTGACAGTGGATTAAAAACTTAATCAAAACATTACAGATATAGATTTTTCCTGGATTTTCCTATGATACATAAGTCTTTGCTTCTCAATTAATATGCATGTATGTGGTTTCACATTAGGAAGTAATAGAAAATTGATGAAGGGTTCCAATCTCTTAAAGATGCATTTTCATATGTACATTTTAATGCAGAAATCACTAATCTAGTCAAACATTTTTACCAGTTTTCTGTTGGAAATATCTAATCATCTTCTCTGGTATTACAAGATAATACAGTGCTTGTTTGGCATGTGAACACGGTGATGCAGTAAGCAGATATGGAAGGGACTGTTAAGATTTAAAGTAGGAGGTACACATCAGTGTTCCCAATGGCTTGGGAAGGAACTCTTATGACAGGTTCTTATATTTGTGTGCAACTGTGATAGTGAAGAAAGTTTTGGGGTTAACAATGATTTTCATATGTCTGTACACAAAGCTGTGATTGCTTCGTTATGTAAGTGTTTACACCTGCATTTTAAAAAATTATATCCTCTGTGTGGTAGCATTGTGTTATTCCAAGTCTTTGCTATGATTCAAGTTGCCATTCTATTCTTTCTCCTTGCCATCTTGGTAGTCACTTTGACACAACTCATGGCACTTGAACATCAGTGGAGACATAGCTGGTCTCAAAAGTAATTTTAAGATGAACCCATCCAGGATCAAATTCTAGCTCTCATGTTTTCTACTTTTCTTTTCTTTTCTTTTCTTTTCTTTTCTCTTCTCTTCTCTTCTCTTCTCTTCTCTTCTCTTCTCTTCTCTTCTCTTTTCTTGTTTTTGTTTTTGTTTTTTCAAGACAGGGTTTCTCTGTGTAGCCTGGCTGTCCTGGAACTCATTTTGTAGACCAGGCTGGCCTCGAACTCAGAAATCTGCCTGCCTCTGCCTCCCAAGTGCTGGGATAAAAGAGATGTGCCACCACCACCCGGCCTCTACTTTTTTTTTGTAGAGATCTTTTACTGGTTTGGCTGTATGTTTCCAACTATATTTTGCAGCTATTGTGGGTGTGGTTGACTCCTGGGTGTCTTGCCCACCAAGGTCCTTCTCTGTATGTAGAGTTGTTGATGATCTCTGTGTGGAGACTTTTGAACCTGCTGATTCCCTGGATTTGTTTATAAGCTCTAATAATTTTTGATACAATATTTAAGACTTTTTCACTTAGAAACATGTAATCTATGGATATGGAAATCCTTTCTAGTTTTGATGCCTTCTATTGCTTTATTTTGACTAATGTTTTTGTCCCAATATCTGGTTATTAGCTTAAGAAAACCTTTGTTTGTTTGTTCAGGAACTTTTATTCAAATTTTTAAATTTGGTTTTTATACTCTCATACAAAAATACTGTATTTATGTCATTTCCAGCCCTCTGATGGAAAACCTTGGTGGTTATCTATAACCACAATCAAAATGACATCACTAGAAATCACAGAGAGGCCAAATCAAAGAACCTATATCCCAAGGATCACAGTGTCACATTTAATAGCTTAAGTTTAGTTTACAAAGTGTAACTTTTTGTGCATTATTCATAGAATTTGGTGAGTATTCTTAATCTGTATCTCACTACAGCATAGAAAATTATGTCTTCTTTCTTTTTCTAATATAATATTTTTATTGATTATTTGAGAATTTCTCATACTGTACCTACTCATTTATTTTTCAGTCCCAAGTCAGACCAAACCCATGTGACACACCACAATATAAAGATAAAAAGTACAATTAGTGTTGTTTATATACTTACAGGAGCATGGTCAAACTTCTGAGGCCATCCCCTTTAAGACATGTTAGTCTTTCCACACCCCTACTTCAGCCTGTAGCCGTTATATCATGGAAAGTTATACTTTAGCATCCTTATCATAGTTTTTAGGAATTTTTTTTCCCAATGGCTTCTTGTCTGGGTTGTTACTTTTGGTGGAGTTGAGGTGAAAGTTGTCACAGAGGCCTTTTATGTCTTTCTTTCTCAACTGCTATAGAAGGACCATGGATCCTAATATGGCCCTCAGAAATGTAGACCATGGATATTAACATATTATTTGGTAGCAGCCTGGCCCACAGACATCAACAGCAAATCAGGCAACAGCACAGACTACGGTCTTTGGTGGTAACACAGGCCATGAACATCAATATAGCCCACCCCCTACCCCCAGCTGCAGCCAGGTAACAGTCCCAGACACAGCACCCTGTGGCATCATAGACCAAGGATATCAATACAGGCTTGGGTGGCTGCACAGTTTACTTACATCTGTGTGACCTCCAGCAACAGCATCCTAGCATGGCCCAGGAATATCAACATGGCTCCAGGCAGTGGCATACACATGATATCTGAAAGACCTTCAGTGGTAAAATGGGCTGCCAAGTATATCAATACAGCATCTTTTCTGTAGCAGGATCATAGACCCAAACATGGCCTTCAGTAGCAGACATCAAAATGGCCCCCAATGGTAGCCCCTCTGTTCTCCATCCTTCCAACTGTCTATCTCAAATTTGTTCTTCACAGTAGCATTGAAAATTGCAGAGTATCACTCAGAATATTTTTTGCTCTCAAAGTTCTACATGCAAATTCTCACTGCCATTATAGATAATTCTATTTTCATAGAATAACAAACCCCAAACTGACTGTGTTATTCACTGATTCTGTTGCTGAAAAAAGACGCACCATAATCAAGGCATTTCATGAGGGGCTTGCTTTCAGTTTTAGAAGGTTAGTCCATAATCATCATGGAATAGACCATGGAAATAGGCAGGCATGCATGTGTTGGAGATGTAGCTGTGAACTTTCCATCTTGATCTTCTGGTGGGTAGGCAGAGAGAAAAATAGTCACAGGGCCTTGTGTGGGCTTTTAAAGTCTCAAATCCTAGGGAAACACCATCTACAACCTCAGTGTCACACTGTCTACAACAAGGCCACCCCTCCTAATCTTTCTCTAAATAGTTCATCAACAAAACACTAGACATTCAAATTTATGAGCCTGTGATATCAATGTTATCCTTATTCAAACCACCACACTGATGAAGTTAATTATGGAGATTTAGATGTTAGATTAACTGAAGTTGGCCCAAAAACACAGGAAAAAAAAAAGACAAGACAGAAAAGAATCCCTTTTGCACTGGATCAAAACCACATCAAAGTACGACTACTGTGAAGACAGCCATGATAATGAAAAAGAGGTACTATACAATGGGATCCTAACCCTAGACAGAGAACTGCAGGCAACCAATGACTACAGAGAGAGGAAGAGTTAGCCTTTCCCAGAGCTGAGGTCCCTAACTAGTTATGCAACTAGTTATGACTACTGGTCAGGCCCCCAAATCATACCCATAGAAGCCACCATAAATAGACTCATTGTATTGTATTTCTATATTTGTTAAACTATCTCTTCA
Organism: Mus pahari; assembly: GCF_900095145.1. NCBI lineage: Eukaryota > Metazoa > Chordata > Mammalia > Rodentia > Muridae > Mus > Mus pahari. Next base: position 9,595,427 of record NC_034593.1, on the reverse strand, counting down.
TGTAACAATAATAATAATTTTAAAAGGCCATCAATTTGAGAAGGAGTTTCTTGGGGGCATTGAAGGTGTTGATAGAAGGGGACATGAGGCATTTTGGAGGAAAGAAAAGAAAAGTAGGGAAATAATATAGTTATATATTAATTAAAATGTGTTTATATTGTAATCAATGGGCTAAATACCAATTGTGGTACTATAAGTACTATGAAAGCTTTAATTATGATTACTTATTTATCACTAAGCATTTTTATTCTTCCAGGAAAGAATCGCATCATTATGGTCAGTGGTCCAAATAATAGACCATTATAAAGTTAAAATGCACAGTGAATCCAGGGCTAATTGGTGCAATCAAGCAGAATGACTAGAGTGGAAAGGGATACTCCATTGTAACCCTTCTTTATCCATAATAGCTACTTCATATTTAGGAAAATGAGTTAGGACTTTCACAGATCATCTTATCTTTGAGAAGTTTTCCGAAGATTAAATGCCAGAAACTGTTGGAAACTGGGCCTCTTTTGCTTTGTGAACAGATCCGCTAGTAGCTTTGTCATCTTTCCACTCCATCCATACATCATGATGACTGAAACTGCATCATTAGGTATGGCATTTTTAACACGCCACTGCACCGCATCCTTCCCTAAATGTGGAATTAAGAACAAGTATCTGAAAGCTAATCGGAAAAGAAAGTAGAATCCCTTCCTCTGGTAAGATTAGAGGACTTCACTGCAGTGGAGCAGGAATGTACGTACAAGCTAAACTGAGCCAAAGAGTTCAACCTTCTTCCCAAGCATCCGAAAACAGTTTAAAGGGATTAAGATAGAATTTGACAAGTAGCACAAGTGATTCACCAAGTTCTAAAAGTTATTCTCAGCTGAAGTGTGTTGATGTGGTTTTTCTGCTTTTGACAGAAGATAGATATCAACAAAAACAGAGAAGTCCAAGAATTGAAAATGTGTGGAGCAAGGTCTTTCTCTGGACTCAAATATGATTAGGACATATGTGTCCAATCAGAATCTTAACTTGTTCTTTATATCTTTTGTCTTGCTCAAACATATTTAAAATTTTGTAAAATATTTAAAATACACAAGAGTAAATGCAATCAAATCAAGTTAGCATTATTATTTTTATCTAAGTTTAATATTTTATATAAAAGATTTAATTTAAAAATCAAATATTAATATCATTATTGTAAGTTAGTAACATCTACAAGTACCTGCGTTGCAGGAAAACTGAAACTTTTGCATACCAGATTTGTAACTCTAACCTTTCAGATATTAAAATTATTAAAAGAAATTCCTGCCAGGGAAATAGGGTAGGCTAACTGCAGCTTGTCCCTTCTTCCATTTCTCCTCATCCCCAGCTCAGTAGAAGATGACAATGCTACCACTGTCATTTCTCTCTGCCCCTACCACCAGTGGATGGCATGAATAGTCTCTTCCAAACTTCCTTCCCTACACTTATAGATTTATCCTAGCACCAAACTACAACCACTATCCCCAGAGACTCCACAGTCCACTCCAGCCAGGGAAACAAGTAGGCAAGGGAATCAAAACCAGTGAAGCAGGTAGACAAATTTCAGATCTTCACTTTCCCTTCTCTTCCATGATGATCCCTCAGTCTCATGTCTATTTCTGTAGCAGACTACCTGATATTATGCCTTCCTATTACACACTGTCCCCAGATCCAGGAAACTAAGCACATCTAGGCAAAACTCCTAGATTTCCTCCTTCCTGTGCACTACCTCAGAAGCACCATTCCCAGCCAGTCCCTATCCTTACTGTCAGTTCCCAATACTTAGGAACGCATTTTACTGAAATCCTTCATGTCCACACATAGCAGTGTAAAGAAAGCCCAACTAAGTCTGTTTTAGAAGAAACCCCATTTTGTATGAGACCAAGAGCTAACTCCAATTCCAAGAAAAAAACAAAACAAAACAAAACAAAAACGAAAACAAAAACAAAACCCAAAAAGCATGTGAGCAAACATTCTAAGACAACCCCTAACCCCTTTAGCAACAGCCAGGCTACACTAGCAGGACCAAGGTACATAGAGGTCATCTGAGACATCATGCAGAGAATAGATAACCTGGCCCTCATGCTTGTCAGGTGGTTCTACCCTCACACCTACCGTCACACCTTTCCCCCTCCATTCAGTTTTCCCAGATTATGCTAGAAGTGCAGTTTTTAAAACATTAACTTGCTAACCAGTTTCCCGAAGGTTGCTGTAACCATATTAAAACACTGAGCCACTAGACTTAGGGCTCTTACTCTGACCTGCTGTGACAGGGGACAATGAGAGACATTGTTCTAGGGATAGTAATAAAGATCCTTATATGTTTTACATTGGAATTGGCTCCTTAGTGGTCTTTGGGTACCTGCAGCTTGGGCATAACAGCAGGATCCCCCCAAAATTATTATCAGGCAAAACATGGCCATAGTTCTCTCATAAGAATGAGAAACCAGGGAGCAAAATGTGCAGACAATAAAAACCAAGATCAGATACCAACACCTAGCATTATAATACTCCTATACCCACACACTTAAATGCCAGAGTAAAAACACAATAACAAACAGGAAAACATGTCTCCACTAGAGCCCAGTAACCTTACAACAGCAGACTTTGAGTGATGTAACATAGCAAAAGGATAACAAAAAGACTTTTAATTAACCTATGAATCTACAAAAACAAACAGTGGAAGAAAATAAAGATATAGAGTTAATAAAGGAAACTCAAACTGAGTGAATAGAAGAGATAGAAGAGGGAAACTCAGGCATTGAAGACATTATAAAAGAAATGGATACCCCAATAAAAAAAAGTGCTAAAATGCAAAAATAAAAAATCCTGAAACAAAATAATGTAGGAAAGCTGAGAAACTATGAAAGAATGAATCTAAGAATAACAGAAATGGTGAGTGAGAAGGAAAAAACTCATGGTAAAAACAATTTATTTTCAACAAAATCCTAGATAAAAAGACTTTACTTAACCTAACGAAGTAGGTGCATATCAAGGTAGAAGAATCAGATAGAACAACAAATAGAGTGTATCAAAGAAGAAAGTCCCTTCAGTACATAATAAACAAAACACTAAACTTACAGAAAAGTTGTATAGGAAAAAAACAAAAGAATATATAAAGGCAGAACTCCTCAATAGAGACTCTAAAAGCAAGATTCCATGGACTGTAAGAAGCCAGAGATGACAACCCAAACTAATGTGCTTGGCAAACTTCAAATCAAAATAGATGGAGAAAATAAGATATTCCATAACAAAATCAAATTTATGCAATAACTATCTACTAATGCAGCCTCACAGAAGGGAATAAAAAGGAAACTCCAACCTAAAGAGGTTAACCACACCCAAAAATCCATAGACCAGAAAACCAAAGTAAGAAACACACACATACACACACACACACACACACACACACACACACACACAGAGGCATATGCACACAGGCACAGACATGTGAACATGCATGCTCATATACACTGCAATGATAAAATCATAAGAATCAACAAACACTTCTCATTAATACCTTCTAATATCAATCATCTCAATTCCCCCAATAAGGAGACAAAGACTAGCAGAACAGAGGTAAAAACAGGAAGGATATATCCTTCTGAGGTATCCAAGAAACTCACCTCAACATCAAGAAGAGATAGGTCCAAGAACAAAGCAGCAAACTGATATAGCCATTTTAATAGCTAATATAGAATTAAAACCAAACATATTAGAAGAGATAAGGGATAACACTGCATACACTTCAAAACAAAAATTCACAAAGAAGACATTACAATTCTTAATATCTTTGCACCAAACACAAAGTCATCTAAGTTATAAAACATACATGAGTATAGGTTAAATCACATATTGACCTTCACACACTAATATTGAGAAATAATAATATCCCACTGTCAACAATAGATCTGTAATCTTGACAAAAACTAAACAGAAAAATACTGGGGAAAACTGACTTTATAAAGCAAATGGACCTAAGAGATACTTATGAAAATTTTTAGCCAAACACACACAAATTAATACACCTTCTTATCAACACTTTGTGTTATGTTCTCCAAAATTTATCACATATGCAGACTAAAAGCATGTCTCAACCAGGACATTGAAATAACATACTGAATCTTATCAGACCACCGAATATTAAAGTTGGATATCAACAAAAACAGAAAGCTTACAAACTCATGGGAACTAAACAACTCACTATTGAAAGTAAAATGGGTCAAGAATAAAATTAAAAGCCATTTAAGAATTTGGATAATTCAGTGAAAATGAATACACAACCTATTGGTATACTCAAACTTATGGAACACAACATGGTTGTGAGAGTTTCAGTATACAGGCACTAACTTAACAACACATTGAAACACTATAGAACAAAAAGATTATTTATATATATATATATATATATATATATATATATATATATATATATGAGTTGGACCAGGCAGTGATGGCACATGTCTTTAATCCCAGCACTTGGGAGGCAGAGGCAGGTGGATTTCTTAGTTCAAAGCCAGCCTGGTCTACAAAGTGATTTCCAGGGCAGCCAGGGGTATACAGAAAAACCCTGTCTCTAAAAAAAAAAAAGAAAAAAGAAAAAAGAAAAAAGAAAAAGAAAAACCAGCAGGAAGTAGAAACATACAAAAAAAATCAAAGAAACAGTTGATTCTTTGAGAAAATAAGTAAGATTGAAAAATACTTTTTTAAATTAACTTAAAGGTAGTGAGACAGAGACAGAGACAGACAGAGACAGAGACAGAGAGAATATCCAAATTATCATAATAAAAATGAACATTTGAAATTTAACAACAAATACTATGAAAATATAGAGAATCATACAGATGTATTTTACCAATTTGTATTACACTGAATTGGAAAATCTAAAAGAAATGGATACTTTTCTTGATACATTCCACACAATACAGTTAAATTAATATCAGATAAATAATTTAAACAGACTTATAACCCTTAGTGAAATAGAAGCTGCCATAAAAAATTTCCCAGTCAAAACAACAAATACCATACAAACAAAAAGGCAAGGGCTAGATGGTTTTATTGTAGAATTTTACCAGACTTCCAAGGAAGAGTTAATGCAAATGTACTAGCTAATTTTGTGTCAACTTGACACAGCTGGAGTTATCACAGAGAAAGGAGCTTTAGTTGAGAAAATGCCTACATGAGATCCAGCTGTAAGGTATTTTCTCAATTAGTGATCATGGGGGAGGACCCCTTATGGGTGGTGCCATCTCTGGGCTGGTAGTCTTGGGTTCTTTAAGAGAGCAGGCTGAGCAAGCCAGGGGAAGCAAGCCTGTAAAGAACATCCCTCCATGGCCGCTGCATCAGCTCCTGCTTTCTGACCTGCTTGAGTTCCAGTCCTGTATCCTTTGGTGATCAACAGCAGTATCGAAATGTAAGCGCAATAAACCTGTTCCTCCCCAACTTGCTTCTTAGTCATGATGTTGTGCAGGAATAGAAACCCTGACTAAGACAGCAAATATTCCTCAAATTATTCCGAAAAACAGAAACAGAAGGAACATTGCTCAATTCATTTCATGAGGCCACAGTTACCATGATACTCACACCACATAAAGATCTAACAAAGAAGAATCGCAGAAAAATTTCCCTCATGAACATAGAGGAAAACTTTTCAATAAAATATTTGCACACCAAATTTAAGAATACATCAAAAATTGACACACTATGATCAAGTAGGCTTCATGCCAGAGATACATGGATGGTTCAACATGTATATGTTTATAAATGTAATCTATATTTATAAATGTATAATATACATTTATAAATGTATAAGAAGTCCACAAGAGATTAGGGAATATTGTACATGTCTCAACATAATGAAGGTGTGGACAGAAAGCCAATAGCTGACAAGTTAAATAGAAAGAGCCTCAAAAGAATTCCACTAAAATCAGGAAGATGGTAAGGTTTTTCATTCTCTGTACACCTTTTCAATATAGCAGTTGAAGTCTTAGCTAAATTAAAGATTTATATGGTAAAAATGTGAGACATGAAAAAAGAAAGAGGATGAGAAAAGATGCAAGATCTCTCATGCTTATGGATTAGTAGGGTTGATATAGTAAAATTTGCCATCCTACTGAAATTCCACAGATTCAATGCAATACCAACTAAAATTCCAACACAGTTCTCCACAGTTCTGAAAAGGATAATCTGGAGCTTCAAATGGATACAGACACAGACACACAGACACACAGACACACACACACACACACACACACACACACACACACACACACACATGATAGTAAAAACAATCCTTAATAATAAAAGAACTCCTGGTGGTTATTATCATCTCTGAGTTCAAATTGTACTTCTATAGGGATATAGTAATAAAAACTGCATGGCATTGGCACAAAAACAGACATGTTGATAAATGGGATCAAATTGAACAACCAGATATAATTGCATATACCTTTGAACACCTGATTTTTGATTAAAAAAAAAGCCAAAAATACACATTGATGCAAAGCCCACTATCCTCAGGAAGTGGTACTTTTCAGCCTGTAGGCCTGCGTGGAGAAGAACTGAAACTGATCCGTACGTGACCCCCTCCACAGAACACAACTACAAATGAATCATAGACCCCAACAGAAAGTCTGATACAGTGAACTTGTTATAAGAGAAAGTGGGACTAGCCTTGAACACAATGGCAAAGAGAAGAATTACTCAATAGAACACCATCAATGCAGGCACTAAAATCAACAGTTAATAAATGGGACCCCAGAATCTGAAAAGCTTCAGCAATGCAAAGGACATGATCATTAAACAAAGCAACAGTCAAGACAGTGGAAAAAAATTTATCTATTATACATCTGAGAGAAGGCTTCGATAAAAGAAATAAGAGAACTAATAAAAACCTTAATATCAAGAAAACAAATATTTCAATTAAAAATAGAGTACAAATCTGAACAGAGAATTCTCAAAAGAGGAAGCTTAAATGACTGAAAAAAAAAAGATTAATGCACTAACTCATCAGGGAGATGCAAATTAAAAATTTAAGATGTAATCTTACACCTGTCAGAATGGCTGAGATCAGTACAANATGTGACAGCTAATCCTGAAATTGATGTGGAGTAAGGGAAACATGCCTCCACTGCTGGTGAGAGTGAAAACTTGTATGTCCACTAGGGAAATCAGTGTGGCATTTCCTCAAGAAGATACGAATTGATCTACCTCAAAGGATGATTCAATCTACAGAGACACTTACTCAGTCATGTTCATTACTGCTCTGTTTGTAATAGAAGACTAAATAAAGAAAATGTGGAATCACTACTCAGCTTTAAAAAGAAGGAAATCATGAAATTTGCAAGTAAATGGATTGAAAAAAATATCATCCTGAGTGAGGTAACTCAGAACAGAAAAACATAAATATAAGCAATCCTTGCTACCATGAAAAAAATCTTCCTCCTCCAGCAGATAAGAACAAATAAAAGACCTACAGCCTGCTTATGCAGAGTGAGAGACCGTGGAAGACTCAGTCCTAATAAAATGGCTCCATCTGTGAGC
>NC_034593.1:9576209-9586726 GCF_900095145.1 Mus pahari | reverse complement strand
AATTTTATACACAATAAATGCAATATAAGTAACTTCTTGAATTATCACTGTGGAAGCATCAGTGTCTTTAAAGAGAATTATCTTGAGGACATGCAGTATTAATTTATTGCAATGTTTCCACCCAATATATGTTTATTTTAAAACACTGTGACACAAATCAGAGTACCTAAGATAACTAAATTGTAAAATGTGATTGAATAACTTAAATTTTCACGTTAAATATGGTTAGTATTATCTATATACAAAGCATACAATAGTTGTTAAATATCTTAAATGGTTCCTTCACATTTGGCCTTTAAATAAATTTGAACTGTTCTTTTCCTGGGTGTGCTTTTGTTGAGGAAATGAATATTAGATCCAATACAACAGAATTTTCTTTGGTCTTTCGAGTTCATTCATGGCACTAGGCTCTTTATATGGTGTATTCAGTGAACAATAAGTATTTTCATATTTGGTTTCTAAATCAGGAAGAAATTAAAATTAAATTTTGTCACCATTTTCTGAAAAATATGATTTTGATGATATAGTTTAATATACTGAAAGTCTAAGGACTCCTTTCTATGGGTTATGATTAATCCTTTGTTTCCTCTTCATCAAATCCTGTGCCTGAGTCTTGAATTGATTGAGAAGACACTGTGCCCTTTCCAGAGAAGTATATTACTACAGCAAGTCTGTTGGACCTAAATTTTAGACTCTTAGAAAGCTTTCTCAAAACATACCACTAAAAGTTTAGCTTCTTTTATATTGTTCAGTATTCAGCTTTTATTTCTGATGTGAACACAGGCTACTCCCTAAAGAGTATGTGATAAAATAAATATTTATTGAACACATTATCATAATTATTACTTCTATTTATTCTTTAGTGATTTTTACCATCCTAAGTAAGTTACCTACAGGCTTTGGAGTGTGTTCTCTATGTACTGAATGGAGATGCAAGGAGGAAATGAAGGAAGTTTTACATTTGACATCCAGAGTAGAACTTTAGAAGCTGAAGGCAGAAAATAATCACAGAATCCAGGCATTTAAGAGATAAGGAGATTTCCTCCATCCCATTACCCCTGGTGAACGTCAAGAGATAACCCACATACTCAATCTCCAGAGCCTCTGCATCCCTGAGCGGATAAGGCTCCACTAAGCTGGCTGAACCGCTGCTGTTTGCCTCTGGAAATGGAAGGACATGCAATAGACGTGCAAGCTAAAAAGATGCAGCAGTGGAAATCTTGTGCTTTGTTCTCTAAAGGATGTGGGAAGAGTTAGCGGATACATGTTGGGGATGAGCAGCAAGAGGCAAACAACTTAGGGTCAACGAATGGATTGGAGGAAGTTTCTATCTGGGTTGTGGGAGGAGAAGTCAAAGCATATTTCCTTGCCTGACAAGAAATGTCTCAGGAGAGTAAAATTCTGTGTGGATGCATCTGCAGAATAGAGATCCCATATAAAAGCACTAAGTGGTTGCCAAAAAACAAAAATACACTTTCTTTACACTACTAGAGTAATGAGTAGAGCATGAACATATGACCACAACTTTCCTAATCCAGACACCTTGATAGTACTCATTAGTGAGAATATCCCTGGTGCATTTAATAGTTCAGGTTCATGGGAAATAAATCAGATAAACAACACTCGAAAATTCCAGCAATAATATGCAAAAATTACAACCAATTAAAATGGCCACATGGATTTACATAAGTGAAAACATTACTGAATACATAAATACCACAATAAAACCCAGTTTATTTTGAAAATGGATTCATCATTTCCTTGGGAAATGGGTTTTAGAAGAATAACTATGCTTGTGAATTAATGAGAGATATGGAGAAAAGATTGTGTGAGATCCTGTAGAACAGCAATTCTCAACCTGTGGGTTACAATCCCTTTGAGGGTTACATATCAGATTTTCTTTGTATCATATATTTACATTATGACTCATAATAGTTCCAGATTTACTGTTATGAAACAGCAATGAAATAATTTTATGGTTGGAGTTAGTACATACAGACTGAGGAATTGAATTAATGGGACACAGCATTAGAAGGTTGAGAACCACTGGTTTAGAAGGTAGAAACGCCACAAATATGTAACTAATATTACAAAAGAGCATGGTTTTTGTCTAAGATTTAAGAGGTATGTTAGTGTGTGTGGAGGTGTGTGTGTGTGTGTGTGTGCTTGCATATGTCTGTGTGCTGTTCCAATTTATGTGGACAGGAGTGCTTTTTGTAGCTAGCCTAATGTTTTGCTGAAATAAATTTGTATCAGGAAACAGAAAACTCATAATGTGCTAAAAGTGTTCTGTAGGCTATTGATTGCTTAGAAATAGATTGGTGCTGTCATACAAAGTACTCTAGCTGTACTGCTGTTGTTCAAGGTTTTCACACCATCTCATCTGTGTTTCATCTCATCTCATCTTTTGAGAGGACAAAGGTTCTGAGCAAGAACCATCTGACTCCATGATTAACTTCTATGATCCCATAAGTATGATTCATTTTCTTAAATGAAAAACTCTTCTGGGCTAGAGGTGAGAGACTGTGGTCTTCTGTGGTTAGACTGGCAGTTTCTAAAACTGTGTCTGACTGATGCACATAACTCTCCATGTGTGAGGGAGTAAGCTCAAATATCTACATCTTTATCATGTGTCTTCTTGGTCTCTTTGAGTGGGACCCAAAGAGAAGACATGATAGCAGATTCAGCCACCAAAGTTTTACCTCAAACAAACACCATGTGATTAGTGTCTGGGAGTTACATGGTAGGCTCATACTTGATCCATGTACCTATCTCAGACACAGGGGATTAAGAATGTAAGCCAAGCGATGCCAGGGGACGTTAACCTCAGATCAGGGGTGCCACAGCATCAGTGTTAGCTAAAGAGTGAATAGACTTCCTGTCTTCATGTGCATTCCTCTCACAGATCTCTAACACCTATCCTTGCTCCTCTTTGCTTCCTAAAATGTTTTAGATTGCGGTAAAATGTTCATAAAATAAACTTCACAATTTTAGAAATCATTTTAAGTGAAGGGTTGAGAGAAAATAAAGTCCACTCTTGTCATCCTGGAATCATCATCAGTATTCCTCTTCAGACTTGTTCCACCTTTCTAAACGTAAATGCAGGTCCATAAAGAACTAAGCTTTTATTTTCTCTCTTAGCCCTGCCAACAGTGTGTGCAGTTTCTGTCTATAGATTTTACAACCCTACCCTAATATAATTGGACTTATTAAATATTTGTCCACTCCTGAACAGAGGATAATGTCTCTAAGGTCCGTTGGTCACTAGCCTGTGCCTGAAATTCTCTGTTCAAAAAACCTCCATATTCTCCTGCCCGATTTCCTTTCAATGCTGAATGAAAAAACAGAATCTGCAAACTTCTTGACAGTCAAGAAACATGTGTCAGAAACATGTGTCAGAGGTCACATACTGAAAGCTTGGTGGCCAACTGATATTGTAAATGGGACATGAAAGAATCTTTAGGCAGTGAGAAGACTGGAAGGATATGTCATTATGGTGTACCCTAGAGGACAATATTGAGAAACACACATAATCTTTGCTTCCTGAAGGCTACAAGATTAGCAGTTTCCTCCATCATGCGTTTATACTGATTCAATAATAACTACAGGCCTCAAAGCACCCAAGATTAGACAAGTAACTTTGGGCTGAAATCTCTAAGTGCATGAGACAAATCAAACACGTTTTCCTTTAGCTTGTTTCTTTCAGTTACTTTGTCACTGTGACAAAACTGAGTTTCCCACTAAGATTTCATATTCTTTTTTGTGGTTTAGGGTCTGGAATCAAATATGAGCAAATACTCTTCACTGATTTACATGCCAGAGTAGAAATGAAATACTGACTACTTCACATGTTTTCCTTCAGAGTAACATGACCTATTCTGTAAACTTCCTAGCTATGAATAAAATTGCAGATTAAATAGTCAGAAAACTTTCCATAGGCCAGCACATCTTCACATATCTCAAACTGACAATGTCTCTATATGAGACTCTTTCAGCCTGATAGAGGAAGAAAATCAGCCTGAATGGTGAGTGACCTTTAGTCATTAGTTGCATCTTTCATTTTGTTGTGGAGTTCTTAGAGTCAAACACTGTTTGAAATGAAGGTGGAAGAATTCAATAGCAAAATGACCTTTTGATTCTGCAGAAAGTATAGAGTGAAAACACTTTTCTATTTCTCTATTGCCTTGTCAGGCAATCACTGTCTTATTTCAGAACTCTGTCAACTGGAGGCTTTGAAATACTTTTTAAAGAAATAATTATATTCATCCTGAAGCCTATTTGTCTGAGTTAGCACATAAAATAACTATCAAAAGTGCTTTGAAAATAATCAAATACATCCTTAAACTAAAACATTCCAGGACAATAATTTATTCTCTTGAGATATCCAGTAAATAGCCAAGGGAAATGACTCTATCAAGCAGTAGAAAAAGAATGAGATTGACAAATGCCATGCTTCATGTTAGTGATGTCACTTGTACAGTGACCCAATGGCTGATTCCTGTGACTATCCATTTCAGGGGTCCATAGCATCCTAGCTATGTCCATATTCTTAATTTTAATTCTGTCTATGTACTTTTCCCTGACAAAAGGCTGACAGGTCTGAAAGGCAGCCTGTCTTTCTGTTTCCCTGTACTTAGACCAGCATGTGACTCGTGATCCCAGAAATACCCCATTGCCCTTGGGAAGTATTCTGTTGTGCTCCAATTTTTGTACTTTTAGTTCTTGGGACATATTGAGATCATTGACCTGTAGTAATGGTCTCCATTCTCAATATTCCCTAGCTCTTCTCAACTCCTTAGGGACAGAGAGAGTTAGGGCACATGTGAGAAAAGCAGAGAGCAGAGAATGTAGATGAGGCATCTATTCTGTGGATGAATTGCTCTTTTGTCTTACTACATATTGTTGACTTCTTTCTAAAAGTACTTTTAAGTGTTACTTGGTGATGAGTATTGATAAATATTTTAATAAGTATGACAATACCTGACTGTAGTAATACCATAATTTTAGTCGATGCTTACTTACTCCTTAATAGCTGTAATAATTTACTCTTTGCTGTGGGTATTTTTCCAGAAAAAAATTTTAAATAGTCTCAAATGTTTTTAAAGACATTATTTGATTGAGCAGGGAGGCCTCTTGTTGCTAATTTTAGTGATTAGAAACTTCAGGTGTCAGACATTTTAGCAACTATACAAAATGTTAAACCATCACCCTGAGCACTTGATATCATGCAGACAAAGGGATGAAGCTGTAGCATAAGAGTGTGCTTTGGGCTGTTGGACTTAAACACAGAATAAGCAAGCTTTTCAAGGACATTCAAGTGCTCTAAGAAATTATTTCACACTTGACCCTAAACCTATCTTTTGTAGAATTCTACCTCATCCTTATCTCATTTCCTCATACTCTGCTTGTCCTCATCTCATCCCAAAGATAAAAGGGATGATGAAATCAAAAGAAGAACTCAAAATATGAACCCTGCAATAATAGAGTTGTCTAATTTCCAAATCCAGGGTGCTATTGAACTACTTCAGTACAAAATGCTATACATATTAAGTCTTGTTAAAGAATTTCTTTTTGTGGCAGAGGGGTTTCTGTGAGTTTGTGTCTCTGTGTTTAATTATGACTATATGTTGTATATATCTATATGTAACATCCCTATGATAATTGACGGGTAGTGGGGAGCCACCAGCAGAGCCCAGAAGGTGAATGGCATGCTCCTCCTGGACAAGGAATGGAGAACAGTATCTTTTCTTTTGTAAGCCTGTTCTGAGTCACTCCCAGAGAACAATTGTGAAGCTATTTTCAGTGGGGGCGCCTGATCCTATCGAGCAGTTACAAGTACATTTTGGTAGCTGGAACAGAATAAGATGACTCTCTTGCTCCTTAATAAAAATGACTTTTCTTCCTTCCCACATTCATTTTCTTTCTCCTTTGCCTTTTGTCTCTCAAGTTCCACAGACTTCACCATGCACCGCACGTGAAAATACATAATTTAGAATAATAAAGTAAATCACCTACTTCTGCCACACCAGGAATTTAACCCTTGTGCCACCTGAGCTTTCTCTGACACCCTTCAGAGCTAAACCACCTCGCTGAGACTGACACTTTTCCATTCCTTACATCCTGGGCCAGTGCAACACTAACGGCTGCCCCGCAGTTTGGCCACCTAAGGTTAAGACAGCACACAATGTACTTACTTTGGCTCCTTTTAACCCCTAGGGCTGTTATGAAGGTTCAGCAATACTCTAATGCATTGCAAGAATGTGGATGCTGCTACCAATGGGGAAAAGCTTCAGAATGGAAAAAGCTTAAGGTCTAGAAACATACTTTATGCTCAGTTTAAACTACTTTATTGTGCATGAAAAATGTGAGAGAGTAACTGTCATCTTCAGGCTGTTACCTCAATTACAATAATAAAAAAAGTTTTCTGTATATTACAGCCTTTGGCTTTAAAATAGGTTGCGCTTGGTGGTTTAGCATCCTCTTCAGGATCTGCCTTCATTCTGACACTTACATGACTCTCTTCTAATTTTCTTTCTTTTTTTTTTAAATTTTCTTTTTTTATTAGATATTTTCTTCATTTACATTTCAAATGCCATCTCCAAAGTCACCTATGCCCCAACCCACCCACTCCCATTTCCTGACCCTGGCATTCCCCTGTACTGGGGCATAGAACCTTCGCAAGGCCAAGGGCCTCTCTTCCCAGTGATGGCCGACTAGGCCATCCTCTGCTACCTATGCAACTAGAGACACAGTTCTAGGGGGTACAATAAGGTCCAGTACTTTCTCAACCTTTGTTATTCATCTTCCACAGTTTTCGATATATTCTCTTTGCAGGAGGATATTATGTCCACCTGAGTATAGTACAGAAAACAAAGCCTGTCCTCCCTTCCCTGGACAACTCTGCCCAGATGATCCAGCATCACAACCCACTGCGGTATTGTCCAAAATATCTTGCTCATCTGCACAGATGTAGGCTTGGCTCTAAGGCATTTTTTTCCTACTTATCCTCTTCTTCAGATTGGAACTAATGCTCCAGACAAGATTTTATGTCTATTTTCACAAGTCTCCATTTCAAATAAACTTATAACACACAGAATGCTACTGGAGTTGGATGTGCAATTAAATTACTACTTATATACTTGTTTATTGAATTACCTTAAAATTGATTTTTTTTTAGTACTTCTTTTTTATCAGTTAAAGATTTTTTATTAGATATTTTCTTCATTTACATTTCAAATGCTCGCCCCAAAGCCCCCAATACCCTCTCCCAACCCTGTTCCCCAACCCACCCACAACCACTTCCTTGCCCAGGCATTCCCCTGTACTGGGGCATATAATCTTTGCAAGACCAAGGGCCTCTCCTCCCATTGATGGCCAACAAGACCATCCTCTGCTACATATGCAGCTAGAGACACATCTCTGCGGGGGTACTGGTTAGTTCATATTGTTGTTCCGCCTATAGGGTTGCAGACTCCTTTAGCAACTTGGGTAGTTTCTCTAACTCCTACATTAGGGGCCCTGAGTTCCATCCAATAGATGACTGTGAGCATCCATTTCTGTATTTTCCAGGCACTGGCATAGCCTCACAAGAGAGAGCTATATCAGGGTTCTGTCAGCAAAATCTTTCTGGCATATGCAGAAGTGTCTGGGTGTGGTGGTTGTATATGGGATGGATCCCAGGGTGAGGCAGTCTCTGGATGGTTCTTGCTTCCGACACAGCTCCAAACTTTGTCTTTGTAACTCCTTCCATGGGTATTTTGTTCTCCATTCAAAGAAGGGGAAAAGTGTCCACACTTTGGTCTTCCTTCTCTTGAAGTTTCATGTGCTTTGCAAATTGTAATTTGGATATTCTAAGTTTCTGGGTTAATATCCACTTATCAGTGAGTGCATATCTAGTGACTTCTTTTGTGATTGGGTTACCTCACTAAGGATGATATCCTCCAGATACATCCATTTGCCCAAGAATTTCATGAATTCATTGTTTTTAATTGCTGAGTAGTACTCCATTGTGTAAACGTACCACATTTTCTGTATCCATTCCTCTGTTTAGGGACATCTGGGTTCTTTCCAGCTTCTGGCTGTTATAAATAAGGCTGCTATGAACATAGTGGAGCATGTGTCCTTTATGACAAGTTGGAACATCTTCTGGGTATATGCCCTGGAGAGGTATTGCTGGATCTTCTGGTAGTACTATGTCCAATTTTCTGAGGATCCGCCAGACTGATTTCCAGAGTGGTTGTACCAGCTTGCAATCCCACCAAAAAGTGAAGGAGTATTCCTCTTTTTTTCATATCCTCACCATCATCTGCTGTCACCAAATTTTTAATCTTGGCCATTCTGACTGGTGTGAAGTGGAATCTCAGGGTTATTTTGATTTGCATTTCCCTGATGCTTAAGGACATTGAACATTTATTCAGGTGTTTCTCAGCCATTCGATATTCCTCAGTTGAGAATTCTTTGTTTAGCTCTGTACCTCGTGTTTTAATAGGGTTATTTGATTTTCTGGAATCCATGTAATTGAGGTATATATTGGATATTAGTCCCCTATCTGATTTAGGATTGGTAAAGATTCTTTCACAATCTGTTGGTGGCCTTTTTGTCTTATTGACAGTGTCTTTTGCCTTACAGAAGCTTTGCAATTTTATGAGGCCCCATTTGTCCATTCTTAATCTTAAAGCACAAGTCATTGGAGTTCTGTTCAGGAATTTTAGCCCTGTGCCCATATCTTCGAGGCTTTTCCCCACTTTCTCCTCTATAAATTTCAGCGTCTCTGGCTTTATGTCTAGTTCCTTGATCCACTTAGACTTGAGCTTTGTACAAGGAGATAAAAATGGATCAATTTGTACTCTTCTACATGATAACAGCCAGCACCATTTGTTGAAAATGCTGTCTTTTTTCCACTAGATGGTTTTAGCTCCCTTGTNAAAGATCAAGAGACCATAGGTGTGTGGGTTCATTTCTGTGTATTCAACTCTATTCCATTGATCTACCTTGTCTGTCATTGTACCATTACCATACAGTTTTTATCACAATTGCTCTGCAGTACAGCTTGAGCTCAGGCATTGTGATTCCACCAGAGGTTCTTCTATCATTGAGAATAGCTTTACTATCCTAGGTTTTTTGTTATTCAAGATGAGTTTGCAAATTGCCCTTTTTAACTAGGTGAAGAATTGAGTTTGAATTTTGATGGGGATTGCATTGAATCTGTAGATTGCTATTGGCAAGATAGCCATTTTTTACGATATTGATCCTGCCAATCCATGAGCATGGCAGATCTTTCCATCTTCTGAGATATTCTTTGTAGGGGCCTCCCAGTCCCCTGTCGCCACTGGACCACCTGCAGTTAAAATCTTCAGATCCACCAGAGCCGGTCTAAAGTTGCTGTGTCTCCACCGCCTGCTGAGAGGACCCTTTTGATGTCCCAGAAAACAACTCCACCTGTTCCTTAATCCTTGGACCTGCCTAAGGATATTCGAACCTTCCTCCGTGCCTTCAAAGACTGAGGATGGGACTGGGGAATTTTTCCATGTTATTTAAACTGAGTTCGGTCATTAAACCTTGGGCCTTGATCAGAATATCTTTGTCCTGGCCTCATTTTCCCTTCACAGCCTACTCCCCCTCAGGACAGTCCCGCCCTTCAGGTCGAACCTAGACCAGAGTGAATGCTTCTGCTGGGGGAAACACTCAATTCTTCAATTTCTCTCTTCAGAGTCTTGAAGTCCTTATCATACAGATATTTTACTTCCTTAGTTAGAATCACACCAAGGTATTTTATATTATTTGTGACTATTGTGAAGGGTGTAGTTTCTCTAATTTCTCTCTCAGCCTGTTTATCCTTTGTGTAGAGAGAGGCCATTCTAATTTCTCTCTCAGCCTGTTTATCCTTTGTGTAGAGAGAGGCCATTGATTTGTTTGAGTTAATTTTATATCCAGCTACTGTACTGAAGCTGTTTATCAGGCTTAGAAGTTCTCTGTTGGAATTTTTGGGGTAACTTAAATATACTATCATATCATCTGCAAATAGTGACAATTTGACTTCTTCTTTCCAGTTTGTATCACTTTGACCTCCTTTTGTTTTCTAATTGCTCTTGTTAGAAATTTGAGTACCCTGAGGAAGTGTCTGTCTTTTTTCATGAAGTGGGTTTCCTGTACGCAGCAAAAATTTGAGTCTTGTTCATGTAGCCAGTCTGTTAGTCTATGTCTTTTTATTGGGGAATTGAGTCCATTGATATTAGGAGATATTAAGGAAAAGTAATTGGTGCTTCCTGTTATTTTTGTTGTTAGAGTTGGGATTCTGTTCTTGTGGCTTTCTTCTTTTAGGTTTGTTGAAGGAGTACTTTCTTGCTTTTTCTAGGGCATAATTTCTGTCCTTGTGTTGGTGTTATTTTTTTATTATACTTTGAAGGTCTGGATTCATAGAAAGATATTGTGTGAATTTGGTTTTGTCATGGAATACTTTGGTTTCTCCATCTATGGTAATTGAGAGTTTTGCTGGGTATAGTAGCCTGGGCTGGCAT
>NC_034593.1:9549750-9576094 GCF_900095145.1 Mus pahari | reverse complement strand
TACTGCTTTCAATATTCTATATTTATTTAGTGCATTTGTTGTTCTGATCATTATGTATCAAGAGGAATTTCTTTTCTGGTTCAGTCTATTTGGAGTTCTGTAGGCTTCTTGTATGTTCATGGGCATGTCTTTCTTTAGGTTAGGGAAGTTTTCTTCTATAATTTTGTTGAAGATATTTAGTGGCTCTTTAAGTCGAAAATCTTCATTCTCATCTATACCTATTCATTATCCTTAAGTTTGGTATTCTCATTGTGTCCTGGATTTCCTGGATATTTTGGGTTAGGATCTTTTTGCATTTTGCATTTTCTTTGATTGTTGTGTCTATGTTCTCTATGGAATCCTCAGCACCTGAGATTCTCTCTTCCATCTCTTGTATTCTGTTGCTGAGCTCACATCTATGTTTTCTTATTTCTTTCCTAGGTTTTCTATCCCCAGAGTTGTCTCCTTTTGGGTTTTCTTTATTGTTTTTACTTCCATTTTTAGATCATGGATGGTTTTGTTCAATTCCATCACCTGTTTGGCTGTGTTTTCCTGTAATTCTTTAAGAACTTCTACCTGTTTACCAGTGTTCTCCTGTATTTCTTTAAGTGAGTTATTAATTCCCTTCTTATAATCCTCTACCAGCCTCATGAGATATGATTTTAATTCTGAATCTTGCTTTTCGGAAGTGTTGGGGTATCCAGGTCTCACTTTGGTGGGAGTACTGGATTCTGATGATGCCGAATGGTCTTGGTTTCTGTTAGTAACATTCTTACACTTGTGGTAATCTCTGGTGTTAGATGTTCTAGCTGTCTCCGACTGGAGCTTCTTCCTCATGTGATTCTTTAGCCTCTGTCAGCAGTCCTGGGAGTCATATTCTCCCCTGAGTCCCAGTGCTCAGAGCACTCTTTGCAGCAAGCTCTCCTTTTGCAGAGCAGGTGCACAGAAGTCTGGAGCTCAGATCCACCTCCTGAGTCCTGGGGTCAGATTCCTCCCTGGAGGCCAACTCTTCTCTGGCAAGGAAGGTGCCCTAGGATCTGGGTGTCAGCTCTGCCTCCTGGCTGAGGATGAAGGCCCGAGGGGACCCTGTCCAAGAAGTTCTGTTGCTTCTGCAGCCCACATGCTCTCCTATGTACTGTTCTCAGTGATCCCAAGATCCTGGGTGTACTAGGGCCTGCAGAGTTCCCACCCAAGATTGTGTGGGACTGGGGCAGTTGGGAAAGAACCCCAGTCACTGGTTGGGCAGGTTTTCTTTGTCCCTGTTCCTGCTGGTACAAGACCCTCTGGGGTTTTTTTTGGAACAGATGTTCATTTCCACTCACCAGTGAACTCAAGATCCTAGATGTCCTAGGGTGCCTGCAGTGTGGAGAGTCCTCTGGGCACCTTGGGACCCTATGCTGAGTTCACGCCCAAGATGGTGCAGGGCTCTAAAATTGATTTTTAATGATTTCTAGTAAATCATACTCTAAGTTGGTTATCAGAAAAAATAATTCAGCTGCTCCTTTTAAAATATATTAGTACTTTTTTGAGAATTTCATCTGAATACTAGAACTGTTTCTTTTGAAGAAATGTGGCTAAAGTGATGTTCTAATTGGATAACTAAGTACTGTCATCCTGCATTGTTGAAGCCATATTTAATTATTCACATTTCTAGATGTAATACACATTTCATTATTCGCTACTCAATATTGTTCATATTTTTAAGTTTATTTGTTTATTTATTTATTTTACACTCCATATTTTTCCCCTCCCCAATCAACCCTCCTACTTCTCCACATCCCATACCTCATTCTCAACCCCCTGTCTCCATGTGGATATCCTCACCCCCCCCCCATCCCACCTGACCTCTAAACTCCCTGGGGCCTGCCATCTCTTGAGGGTTTAATGCATCATATCTGAACAGACTCGGCAGTCCTCTGCTGTATGTGTATAGGGGGCCTCATATCAGCTGGTATATGCTGCCTGGTTGGTGGTTCAGTGTTTGAGAGATCTCTGGGGTCCAGATTAACTGGATCCCACCATGTGTGTACTCTTTGGGATGCTAGGATGAAGGAGAGAGCATATTCAGGGTCTGATAAAGGTTTGAGTCTTTTCCACCTCTTGACCCTTCCCAATTTGAGAACAAGAAAACAGTTTGCCACCTATTAACCAGCTCTCAAACTTTTATCAGACCCTGAATCTGTTCTCTCCTTGGTCTTGGACTTCCTAGCATCCAGGATACTGAGAAAAGGCAAGATGTAATAGAAACAAAATTTATATAATACTAAAAATAAATAAAATGCAAATGAAATACACAGTTTGTGCAATACACAGCTGCATATGTAGCAGAGGATAGCCTAGTTGGTCATCAATGGGAGGAGAGGCCCTTGGTCCTGTGAAGGCGCTATGCTCCAATGTAGGGGAATGCCAGGGCCAGGAAATAGGTGTGGGTGGGTTGGTGAGCAGGGGGAGGTGGGAGGAGATGGGGATTTTCAGAGGTTTTCAGAGGGGAAACCAGGAAAGGACACAATGTTTGAAATGTAAATAAAGTAAATATCTAATTAAACAAAACAAAACAAAACAAAACAAAACAAAACAAAAACGAGTCTTTCCGATGTCTCTTCTTCAAGTATCTCAGCTCATATTCCACCCTCCAGGCTTATCACTCCCTAAAGGCTCAATTCCATCATCCCACAATGGGGTTAGGGCTTTTGATGGAGACATACAATGAGTCAGTCTATAATATACATATAACATATAATTTTATAAATGAATATTTGTAGTTGGTTTTATCAAGCTATGTCTGACCATTGTTTTGCATGACATACACTTGACAAGTATTCATTCCCATGGCATTCTATTCATAATACAGAAATGTTTAGAATAATTTACTGAATATACTCATGATAAAAAAAAGAAAACAAGCAATCTAAAATATCTCTTTTCATTTTGACTCCTGATAATATATAAAGACTGTTACTTAAAAAGTTAACATAATATCTATATTTGTCAACATACTTTTCAAGTTAAAATTAACTAAGCACATTTTACATTACTGAAATGAAAAGTTAAATATAAGTACTAAATTTAAAACTGAGAATTTCTTCATGTCCCAACAGTTTAAAACTTTTATCTCTTAAAATTTGGGTACTGAGTGCCACACAGTCCAAGCCTTGTCTAGCACTCATAGCTCTGAAATCTTTTTTAACTGAAAGAACAAGTCCTTCTCTGAAAGCAGGACCCTTGTAGTATGGAGCCAGGCATATGTGCATGACATGTACTGCAATTTTAGTAATACCTTTATGATCTTGATGTCTTACAAATCTTAGAGTGGAGTTGGTTATGGTTTACAAAAACAGTCCAAAACTCAAATAAAGTTGTTTATAGTCTACAGGAAAGAGAAAGAATCAAGAGATATCTGTCATGAACTGAATACCAATTACTGCTATTTTTTTGATTTTGCAAGAAGCTGTGAAGAACTCAATAAATACAATAAGATTAAACACATGCATACATAGACACACACAAACATACATATATGGAGAAAGAAAGAGAGACAGAGACAGACAGAGAAAGAGAGACAACATTTAAATTGAGTTATATTATAGGGGTGACTCAAGGGGCCCTACCAGACAACATAAGCTAACAAATACAAAGCAAATACCAGTGATGGGGTATCTGTTTTGGAGTTGTTTGATAGTGAGGTCCCATAGACACTCAAACTTTCCTAGTTTTTGCCAGTGCTATTAGCTACTTTCCAGAACTTGAAGTTCCTTTTACTAAAGATAACCACATACTTAAGTCATAGAACACAGACAGATGTAACTGGTACTGACCTGGAATCTTCATCCCTAAGACTAATGTTCATTGTTAGAAGCTATAGTTTGCACAGTGAGTGCTGGAGAAGAAAAGCAGTCATCATTCTTATCCAGTTGTGAACCCAGAAAGTGGCAATAACATCTGGCAAGACAAGTCTACTGGTCCAATAATAACATGAATATCATGAGTCTAAAAAATCATTTTCTGATTGTAAGGCCCAGTCCATAAGATAGAACATAGATATAGAATTGCTAAAGGGACAAAGAACCTATGACTCAACAGGTTATCTGCCCTAGGGAAGAAACTACTACTATTATTCTGCTAAGTGGACAAAGATCTAAACCATCACCTAATGATTTAGTGTTACTTCTATAGATTAATACATTTATCAACCCTCATTAGAAACATTTCTATCCATACTAAATAGTTAATAGAAATTCACTAGTCTAAGGGCAGAGAATAAGAGACTGTGGAATCATCAACCCTAAATGGGACATCTTTAACATTCTCATCCTCACAAACTTCAAGGATCATTACAAAGGGCATAGAATAGCTGTTATATTAGTCTGACTATAAAAGCCTACAGTAGTAGATGATTACAAGCAAAACTTATTTGGTAGACACAGCAGAACAGGTGCACTGGTTATAGCAGCATGCACAGGATTTGTGCAAGCTAGAGCCAGACCAAATCCAAGCATGGAGAAGGGGTATTGGCATTAATTCCTGCCCCCTAGCTGGGGAAATCATTAGCAGCTGGGAGAGGGAGAGTCAATTTTCTTTAATAATGTGTCCCCATAGAAAGTTAACCATGCTGTAGTGCAAGGCTACACATCCAGGAATATATTAGTACCACAAAGTGGACTTGATGGTTATAGAGGAAAAGATTAGGAATCAAATGTGTAGTCTAGTTATGGGTAGAGTGAGGCATATAAAACTTGGAAACATTGAGGGAGTGCTTATTGTTCACCTTTTTTGTATTATTACTGGGTATTGTGATGCACCATTGAGTGATCACTTTTCTGTGTCTCTTCCTACAATATATGTTTACATTTACAAGACCTTTAGCAGTCACATTAATGAAAACCTGATGCATTATTATTCCCATTTTATAGATGATATTATATTCAGTTTAAACAGCCAAAATATAGAGCATGACCATTACTTTCTTGTAAGTGTAACCACCATACCTTTAGTTACTCTTCATAACAGGATATCACCCATAATGCTTTCTACAAAATTCTGCTTTTACAGCATTAAATGATGTAGAATGACCTAGATGATCCTATAGTTTGCCATTTATATTCACAGAGCCAAAACTGTAATTCTTGAGGCTACAAAGTGTGTGTGTGTGTGTGTGTGTGTGTGTATTTGTGTCTATTTGTGTATGTGCATTGATGTTAGGGCAAGTGATCAGGCTGGTGAGTAGTCTTCAGGCACCATATATGACTTCTTTATGAGAAAAGAACGTTCACTGGCATGGATCTTGCTAAGTAGCCTAGACTGTCTGGCCTATACACTTGGCAAGCACCTTTCTCTCCTTTGCTTCTGCAATTTCAGGTGCACACTGTAAACTCCATTTTTTAAAAAGTGGGTTCTAGGGATTAAACTCAGATTCCTGTGGCTGCAAAGCAAGCAGTTTACCAGGAAGCTATCTCCTAATCCCCGTAGAGTAATTTTAATTTTGTAAAAAAGATTATTTATAATATGGATTGAAGAAGGAAGCTTCAACTCTATAATTGTGAACCATGTCTTCTTGACAAAACATTGTCATCTTTCTCCAGCTACCATGAATCTTTTCTTCCAGATATTAAGATGATCATTTTATTTTTGCAATCTTGTTAATTATTTGGGTTTATTCCTCTCAAATCAAGTTAAGCAGCAACCAGCTCTCCAAAGACACTTTTGCACAACTAGCTTCCACAGCATTACTAAAACTGCTCTGAAAACAACCTTATAATTTCTATTTTTGTCCAAAGGTATCAGATCGTTAGGACACTCAAAGATTCCTCAGACACTGGAATATGCAGCATATAATTTCAGAAGTTCCTAATTATCTTGAAAACCCATCCTTTTATACATGTCATAGGTACACTCTTTTTTCGTTATCTTTCAGGAATCCCTAGGTTTTCATGTTGTCTGTGTCTACCTAGGTAGGTCTCTTATGAGTTTTCCATTGTTGTCATATATTATCTTCTCCATTATACTTCTCTCTTTCTTTTCTTCTTACACACTTGTTTTCATTTTGTTGGAAAAGTCTACCAAGAAAGAGCAATGTGTAAGAGTACAGAATGCAATTTTATGTAACCGTATAACAGTCTGCAGCTCTTTGGTATTAAAGTGCTGAAGAGCTTCCATAGTAGGAAGTTGGATATCATGGGGATGAGACTGCATCCTGAATTATTATCAACATGAACATACTTCATGAGTGATTTAAGGCCTCACTTTCATCATCTTACATGTAGTGTGATTATTTATAATACTGTAATTATATGTAATACTGATATTTATATATAATTATTAAGAAAAATCCCTGGTATGTGATAGTATAAACAATTGCAAGTTATAGTCACTGTAAAGTAATATATATTTGAAAAACACATCATAAATTTTATTCTAATGTCTTTTAGAAAAATAAACAAACAGAAAATTCTCATCTTGACAACTTCTCTGACCATAGCTTCCTGGAAGGAAAAATGAATGCCTAGAATTTGACAACACCTTGTAGAAAAAAGAAAATTAAAAATCTTAGACAACTCATTGAATATGGGCAAACATCTTCAAATATTGGTATTTTGTTGTTGATAAATACTTCTTTGTAAATGGTCCTATATTTAATCAGGACTTTTGAAATGATATATTTATTTTTTGAAAACTTCACACATCTATGCAATCAGGACTTTTGACTGTCCTTTGTCACACTGTGCTCAAACCATTTTTGGAGGTCATATTGTTCTGCCTTCTCAGCAAAAGGCAAGCTTTAGAGCCTGTTTCATGTTCAGTATCATAATGGCCCTGCTGCATAAAACAGGGTATTTTTAGATCTCTAAGGAATAACAACAAGAAGAAGAACAACAAAAAACAGTAACTAAAAGATTATGCAGACATAAATAAGAATCAAGTAAAAAAATCATCAAAGTAATAAAATTAACTTAGGAGAAAGATAATAAAGAAATGATAAATGAAGTCTTGGTCTTAGCCTATATTATACTGTTTTAATGAATAATGATATTTTTCCCATTATGAAAAACTAGTCCATTTAGTAAATTGGTTTGTTAAAAATTTTAAAGTAAGGGGTGATAGGCACAGCAGGAATAGAAAACAGCATTAACAATGGATGATATTCCAGAACCAGCAGTGCTGATCTAAACATATGGCAAAAGGATTATCATATAGCTCCTGTGCATAAATCATGCACATTTTTACATAATTTTTACACAAATATCAAAAGACTTTTTAACAATAGTGTCCTCAAAAATATTGCATGTATTTTCAAAAAACAAACTTAGTATACGGAATGAACTCAGTCTTTTTTATAATTCTTCAATGTTTTTGTTAATCTTCTGTGGAGACATAGAGCATCTGCTATTGACATCTTATGTATCAGAAAAGCATTCCCCAAATTGATCAATGGTGATAGGCCAAGTGCTTGCTGGCTAATGATATTAATGTCTGTCATTCATCCAGTACACAGCACTGAGAATGTTTGTAGACGTCCTCTTACCTACTAAACCCCATTACTATCACTACTATATCAATTAGAAATCATGCTATCACTAACTCAATTTTTAGCTCATTTGATACTGAAACTAACTTTTAAAATCTCCAATTTATTTTTCTTACTAATGCTATGCTATCAGTTTTTCCTATCCTCAATATCTATGTCTTAGTTTAGCATTCTCTCCTCATTATGCTGTGTCAGTTTTCCAATTATATGTCTTTTATGAAAAAATTTGTCAAAATATCTGCTTAGATAGATAGATATGGAGTAAAATCACAGACTGTAAGACTAGGAGGAGACCCTTCATACAGATAGTATAACTTCTTAATAATAGAAGGGAATACAGTATGGCATATTTTGTGAGAACATATATGCCAAAGATAGAAGAATGACAGGAGTGATGCGTGTTGTGTTAGCAGGTATGTATTGCTGGGTATAGCCTCTTCAAGCATGGTTCATATGAGCGATTGTTATACTTGTCTTTTGTCTGACAGCAATAAGTTTTAGCACACTAAAATACTCACTTAATATTGAAGTGCTCCACAATTCCATGTTGACTGATCACTCTAAACCTTTCCCAAACTAGAATCTGACTCTGAAGAACAAGTGTGCAATGTTTACCTATTTAAAGTTACCTATTTAATAATTATAATATTTATAAATTGGATCTTATCAATTAACTTATGTATTATAACCTTGTCAGAGCAAATTTTGGGGTTACAAGGGAATGAGGTGCTAGATGAGAAATGCACCCAGAATTTCTAATCATGTGTGGCTCATTGAATAAGTAATCACTGAGCATGCTGGTAGATACAGGTTCACAGTATGAACAATAAAAACACTATTCATTCTCATGATGATCTTCAAAGAATAGGAGAGCCAGATGCTAAACAGTTACTGCAGAAATAACGAAAAGCATGCTAATAGCCTTTGAAAATGATGCTTTTGTCCTGGAAATGAAGAAAGAATTCAGAGATGATCACAATTAACCTGAAGTCTTGGGACACAAAGTAGATTTTATGCAAGAAAAGGGTGATATTCCAGGTAGGACTAGAGGATGTTTAAGGAAAATAATAGACTGAAAAAAGTCCCATTATGCTAGAACTGAAGCCAGTGTGAGACATTCTAGGAGAAATAGCAGAAAGCAGAGAAGTGGCATAGCTGCCCAGGAACAGCTCTTCTATGTAATAACGATGGTGTGTTGATCAAGGCACATAGAATGGTAAGATTCTGTTTCATGTTTTCTTCTGAAGAGTCATGAAGAAATCATCCAGGCTATAGTATGAGTAACAAGTGAGAAGGGAAAAGTTTCTGCTGTGGGACAGTACTCAGGAGGGCACCAGAACCTCCAGGCACAAAACACCGAGAACTACATCGTAAGGGAGCTACAGAGAAGTGGGTGAATTACAAAATAGTCTAAAAGATAAAAATCAATAATGTCTGGTGGTCAATTAAACATGGAGGTGATCAATTAAAGATGGAGGATAAGGGCAAAGTCTTGAGATGATTACTAAATGTATCTCTCACGTAATCACTATATATACTATTTCTGGGTGTTTTAATTGGAGATACATAGAGCAGAGAATCTTACTCCATGCTTTTTGATAATAGCATTTCCCAACTCTCTCTCTCTCTCTTTCTTTCTTTCTTTCTTTTTTTCTTTCTTTCTTTCTTTCTTTCTTTCTTTCTTTCTTTCTTTCTTTCTTTCTTTCTTTCTTTCTTTCCTTTCTTCTTCCTTCCTTCGTTTCTTCCTTCCTTCGTTCCTTCGTTCGTTCCTTCCTTCCTTCTTTCCTTCCTTCCTTCCTTTCTTTCTTTTTCATTCTTTCTTTCTTATTAGATATTCTCTTTATTTACATTTCAAATGTTATCCCATTTCCTGATTTCCCCTCCGAAAACCACCTATCCCATCCTCCCTCCCCCTGCTCACCAACCCACATACTCCTGCTTCCCTGTCATAACATTCCCCTACACTGGGGCATCGAGCCTTCTCAGGACAAAGGGCCTCTCTTCTTATCTTCAAATAAGCATAGCAGTCTCTGCTCCTGCTATACAGTTTCTGGGAAAGGCAAATGAAAAACTTCATAAGCTCTCATTTATCCATGAATGCATTAATTACAGCATCTAACACCTAGAGATGTCATAAAATTAAATGCAACTCTCTTTAAGGCCCAGTTAGCTGTTTAGTTTCTCTTTTATCAAATGGAATTTTCAACAACAAAAAACTAATTCCACTTAGTCACATTCTTGTCCATTTCTTTCCTCTTCTGCACTTATTTCTCTTATGTAGTCTGAATTGTCTCCTCTATTGTCTCACTTTGTTAACATCCTTCTCCCAATTATCCTCCTCATCCTTGGTATTAATTCACTAATTGTTTCTAATGACTAATATGTTCATCATCATGATTTCTTTTATTTCTTCTTTTATATTAAACTCCCTTTACTTTACTTTAGTCTGCTAGGAACTATTGGCCTTTATTATTTTATTATTTTATATCTCTACCAAGATTACCTGTGTCATTCTCTTTTGTCTCATGACTTTCCAGTGAATGGAAATATTACTGGCATATTAATATACCTACACTACATCATAATGTCCCAGCATCTAGTACAAGATTACTGTCAGGGAGTAAAGTAGAGATATACCAAAACCCTGGTGTAAAATTTTATTATTTTGTTGCTCTTTTTGATTTTTGTTTCTGTTTTAGAATTAGGCACCATATCTGTCACTGTATCAAATACTTGAGAAAACCAATTAAAGGAAAAATTGCTTGGATTGATTGCTCAAGGAATTTCAACTTTTAGGCAGGTAGCTTTATATTTTGTGAGCTATGGTAAAGGAGAGCATAATGGCAGAAGAGAATGGTGGAGTCAAGTTGCTCACCTTATGACAACCTGAATGCAGAGAATAAAACAGGAAGGGATCAGCCCCAAGACACAACAGTAACCCACTGCATTCAACTAGGCCTTGCCTGCTCCAGTTCCAACATCTCAGTCTACTCAGACTCTTAAAATGATTGGTTAGGTCAGATCCTTCATGGACTAATTATCTCTGGAAATACATGATAATGATCCATCATCAAGGTTAACGACCACAAGTTGTCCTCAACTTTATGGAACAGATTTTATATCTGTTTATTTCTATAAATGAGATAAAAGTCCCCTAACCCTTGATTATGAAGACATTTCTAAAATTTATTCAGACCCTCAGAAATAGAGCTCAGGTTTTATTGGACATGTCTTAAATTGATGTCACTATCAATTGACTATCCAATTTTGAAAAACCATTGAAGATCTTCTCAATCTGATTTCTCATTGAATTTAATCTCATAACTCCACTTCTAGCACAGACATTCAAGGGTAATGCTAAGTTAAGATGAATTCTAATCTCCCTTTTTTATTATCTGAACATACACAGAATCTTTCCATTCTTGAGAGTATTCTATATTATTTTCCCCACTATATTTAATGATAGTTTAATTGTCTGTCATATTTTAAAAATATATCAGAAATATATTGATGCTACTGAGACTTACCAGCGGATTTTTTTAACTATGTTGTAGTGTATTTCTGTAAGCATTGTGAGGTCAGAGATAATTTTTTATTTACATTTGCTATCATTAAATAGTGTAGCATAGAGGAATCTCTATTCAATAGATGTTTGCTAAATGTAATGGGGATTTAAAGCTTTTGTTATTTAAAATTTAAAAATGCCTGGGCTAAATCCATGGAAGACATTTAGTAAATCTAAGAGGAGCAAGCAGTATATATCAAAATCATAGACACTGGCTCTCCTATTAGAAATAGTAATGTAAAATCATCATACATTCTATGAATGTGTTTATGTACAAGTTTAGTACATATGTATGCACATATAAAAATATAATTTTGATTATATTATATAGTATTGTTATTCATTTTTTCAAATATTAATTCATGCTACTTTGATTTTTCAGGTAGTTATTAAAATATCATGTTGATATTTTTCCATCCTTTACAAACACAAATA
Source organism: Mus pahari (assembly GCF_900095145.1). Taxonomy (NCBI): domain Eukaryota; kingdom Metazoa; phylum Chordata; class Mammalia; order Rodentia; family Muridae; genus Mus; species Mus pahari. Next base: position 9,564,593 of record NC_034593.1, on the reverse strand, counting down.
GAATTTGAGCCACATTATTATATAGCTTGTATTTTAGAGTCTTCCAACAGAAAGTATACCCACAGTAGTACCCTATATACACATATTTTGTGCTTTCTTTCTGTCTTCAATATTTTTCTGCAAAGAACACATTCCATAAAACTTTATCTACCAAAAAATTATGTAACTATAATCTAGATTAGTTTAATTACTACCATTCAATTATGTTTGGGTATTCAATATTAAAAGAGGATTACTGAAGGATTCTTGATTTTACATACAATTGCCCCTCCATCTGCATGACTGTGACAGAAATTCACTTATACTCTTATATAAAATGGTACAGTATTTTCAGTGTTCATAATCTAAAAATTACCTATTTAAAATACTAATACAATAAAAGTTAAATGTAGCTTTATACTATTTGAACATTTAAGGGATAACAACAACAAATATGCATGTGCACATCTAGATATCATTCTAGTTTTGTTTTTTTTGTTTTTTGTTTTTTTTGTTTTTTTTTTTTTTTTGGTTTTTCAAGACAGGGTTTCTCTGTGTAGCCCAGGCTGTCCTCGAACTCAGAAATCCACCTGCCTCTGCCTCCCGAGTGCTGGGATTAAAGGTGTGCGCCACCACACCCGGCTTTCTAGTTTTAACTAAATAGCAAATAATCTGAAAATTCTGTGAACAGATATAGAATGTCAACAGTATTTTTGTTGACTTAAAACTATTTCATATATCTGACTTTACTTTTTAAAAATGCATCCACTCCCCCTCAGTGTGTGTGTGTGTGTGTGTGTGTGTGTGTGTTCCACAGAACAGAAGCAAAGGCTAGAAAAACACCTTCTGCAAGTCAGTTATGTCTTTCCACCAAGTTGATCCATTGAATTGAACTGAACTCATCTGTCTTTGTGACAAATAATTTACCCACTGAGCTACCTTGCAAGCCCCAACTTTACTTGTATAAAATGAAATAACTTAGTTGTTTTAATTTTTAAGGAACTAGAAATATTTTATTGCTTTATATTGAACAAGGTAACTTTAGACATTGGAAAAATGTATTTTTATACTCTGTTTTACATATAAAAGGAATGGGCAGTTTTAGGTAAGAGTGCTAAATATTATTAACTATGTTTGTTCTTCCCATATATGTATACAGAAAGAGATATTTGTGTAGATAATTAATCAGATAAAATATTTTTTATTACCTTTTGTCTATGAGAAGAGTATGTGGGCAACTATAACATTCGTTTTAAGTTTTATCTTTTTAGGTTCTAGCTACTGAATAATTTCTCATAGTAACTCATGTTTTCACTGAGTGATTCATCACAATTTATTACAAATGTTCACACTCAAGAAGAACATGACAAAGGTACAATGATTGTTATTTTAAAAATGAAGTTACCAAAATTAACTTTTCCATGTGTGACAAATGTGTTATCTATTCAAGGACATGGTACTTTGATTAAAACATGGACCAGACCAAGTAATCTATTTTTTGTAGTGATCCCAATCTTATCTAAGAACCTGTTTATTATGCTTGTAGCTACATCAGCTGACTAAATTAATGGTCCACATTGTTCAAAGTAATTAACTACCTTTATCACAAATCAACTTCTCCAACAATGGGCAAAGAATAAAATGTGACCTCTGTCAGCTCTTGTTAGGTCCTTTGTTATGATAACAAAACCTCATGTACAATTTAATGACCTTAGCCATTATGTTATATTTATATATTAAAAACCCTCTTTCAGCCTTTTTATGAAAACTGAAAAAACTTCAATAAAATTGGAACTGAAATAATTAAAATAAATCTTAAACCATAGATAATCTGTAAAATATTCATGAAATACATATAATTATAGCATGTATAATTTTCTTGCCTGCCATAAAATGTATACTATCTTAAAGAACAAGATGATTGCACATCAAAGAAAAATGAATAGCTCATAATTAAATGAATGATTGTGACATAAAAATTGTATAATGCTTACAATACCATTACCATTATGAACAAAACATTAAAGATTCTACTGGAAGCCTAATTAAGCATTGTACAGAGTACTGTTCTTAAACTTAAATAAGAATTACTTATTTGAAGATTCTTAGGAACACCAAGCACAGATTTCAGAAAAAATAAAGAACATCCTTATAAGATATTAAATAACTTAATAAACACACTATGTGGAATATGATGAAATATTATTGAGTAGACAGAATTTTCATTATTGTACTAATAAACATGTATTTTTTGGCTGATGTTTTTGTATTCAATTAAGATGTAAATACATATTTTTCCTTCATTTATGTCTTTACTACACTTCATATGTATCCATTGACTCTTCCTCAAATTTATGGGTCTTTTCTTCTTTTAGCTCATTTTTGTCATATTATACATACATTTTCCTGGACAGTTTTATGTCAACATGACACAGTTAGAGTCATCTGAAAGGAGGGGACCTCAGTTGATAAAATACCTTCAAAGGATCCTGGTATAGTACATTTTCTTAATTGGTGATTGATTGAGGAGTGTCCACTCCATTGTAAGTGGTGGCATTCTTGGGCTGATGAGCCTGACTTCTATAAAAGTACAGGCTGAGCAAGCCATGAAGAACCAGACAGCAAGCATCACCCTTCCATGGCCTCTGCATCATGACCTTTTCCCTACAAGTATCTTCCTTGATTGCATTCCTGTTCTGGCTTCCATCAGTGAGAGAATAATACCCTTAGACTATGTGGAAGTGTAAGCCAAATAAACACATTGCTCCTCAACTTGCTTTTTGGTTATGGTTTTCAGTGCAACAATAGAAACCTTAACTAAGACAAGTTGGTAGCAGGATTACAGGGTATTGCTATGACAGACTTGAGTATTTTGTTTCGGAGAGGACTACAGAAGGACTTTAGAATGTTGTGGGAGAAAATCCATTGAGTGTTCAAATGCTTGATGAACTGTTCTTTAGGAGCTTGGAAGATTGGAATGTTAAGGGAAATCCTGAAGATAGAGTTCTGGCTTAGCAAGGGTTCAAAGGGAAGTTTAAAGACTCTATTTTGACCATTTGTTATTTAGAATTATGATTCTCTGGTTCTCCTTAGTTGGGGCTGAAGAAACAGCTGAGATAGATATCAGAACCACTAAAGAAAAAAGCTTTGCTTTGCTAGGATAGTAGATCATGGTCATCTTAAGCTGAGAAATTCGTCGTGATTGTCATGATTAATAAGACATTAAGGCATTATCACGATTTATAAGACAATAAGGCATTGCTGAGGTGAAATCTGAGAAGTGTTTCTTGGGAGTCAGCCCACAGAAACTGTGCTCCACAGGTGGCTAAAATTGTACCTCATGTTAGCAGCCAAACTTGGTAACATAAAAGTCACCCAGATGGTACTGGTTTTGAAGGCATGACAGGGTGGGTCATGGAAAGCAGCTGAGCCTTGGCACTGTGAAAGACTAGGAGAGTCCATTGGTTTTATGTGCAGCCTCAGTGGTACTTAGAGGCTCAGGATTTAAGGGTTCATACAAACAAATTTAACCTCAGCACAAAGAAGTGAACCTAAGAGAGCCGACTGATGAAATTGTAGGACAGTTGCATTTTGGAGTGCCAGTACCAATGGCTAATCACCAAGAACAGCAGCAACACTGAAGTGGAGCACAGCAGAGCTGAGAAGACAAGCTGTGTGTGCTATAGAAACCAGAGTCAGAGAAATAACCCAAGATCCTTGGAGGAGCACAGAAGATTATGAATTAATCCCAGACACTGAGTTCTTTGCACTTTTGGAGTTTGGCCTTGATTTGATTTGATTTGATTGTGGCTGTGCTCTAGTTTCTCCCTCTTGAATTAAGAAAGTATTTAATTTATTTTCATTTTATAGGAGCCCATGGATCTGAAGTTTAAAAGACTGAATTTTTAAAAGACTGACTATTTAAAAAATTCTGAACTTTTAATGTGTTTGAACTTATAAAGACCGAGATTTCTAAAGTTGTTTATATTTTTAATGTGACCTTAGGAATGTACAAGAAAAGGGAATTTGTGGCTTAACAGTGGTATGTTTATATGTTAAATTGACAAGAGCTTAATTGCCCTGGGTAGTTTTACGGAAACTTGACTCAAATGAAAGACACAATCTGAAAGGAGGGAACCTAAATTTCAAAAATTCGACATTAAGATCCAGCTGTTGGGCATTTTCTTAACTAGTTATTGATGGGGAGGGCCCAGGTCACTGTAGATGATGCTATCCCTGGGCTGAAGGACTTGGATTCTACCTGCAAGCTATGAGAAGCAAGGCAGTAAACAGCACCCTTTTATGACCTCTCCATCAACTCATTCCTCCATCTGTCTGCCTTGCTTGAGCTCCAGTCCAGACTTCTTCCAATGATAACTATGAAGTGGAAACATAAATTATGGTGTTTTGTTGCAGCAATAGAAACCCCAACTAACACATAAAGGAATAAATATATAAATACAATTTCCTAAATCTGTTCAAGATGCCTATTTGTATTTTTCTAGGACTAACCATTTACTATTGGATCATAATTTAGAGGCCTCTTCTCCTCCCAATGAAGCCATTTCTCTCATTATCAGCATACCTTAGTTGCTCATAGTTCTTTGTCTAGGATGAGAACCAAGATCTCCCCTCCATGTTAGCACATCTATTATAGAACTTGTCTTGCTTAGTCAGCTGTATTGTTGAGTTATCATGGTTATAGCTTCTCTGCTTATAGATGAGTCTTAATATTGCAGCACACATCTTTGTCCTCTGGCTCTTACAATCATTCTACTCCCTCCCCCCCGATTCTTCCTGGGTTTTAGGTATGAAAGTTGTATTTCAAATGTTATCAATTAGGGCTGTGACTTCCTTTAACTGTCTCATTATACTGCATAAATAACTCAGTGTACCTACTTTGATGGGTATTCACTTTGATTTATCTGGGAGGAACAGAACAAGGATAAGCCGTAAGCATTTAGAGTGAAGTTAGAAAAAATATAATGGTTTGAGAACATCTGACATTAGGCTCCATTCTCAGATCTATGATCTCAAGTCATAGTATCTATTCACTGACACAGTTTTAATGATTTGACAAATAACAAAACAGGTCTGAATCAGTCCTTTTGAATCCCTCAGTCAAGGTCCATGGCTCTGGGGTAGAAGGGAACAAGAGATGAGCTCTGATGAAATGTCAAAGATGAAAATTTAAGTGTTCAAGAAATTGACAAGTAAATCCTGAAACTTGGTGACTTTCCCCTAAAAATTTGATCAACATAACAAGTATTCCATTATTAAATATTTGCATGTTTTAATACACTTAGTAATTATAAAATGATGGATGTTGTAGATAATAAGATGAAGTCTGTCTTTGTGTGTCTCCTCAGATACAAAAAAAATGTGACCTTTTAAACCTATGAACTAGAATTCTGACTAAGTTTTAATCATTGAGCATTTATGTTTAACTCTTTATAGACACCTCAAGTTCTAGAAGCTGTTAATAATATGGATCCATTAGGTATAATCACTCAAAAGTAAGTTTTTCCTTATAGTTGTAGATACTTTATGTTCTAGGAAATTTTTTTATTGGACATTTTCATAATTTACATATTAAATGTTATCTCCTTTCTCCATGCCCTCCCAGAAATCCTCTATCCCATCCCCTCCCCTGCTTCTATGAGGGTGTGCCCCCACCTAACACTCATGTCTGCCTCTCCACCCTGGCATTCCTCTACACTGGGGCAATAAGCCTTCATGGGACCAAGGGCCTCTTATCCCATTGATTCCTGATAAGTCCATCCTCTGCTGGATATCTGGAGCCATGGGTCCCTCCATGTGTACCACTTGGCTGGTGGTTTAGACCCTTGGAGCTCTGGTTGGTGGATATTGTTGTTCTTCATATGGGCTTACAAACCCCTCCAGCTCTTTCAGTCCCCTCTTTAACTCCTCCAATGGGGACCCCATGAACAGTTCAATGGTTGTCTGTGAGCATCTACCTCTGTATATGTCAAGCTCTGGCAGAGACTCTCAGGAGACAACTATTCTAGACTCCTGTCAGGATATACTTTCAGGCATCCACAATAGTTTCTGCATTCAGTGACTGTACATGGGATGGATCCCCAGTGGGGCAGTCTCTGGATGGCCTTTCCTTCAGTCTCAGCTCCACACTTTGTCTCCGTATTTGCTCCCGTGAATATTTTGTTACCCCTTTCAAGAAGGACCGAAATTCTAACTACATTATCTACACATTTTGACATTAGACATTATATAAATTTAACTGGCCTGTGTACCTTCCTCTTGTTCCTTTTTTTTCATGGGAACATGACATGGCCTCTCAGAAGACAGGCCAGAAGAATGATTTCATTGGTTTGTTGTGTGGTTGAGCTAGGTTTAAACCCTGGAGACCAAGCAGATAACTCTGCAAGGCAAGGAAGGCATTTGCCATGCTCCTAGACACCAGGATCCTGACACAACTCTCCATAATTCTGTGGCCATCAGTCATGTAGGGCAACACCTCATGACCCTCCACAGGTAGAGGACATGGCTACAGATCACATAGTCTCAAGCCAGATCTCCATTGTAATGAGGTACCTAAAGTCATAATGGGCTTAGCCAATAAAATCTCCTTCCCAGACATTCCTCCCTGCAAAAGGTATTTAACCTCAGGCCTGCCCTGAGAAAGTGGGGTATGGTTTCATTCATCATAACTCTCTGCCATGACAATAAATGTTTTAAAACCATAGACTGCCTCTTTAGGACCCGCTGTGGGGAACAATGGAGCAGGTCTTCCTCTAAAGAGTTGTGTCTATTCTCCTGCAGAAGGCTTCTCATTGCTTCCAGCCAAGGTTTCCACCAAACCAAGCGACCTAGTGGAACAAGCCAAGGACCCCGTGGGCAGCAGCTGGAGCTCTCTCCTCCCCTTCCTTTCTCTTCAGATATGGGCAAGAGCCCACCCATGGTCTAACTCTCTATTCCCAGCTCTTCCCCAGCATCCAGCGGCATCTGTAGTTTCTAAGAGCTAGAACCTGCTATCTCTGGCCTTCATGCTACCCAAGGACCCATGAGCCAACTCTGGCAGTTCCCCAGCGACTTCAAACTGCACTTTCCCACCCCAACCCCACCCCTGAGCAGGGTCCTGTGGCTTCTCACAGCCTGACACCTGGTGAGTGGTGGCATGGGGTACACACAGTCAAGACTTCCTGCTTCCCACCTTGACCAGTAGCCTGAGCCATGGGTTGGATGTGGGACACCATTTAACCTACAGTTTGTTACTTAGGAGGAATATAAATGTCCCATACAAAATAAAATTCAAACAGTCAGCCACTTCAGCTAACTTGGTGCAAGAACCAATTGGAGTAAGACATTTTATATGAAAATTTCAAGAAGAAAATATTTTTATGTGCAGTTTTCTATTGAAGACATTACTATTTTAATAAATTTATAATTTTAAGTTATTTAGAAAAGAGAGTAAAAATTCTTGGAACTCTCAATCATTCTTAGGTAATGCATAACAATGTATAGTCATTTCTTATATTTTTGGTTGTGAGCCTAGTTTTTAATGGCTGAGCCATCTCCACATCAGACACAGTACTGATATACAAATATCTAAAGAACTCAAAGAACTACACATTAACAAATCAATTTTTAAATGGAGAACAGATTTAAACAGAGAATTCTCATCAGAAGAATTCCTAATGGCTGAAAAGGATTTAAAGAAATATTCATGATTCTTAACCATCAGAGAAATGCAAGTCAAAATGATTCTAAAGTTACATCTTACATCTGTTAGAATAGCTAAGATCAAAGACAGGTAGCAGATCATGCTAGTGAGGATTTGGAGCAAGAGGGGTGGGAATCACTGGTGGGAATGCAACCTTGTAAAACTACTTTGGAAATCAATTTCGTGGTTTCTCAGAAAATTGGGAGATCTACCTCAAGACACAGCTATATAACTTGTAGTAGTATTCCTAAAGGATGATCTATCATACCAAAATGATACTTACTCAACAATGTTCATAGCAGTTTTATTAGTAATAGCCAGAAGCTGGAAACAAAGTAGATGTTGTCCAATCAAAGAATGGATAAAGAAAATGTGATATATTTACACAATGAAGTATTACTTAGCTATTAAAAATAATGACATCATGAAATTTGCAGGCAAATAGATGGGACTAGAAAAGAGAATCCTGAGTGAGGTAACCCAGACCCAGAAAAATATAGTATGGACTCACTTATAAGTGAATGCTAGCCTTAAAGTAAAGGATAATCCTGCTACAACATACAGACTCAAGATGCTAAGTAAAACTGAGGTTTCCTAGGGGCATGAGTGAATCACGCTGAGACACAGAGCCTGCGGGAGGACAGAGATGACTGTAGCAAGGTGGAAGTGGTGATGGGACCAGGAGGTATCAGATGGGAAGAGGACCAAGGGAGAGTATACTGGAATTGAGGACGAGGATGCTTCTCTGGTAAGTGATAGAATCCTAGAGCAATAGAAACTCCCATGAATCCATGAGGGTGATCCTAGATAAGACTGAGAAATGGAGTACATGAAGCCTGAAAAGGCCCTCTCCTGCAATTAGGCAATGCTGCCAATGGAAGAATTGGGACATTAACCAAGGAATAAACCTGCGACCTACAATTTGTCCAGCTAATGACTGGTCTAGCTTGAGAACCATGGCGTGATATGAATCCTACCCTGTTAATAATATTCTGCCATTCTTGCAGACAAGAGCCTAGCACCTCAGACTATCATCTGAGAGACTTCTCTCAGCAATGGACGGCAGCAGATGCAGAGACCCACAGTCACATATTAGGCAGAGCTTAGGGAATCCTGCAGAAGAGGGTGGAGAATTATAGGGGCCAAAGGGTCAAGGACACCACAAGAAAACCTGCACAATCAACTAACCTGGGATCATAGGGGCTCAAAGAGACTGAATTTCTAACCAAAAAGCATACATAATACTAATGACCCTCCAAACGTTATTTTAGAGTTGTGCAGCTGGGGCTTCCCGTGGGGCTCAGTAATGCGAGCAATGACTTTCTCTGACTTTGTTTCCTACCTTTTGGACCCTTGGACCCTTTCCCCATATCAGGCGGCCTACTCAAGCCTTAGTAGGAGATGTCCCTCGTCTTACTGAAAATTAATAGGCCAAGTTTGGCAAAGTAATCTCAAAGCACTTTCGAGCCTTTGCTTTATTCCACTTGCTTCTTTCCACTTTTTAAGCTTTTTGCTTGGGAATTTGCCAATTTTGAGCACAAAGTACAAATTCTAATATTTCAGGTCTATTTAGTGTCCAACATTATTGAAATAGATTCTAAAGCTTCACATTTGAAGTACTGGAAACCCTTGAAAATCTTTTACCTGCAATGACTTTAAATACTTTGAAAATAAGGTCACTTTTAGTTATAATTCAAGAACTCTCAGTTCGTAATAGTGCAAAATAGTAGGAACATGGAAAGGATAATGAGACAAGGAAGTAAGATGGGAGTGAAATTATATTTTCATCCTAATTATAGTACCATACTTAAGCACTACAGAAAAAGTTAGTGACAATGATTTATTATATATGGCATAAAGTCTTAACATTCATAGTTCAGGCAGTATATCCTGGACTTGGCTCAATTTATTCATTCCCATCTATGTCTTTTTGATGTTGAACTCTGAAGAAAAATCAATCACTGAGTTACTGAAAAGATTAATAGCTACAAATCTGTGAAGCAATAAACAAATTTGTTCCTCTAACCAGTACAAAATTGATTTACGGAATAATGACGCTTAACCACAGAGCCAATCTTGGAAAAGGCTGAATAAAACAAAATGTAGAAAAATAACTTAAATTATAATAAGCTAGTTTAGTTTTTGAGCCACAATGATGCAGTAACATAGATATTTTAATTTAACCAGAAACTAGTAAGTTGTTTAAGGATTGCAGTAAAAAAAAAAAAAAAAAAAAAAAAGTTCGTGGGAAAAAGCATTGAATTAATTTATTGTTACTTCTTCTAAAATATGCTTTAAATTTGGAGCAATTATTGTTAAGTCATCAGGATATAATTTAAATATTTTCAGATTCTTCTGAATATTTCTCTAAAGTATATCCTCTGAATATATTCTCTAAAATATTTTGTGAATTTCTATCTTTTGTTATAATTTGTGAGACAGCTTCTTATAACAGAGATAATTAATTGTACAACTAAATATTACAATGTAGATTCATGCATTTATAAATACAGTATTTTGACAATTTATATTTGATTATTACACGAACTATCAAAATACCTTAATTTGATAGTGCAAGTAAAAGAGCCTATGACTCCTTTTAACTGACAAGCAAATCATATGAAAGACTCTATTCAAGTCTGAGAAGAAAAATTGCGTGAATGAGAAGAAACTACCAGAGAGGTGACTTCAAAGTCAAGATCCCCACAGTCCTTACAGTCTATTAATAAGACAGATACTGGCAATTGAAAAATAATGTGTGTTTATCAAAAGAAATGCACCCAGATGTTCCTCTAAGGCAGTTTCAAGTTCACTAGGGTGTCAAAAAAGTCATCTAATGTAAAATATAACATTACCCAATGATATGTAGCCTAAAGCATGAGACGTTATCAAAATATACTCTGAACACTATAAGAAATTTAAAAAACTTCATGGGGTTACTATCTTTATCTGTAATCCAGAAGAAATTCTTTATGTAACAGAAGGCCAATAATAAGAAACAGAAGACATAATGCAGCAGTATGTGACCTAAAAGTGTTAGAAACTCTAAAGTCAGGCTGTAAGTACAATTCTGTAGATACTATAAATTCTGTAGTTTCTGTATTAGAAATCAGAAAACAAAACTAAACCTACAGTTTATGTCAAATAATTCAATAGTTCTGCAGCAAGAAGAAAGTCACAATGTGTATTGAAACACTGACCTGATTGCTACAGAATATGCTATTTTTTTCTCTTAGAAACTTTCATTGTTAGTAGAGAAAACATCGGCAAGCACCTATGCTCATCTGTGCTCTTGTATGTGTATTGTGACTTTGTGTGTATGTGTGAGTGTATGTGCTTGTGTGCAAGAGAGTATGTATGTGTGAGTGTATTTGAGTGTGTATGTATGTGTGTGAGTGAGTGCATATGTGTGTACGTGAGAGATGTGTATATGAGAATATGTGTGCATGAGAGTGTAATATGTTTGTATATGTGTGTGAGTTTGTGTGAGTTTGCATATGTTTGTGTGTGTTTATGTGCATGTGTTTATGTGTGTAAGTGTGGGGGTGTGAACATAAAAATTAGTGTGTGTGTATTATGGAAGTAAATGTGAATGTGAGTGAGTGTGTATGAATGTGTATGTAAGTGAGTATGTATGTTTGAGTGAATGTGCATGTTTGTGAGTGTGAGCAAGGAGTGTAAATGAGCGTGTGTGTGTGTGTGTGTGTGTGAGACACTGAGCAGGATTAGTTTGGTTCCATATGCTTTGAGCATTAAAGATTTGGTCAAACATCACATTCATGTCACAATTTGAAATGAATCTCTAAGTTTCTTTAGAGCAAATGTAATGTTTTACTAATTAGGAATGCAATACCCATATTTCTCTCTCTCTCTCTCTCTCTCTCTCTCTCTCTCTCTCTCTCCTGCCTCATATTGCACACTTTTATGATAGCTAGCTGCTATTCTGATATAACCATTTTGACTTATTAGTACAACTTTATATAGCTCAAATAAATAGATGTTTTCAAATTATTATTATATGAGTTCATGCTGTTTGGTCAGTTGGCTTAGAAAGGATCTCATATATCCTAAGCTGGCTTCAGTTTTCTGTGTGTAGCAGATAGTGGTGTTGAAAATCCTAATCCTCTTGTCTCTATATCCTCAGAGCTAGACTGTAGGCATGTACCACTACATTTGTCTTCAGGTAATAAAGTTTAAACAATAATTCATAATATGAAAAGGTCAGAAATGGAATAAAAGAACAGTTTTCTGTAGTAAGATATACAGTCCCTTGAGAATATCAAAAAGTGATAGAGCTGGATTATAAGAAACATTAAATATTAGTCTTTCTATCATACAACTTAGATCTTGAGTTTATAACAAGGATGTAATTTTTTAAAAATCTCTTTCAGCTTGTAAGATATTTACAAATGTTTTAATTCTCCAACCACCCAGTTAAACCTTCATTCAGCCAGTTCTATTTCATGTAATAAATGAAAACAGTCTAGGTTTTTACCAATTGGAAAATGAATAATGAACACATGGAATGTTCCTCATCTGTTGAGAAAAAGGTTATATATATATATATATATATATATATATATATATATATATATATATATTCATTATTAGCATTGTAATCCAGACACAGAAAAGAAATTTCCACCAGTTTCTCTCATGCCTAGATGTTACCCATCAACCTTCTAATATCTATGTTCCGTTTGGAATACCCCTGCAGGTCAAAAATGTAGTAAGGGAACTTGGTGGAGAAAGGCTTTCAAAAGAGGGGAGGTAGAATGCAATGGTATAAAAGGTGAAGGGAAAATAACAACATTAAGGGTTAAATGGGGAAGGTGCTGGGAGGGCAGGGAAGAGAAGAGAATATGAAAGGGGTTAACTAACACTAAAGGCATTTGGAAACAGCCATGTGGAAGTGTACTAGCAGAGAAGTTCACTAAAACAGACATATGTAAAAAGAGTTACTGTATAGTGGAGAGTAATATCCCAATTAGATACCTCATGTAGCAAATATAAAACACAGTATTGGGAATGGGTTAATATTGTTGAAGTATTCTAATATAGTCTCATAGATCTAAAGAATTGGATACAGTCAATACTCTTGGCTACTTTATAGAACTTTATGGTTGGAACTTATTGCTGAAGAAAGCACATTACTTGAATCATTGAAAGAAATTAAGCTTTGGAATTCATTTGGAAGCTTTATCCTTATTGAGTGATAGGTACTATGCATAAAACAAAGAATAAAGTTAGTCATTCATCACATCAACCTGTAAACTCTGCAGGCTACAGTGATTTCTCTGACAAGATATGCCTACTGGAAGAAATGTCATGGTACTAACCAACCATTTCCTGATTGGATCTAATGCTTGCTCCATTAGATGGGAAGAAGAAAACTCAGAATTAGGTGGATAGGGAGAAGAGTGTGGGGAGATTGGTTATGGAGAGGCACTACTTGAGAGAGATTACGACATGTTACCTTGTTGGAGTAGCTGCATTCTTGGTGAAGGAAGCTTTGGGCTTTGGGATTTCAAAAGCTCAAGCCAGGATCAATGACTCTTTGTGCTGCCTATAGATCTGGCTGTAGAACTCTCAGCTTTCATGTCTGCCTGAATGCTGCCATGGTCCCTGCTATGATAATGATGAATTAAACCTCTGAAACTGTAAGCAAGGCTCAATTAAATGCTTTTCTTTAAAAGTGTTGACATAGTCATGGTGTTCCTTATAGAAAAAGAAACCCTAAGGGAGAAGTTGGTACCAGGGAACAGATAATTGCTGTGACAATCCTATGTTACTTGTCAGAATATGGACTTTGAAACTGTGGACTAGAAAGCAGGGCTTAATGGACCATTCTAGTAGGAGAGTGAAAGACACTGCTGTCAAGAGCAATGTAAACTAGGCTATCCTGGCTCAATAAGCTTAAAAGAAAAATATTAGCATGTGGCCTAAGGACTGTTATTCTGATATTTTGGCAAAGAAAGTGGTCACTTTCTGCCCTTCTCCCAGTCCAAAAAAAATCTGCCTGAGGATAAATTGAATACATTTAAGTTTTGGATTTTTGGCATTGACAGAGGAGATTTTAAGACGGCCTAATATTGACTAGGTTCTGTGGTTACTGCCTCTGTTGTGCAGATCGATTATGAAAAGTATCAAAATGAGAAAGAAAAACACAAAATGAACAGAAGGAGGGTAAGCAATTGTGATGGAGCTAAGTTCAGAGCTCAAGGAGATATTTCTGTTCACCGAAATAGAACACTAAGACACAAAGGATAACACATATGTTAACCATAAAATTTTACTTCTTGTCAATTTTCATCATTCTTCTGAATGATCACCTTTTCTTATAAACTTACTTTTGCTCATGGAAGCATTGTCATTGAATTCTGATTTATGTATTTTTGATATATGAGAATGATAGGATACACCACTGCATCATGCAAGGCTTTTGACATGTCTATACACTGTGAATTGACTTATTGGGGCAAGTGACATGCTTATTCACACACATTTGTCATATCCTTGTTATAAGAACATTTGCAATCTACTCAAGATTTTTCAAGCAATATAATAATAACTGTAGTTATTATGCTTTATAGCAGACCGTAATTTGTTCTTTCTATCTGAAACAGTATAACATTTTCTTAACACCTCTGTCCTGGGTGATTTTTATCAACTTGATACAAACCTACACATACCTGGAAATAATTGGAATCTTAACTGAAAAAAAATGCCTTATAAGATTGTCTTGTATGCAAATAGTTGGGGCATTTTCTTGATTAACAACTGCTAAGACAATTTCTAGGTCACTGTGGATGGTGCCACCATTTGGTAGGTGGTCTTGAATTGTGTGTGTGTGTGTGTGTGTGTGTGTGTGTGTGTGTGTATGCCAAAAAAAGATGAGGAGTGAACCAGTAATAAACATCCCTGCATGTTTCAGATTAAATTTCCTGCCTCCAGATTCCTGCCTTGAGTTTCTGCTCTGACTCCTCTTTGATATGGGTTATGACCTGAGATCTGTAACCTAAAATAAACAGCTGCCTCCTCAATTCATTGTTTTACCACAGCATTAGAAACTGAAAACATAGCCATTCTGACACCAGTCAGAATGGCTAAGATTAAAAATTCCAGTGACAGCAGATGCTGGTGAGGTTGTGGAGAAAGAGGA
>NC_034593.1:9547224-9549175 GCF_900095145.1 Mus pahari | reverse complement strand
CTGCAACCCTGTAGGTGCAACAACAATATGAACTAACCAGTAGCCCCTGAGCTCATGTCTCTAGCTGCATATGTAGCAGAAGATGGCCTAATCGACCATCATTGGGAAGAGAGGCCCCTTGGTCTTGTAAACTTTATATGACCCAGAACAGGGGAACGCCAGGGCCAAGTAGTGGGAGTGGGTGGGTAGGGGAGCAGGGGCAGGGGGGGTGGTGGTATAGGGAACTTTCAGGATAGCATTTGAAATGTAAATAAAGAAAATTTAAAAAAAAAGAAACTGTAAAACTCCTGCTCATCGTCTCTTGCAATGCTTTTGTAACCACCATACTAATCTTTTTCTTTTATAAGTTTAATATTTTGGAACCCATCTATAATTGAGATCACACAATATTTGTCCTATGTACAGTTTATTTAACTTAGCATAATGGTTTCAGGTTTGCTGTATTGTCACAAATAATAAAACTTGCCACTCTTTGCAGCAGTATATTTTATGTATATATCACATTGTCTTTTTCTGTATACTTTTGTGTTGATGGAAACTTCAGCATATCTTTGCTATTATGAAGAGTTTGAAATAAGGGGATAAAAAGAACATTCTGAGATAACTGACTCTATTTTGTATCTCATATGTGTGTGTGTTAGTTTGTGTTCTAAAGTGGTGGATTACCTGTAGTTCTACTTTTCATTTTGTAAAATATCTCCAAAATTTGATTTTCAGTTGCTGTAACTACGTGCATTTTTCTCCACACCATTTGTTACTCTTTATATTTTGACAATTATCACTGTAACAGCTGTAAGAAAATATCTTTTTGTGGTTTTAATTTACACTTCTATTACTATTGTTGATCAAAATTTTGCTTATATCTATCGCCTATTTGATTGTCTTCTTTCAGATAATATTTCCGAGCTCCTTCACTCACCTTTTCCAATTAGGTTATGTGTTCTCTTACTATGAGCTATTTGAATTCTAGACATATTTCTGACATTAAGCAGTTATTACATAAGTGGAATAGAAAACAAGCACATATCAGTGTTCCAACATATTTACCACAGAAATAATCCACCTATTTATCGTTAACTGATTTTGGCAAAGGTGTCCTCTAAATGATAGAGGACAATTTCTTTAATAAACAAGGTTGGGAAAACTGAATTTATGTCAAAAATTAAACAAGATATTTATGTCTCGAGACTTTTATCATTTAACATAAAAAAGATCAAGTCAAACAAGTTAGAAAGTCCAGTATAAGATCTGAACTGTTAAAACTAGAAGGAAACAGAGAGAAAAATTTCTTGTTATTGTTCAGTTACAGATACCTAGGCTGACCACGAAAGTTCAGACAATAAAAGCAACCCAGAAAAATGAGATTGCCCTGAGTTAAAAAACTAAAATTAAATAAATCCATAAAAAAGATAATTATGAGGTGGGAGGAGATATTTCTGAATGGCGAATTATAGCTTACTAAATATTTGAAATGATTTCTGTTTTTGCCAGCCATCTCATTTGCCATGTGCTTAGCTTGTTTCATGTGCATAATTTGTTCTTAGTAAATACACATGCATACTATTTTAACTATAATATTCCTTGAATAAATAAATTACATTCTGTGGAGACTTTGTACCTGAACACTTGAGGAAAGAGCCAATGTCATGATTTTCATGCAAATTTATTAGTGTAGAACACAGTTTTAGAATATACAAAATTTAAAGAAGGTGTTGAGTGAGATTTGAGTTGTTTGTGGATAAGAGAAAGGAGAAAAATTACAAATGCAGAAAATGCTTTATTCTACAAAAGGGGTCTTTTGGGGAAGCATAGTTAAACAGAGAGAGAAAGAGAAAGGAGGGAGGGGAAAGGTGTAGGAAGGGAGAGAGGAACAGAAAGAGGAACGGAGTGAGAAAGAGGAGAAAGGAGAGGGAGAGAGAGAGAAAGGAGAGGGAAAGAGTGAGAGAGAGAG
>NC_034593.1:9519524-9547165 GCF_900095145.1 Mus pahari | reverse complement strand
GAGAGAGAGAGAGAGAGAGAGAGAGAGAGAGAGAGAGAGAGAGAGAGAGAGAGAGAGAGAAATCTGTTACTACAGGCATAACCTGCCATTAGCTACTACAGGCATAATTAGCCACTGGCAAAAGCCTGTAACAGTCTGTGGTTAGGTACAAGGCTGATTATCTGATTATATATATTTCCACTTAATGTTAGGGGGATTATCAGTCAGCATTTGTACATCTCTACCTCATGGTTGGCATCTACAGTCTTACTGTGCACAAAGACCATCTCAACTGTATGTAGATGTAACAATGCAATTCCATGTAGGAATGTATAAAGCTACACATTCTCCATCTATACCAGTTATAGAATTCATATTGACTATGTTTCCTATGTTCTAGAGAAATTTGATATGTCAAACCAGAGTCCCCAAAACATCAATACTAGAGAAATCAAGAATTGAATTTTATAGTGTGCTCTGGAGAGTCTCCAATCAACAAAGCCTCAAACCAGTTAACACTGTCGTGTAAACTTAAAAACATTTAACATATAGATGATATCCTTAACTGAGTGTGTACAGAAGGCATCAGTATTTGATACATGAAATAATTTGAAAATTAATAGTTAATGAATTCCCTAGTAATCATAGAGTGGTATCACTAATAAATATTTTTCAAATGATCATTTTATCTTGCTAACGTATAATAAGTAGCTTCATTAAATTATTTTGATAAGCTCTTGTCTAACACATAATGAAACAATAAATATAGAACTGGAAGTTGAGACAATCACTTTCTAATAGTAGCGAAAGTTCTGCATAACCAGAAACTGGCAGCAGGCTTCTTGAAGCCCTTTAATAACCAAGACAACTTATAACAGTTCCATCAAGTTACTATTTCAGTTTTTATGATACACTTTATTGATAGGTAAGGTTAATATGTCAATAATACAAAGATATTAATAAGAATAATATTTCAAGGAATAGAAAATGTACCTAGTCAAACAATATATTTTGACATCTGGGCAGCTGCTTATGAGGTGTAAAGATAAAAATTGTCTTGTTTTTGTTTTGGGGCATGTGTGTATGTGTTTTGAGCAAAGTTTTGAAATATTGCCCCAGCTGAGCTGTCCTGGAACACATTCAGCAGAGCAGGCTGGCCTCGAACTTATGGAGATTTGCCTGCTTCTAACTCCCAATTGCTGGGATTAAAGGTGTGAGGCACCACTACTCAGCAAAAATATCACTATTTTAATTTATTTATTTTTTAATGTATTTTATATGTTTACATTTCAAATGCTATCCCTGTTCCTTGTTTCCCCTCTGCAAACTCCCTATCCCATTCCCCCTTAATCTGCTTTGATGAGGGTGTTCCCCCACCTACCCACCCACTCCTACCTCACTGCTATGTGTAGCATTCCTCTACACTGAGGCATCAAGCCTTCACAGGACCAAGGGCCTCCCCTCCCACTGATAAGGCCCGTTTAGTTCCTTCAGTCCTTCTCCTTACTCCTCCATTGGGGTTCCTGTGCTTATTCAGATGGATGTCTGAGAGCATCCTCATTTGTATTGGTCAGGATCTGGCAGAACCTTTCAGGAGACAGCTGTATCAGGCTCCTGTCAACAAGCACTTCTTAGCATCATCAATAGTATCTGGGTTTGGTGTCTTTATGTGGGATGGATCCCCAGGTGGGGCAGTTTCTGGATAGCCTTTCTTTCAGTCTCTGTTCCACTCTTTGCCCCTCTATTTCCTTTAGACAGGAGAAATTCTGGGTTAAAATTTTGGAGATGGGTGGGTGGCTCCATCCCTCAGTCGGGGACAGGGACATGACTAACCTCTGGATATGGTCTCCACAGTTTCTTCCTCCCTGCTGTGGGGTATTTCAGCTAATGTCATCCCCATGGGGTCCTGGGAGGCTCCTGCTTTCCTGGCATCTGGGACTTACTGAATGCTTCCCCCAGTTCCCCATCCCCCATTGCTAAATAACTTTGTTCAATTTCCTGACCCTCTGTACATCTCCTCCATCTCCTCCCACACCTGACTCTGCCCCTTTTTCCTCTCCCCCTCTTCCCTTCCTCCCAAGTCCCTCCCACCCTCTACTTCCCTGGATTATAGTGGTCCCCCTTCTAAGTAGGACTGAAACATCCATTAATATTCCTTCCTTTTGAGCTTCATGTGGTCCATGAGTTTTATCACAGTTTTCTGTGTGAGTGCAAGGGTGTGAATGTTTGTGTGTTCTAGAATGTTGAATCACACAACTCACTTTTAAGTAAGAGAATAAGTTTAAATACTTATTCTTAAAATTTAGTACATATACACTATGTTTGTGTTCAGTTAAAAGTGAAATGCACTGGATTAAACTCCATTTTCCTAGGTTTTTCTATTTGTCCTATATTTCTGATACTTTTTCACTCCTCCTATTTCCTCTCATTTTGCTTTCAAAATTCCCTTTCTCCAGTTATTCCACATTCCACAGGAACTTTCTCTCTCACACTGCCCCATACATCCTTGCATACATCCTGGAACTTTAAAGAGTACAAGAGAATCACTCACTGAAACCTTTCAGTTATTAGATTAGATGCTGTCTTATAAAGACTGGCATTTCATAAACATATTGTACAAAGCAAGTATCTCATTCCAACTTCCATAAATCCTTAATTTTTCCATAGCATGTTTTCATATCACATTACTTGTATTGCATCACCTTCCAGTACCCAGCAAGGACCATGTATGCATAGCTATAGCCCCAAAACTCGAATCATGTCTAAAAAGTAATAAAAGATTAAATTCAAATCTTTGACTTATTAAATTTCCTTAAACAATTGTGCATTAAACAGGTACACTTAAAAAAATGTCTCAATAGAAACAAAAGATGAGTGGAATAAAAAGATAATTTCCCATATACAAGCCAAAAGCCAAAACCACTACAGACATACAAGGTATCATCCAAAAAGAAGAGAAGGACAACCTGAGTATTATAGAGAGCTAACGCATACGGGAATTCGAGTGATACTTTAAATAGCAAAGACATCTATTTGCATATCCAAATGTATCAACAGGAAGCATGGTCAAGGAATGGGTACAGGGAGTACATGCCAATAAGGAAGTACACGTCCAGGGTACAGGCTTAATTCCGGTTTAAATATGATTCACTGGTCTGAAAAAGACTAGCCGACATACAGGTAGTTTCAGAAGGCAAATAGAATATAACTGTGGTATAAATGTGCATTTCATTTGCTAACTCAATACTTTTCTATTTTTTGAATGTGAACTTTACTAAAGACTGAATATATAAGATGTGCCTGTGATATAATTGTGTTTTTACATAAAAGGTAAGATAAACATAGCAATTACAAATTTTGTATCAGCAAGTAATTTTTCACAAAGTATCTATATGTATTTAAGAATTACTGGGTAATGTTGTTACAAATGTTTTGAAATATCAAAATCTCCCAATATTATTTCTATATTTGCAGGAGCCAAACAGATCACTTTAAGAAAGTCTAATGCTAAATGCATATTTTTATCTCTATTATCTTTAATACATTGAAATCTCTAAATAAATTATTTTTATTAATTTTTTTAAAGATTCAAGTAGTTACATACATGCATATGTGTATGTACATACATTTTCCTAGACATATACATTTGTATCTTTCTTAATTTGGCAGACAATAGCTAACATATATATTGATTCAAGAGTCCTTTGTAGACTCTCTAGAGTCAGCTATGAATCTAAAGCCTATATTTAGGACCACCATGCTAGACAGGGAAAACCATCAGTGAATGAAGTCAGATTGATGATGCACTGCCTATGTGGTAGAGGGACTGAGGGATAAAAATGGAAGACACCTTAGAAAACATCTTCCTGAACAAGTTACAGAAGTATTTGTATCTTGCAAAAGTGAGAGGTAGAGGGTTAGTGTAGTTACAAAACACTGTGGTGACTGTTGTTCAGCTTCCTAATTAAACACTTTAATTAATCCCATGGTGTCTTAGAGTTTCTATTGTTGTGACAAAACACCATGACCAAAAGACAAATTGGGGAGAAAAGGGTTTATTTTGGTTTACACTTCCATATCACTCACTATTCATCACTGAAGGAAGTCAGGATTGGAACTCACACAGGACAGTGTCTTAGTCAGGGTTTCTATTCCTGAATAAACATCATGACCAAGAAGCAAGTTGGGGAGGAAAGGGTTTATTCGGCTTACATTTCCACACTGCTGTTGATCACCAAAGGATTCAGGACTGGAACTCAAGCAGTCAAGAAGCAGGAGCTGATGCAGAGGCCATGGAGGGATGTTCTTTACTGGCTTGCTTCCCCTGGCTTGCTCAGCTTGCTCTCTTATAGAACGCAAGACTACCAGCCCAGGCATGGTCCCACCCACAAGGGGCCTTTCCCCCTTGATCACTAGTTGAGAAAATCCCTTACAGCTGGATCTCATGTAGGCATTTCCTCAACTGAAGCTCCTTTCTCTGTGATAACTCCAGCTGTGTCAAGTTGACACAAAACTAGCCAATCCAGACAGGAACCTGGAGGCAGGAGCTGATGCAGTGGCCATGGAGAGCAGTGATTACTGGCTTGCTCTTCTTGGTTGCTCATCCTGTTTTCTCAGAGCACCCAGAACTAGCAGCCCAGGTCTGGAACCAACTACAATGAGCTTGACCCTCCCCCCATCAATTGAACCTCCCCCCATCAATTCCTTACAGTTAGATCTTATGGAGGCATTTTCTCAATTGAGGTTCCCTTCTTTCAGATAAGTCTACTTGTGTCAAGCTGACATAAGACTATCTATATACATGCTAAAGGTGCCAAGGGAGATAGGCCTACCAAAGTGTCCCACTAGCAATAACAACATAAATCCCTGTTCCAAATAAGTAAAAGATAAAGTGTAAGCATATTTAAGAACAGGGTTATCCTGAAATGAACATCCTCTTTAACATGCCAAGTGGGTTCTACATTTGTTGTACTCAGTATTTCTAGAGCACCTTATTTTATTTTATAAATGTATCTCTGTATGCCTTTCAAATGTCTCCCAAGACATTTTCTCAAGGTCTTCTGGAGTTTCAGTATGTGAGGTTACAGGTAGTTGTTGTTTATGTATAATATGAGTTTTTCAAAAATTGAATTGTGTATTTTAATAAATAACCCTTGAGAAAGCAATATGAAACACAAAGGTAAAAATTCATACATACTAATAGTAGTTTCCTGGGAAAATTACTATTTTAAAAATACTTATTGCTTATTAGACTTTCTTAAAGTGGTCTCTTTGGCTTCTACAAAAATCAGCACTTGACACATGCAAACATTTTCAAAAACCATTCAGTAAATCATGTATCTGAGAGCTGGTTTGAATTTGTGCAGTAAGAAAGTTCATTGTAGGAACACTGAGGATGGGCACTTTCTAGGGTAACTGCTTTCCAGAATTAAGGGAAGAAATGCACTTGTCACCTCTCCTCTTATGCAAAAAGTATAACTGAGAATTGATTTAAGGTCCCGCATGGATCGTCAAAGGCTTAATGCAAATTATATTTCCAGTTCTCTCTGCAAGATGCTTTGCTCTCCGTTTTTCGAAGCATTGACACAGCCATGGGCACCTTTCCTTTCCTTTTGGTAGTTAATTAAAGGGGGTTGTATTGTTTTACTGAGAAATATTTACAAAATCTTTAGGAAAGGAGAAAAACAGAAGGTTTCATTGTGAACTATTTTTATTTAAAAGAGGATCACAAGAATACATTGTTTTCTACCAACAGGGAATTTTTTTTTTAAGTGTGCAGTTATTGCCTTAATTGCAGTACAATTGCCTTAGGAGAATATAATGCTTTTTACATGATCAAGCACTTATATAAAAGATATAAGGAATAAAAATGATCTGAAAGTTGGTTATATAGTGATTCAGACACCTTCTATACTCATTGGATTAGAAGCAATCATATTACATACTTCTCTTCCAAATACTATTTGTGCAAGATAGAAATTCATCGAGGATTCTATTAGCTTTTATTGCTAGGCTTTTTATACATTTAATTTTATTATATCTATGGCTTCTGATATTGTACATTATTAGAAAATAGAAGCAGTTAATAGAACATAATGCAGTTAACTGATACAATTGAACATAACTAACACCTTGGACATTTTTAAGCTACAGCATTTTAGTTCACCCTCCTGTGTTCACGCCTGTATAATTATACATCTCCTGGTTTGTCTCCTGTAATTCACAACTTCCTCCTGCTGCTTAATCGCAGACTTTAGCAAGCACATTTTAGGGGGAGAAAAACTGCATGTGATTTTTTTCTGTGAATCCTTTATTTGCTGTATGCATTAAGGCACTGATTACCCTCAAGGGAAAAAATGAGGGGGTGTGTAAAACACACAGGAGTAGAGGTGGGAGATGGGGTTTAGAGGCATGCATAATTTAGATTCATTCTTGTATGAGGAAATCACAAGGAAATTAATTATCAATATATTTGTAGACTTCAAACCAATCATGTTTATAAAAAAAAGTATAGCATGCTACAATATTATACCTTGGTTATAAGAAAGAGATGCTGTCATGGTGATATCCCTAGCACTCAGGGGTTTGAATGGCACATAAAACTTCTTTGAACAAGAACAACATTAGTTCTGAAGTCTAAAGTGAAAAATAGACCAAAGAGTGAATGATAAGTCACAACATTGCATTCCTCTTAGGTTATGGACTTTTGACAGAGGAACTGCTGCTCATAATCTTTCTGCATTTGAAATTATTCTATAACATCTAAACACACTGTAATGAAGAGTGAGAAGGCACAGATCTGAGTAAAGAATAAGATGCCAATCAATACCAGAGTGAAATGGTAAACAAGGTTAGTGATAGGCCATTTGGAGCTCACTGGTTATATTTACTTTCCACAACAGAAAAGATAAAGCGAGAAAGTTTGACTTACTAGAGAAACATGCAATTGAGAAGGTTTCACGGGAGGTATATTGCCTGCCACAGACAGTTTTATTGTCAGTCTTTGCTTTTCAGCTTAATCCTGAGGGTTTGGGCTTCATAATCATCTATGTTGTAGACTTAGCTTCATTCCTTTCAACTGAGAATGGGCTCTGTAGGGAGGATTCCAAATGACTCCTTTTAACCTTTTGAAAAATTTAACCTTTTGTCCACAGGGAATTATTTTACAAATATGCTCTGGACTGAGAAGTTTGGCAGGACATAGCCTGTATATTCACCTTGTCATTCACAATTAAGTATCCCTCCTCCATTCTGAACTGCTTTATTTCCCTCGAGATTTTATAATTGCAGCTGGAGGCATGAATAGAAGTTTTACATTGAATTCCCAAACCTTTCCATAGACTTCCAAGAAAGAAAAAAAAAAATCTATCACTCATAAAGAAGGGAAGAACTGTCCAGCGCCCTGCATGAATGAAGGCTGCTGAGCTGGGCTGAAACTGCATTGGATCTGTTTCTCTGTTGATTTTGTAAACCTTTTCAAGGGTTACCATAGTAACAAGCAAATTATGCCCTCTCCCCTAACATCTTTCAAGCATGTAAGAGGGATAAAGATAAAGGTTAGGGTTAAAAGAGCTACAAAATCTCTCTTACTACCAGCAGATATCGGAAGGAGTCATGATTAGCCTTTTAAGAAATCAAGTATCTTTTTCTCACCACAGTCAAATGAGAAAGTTGGTTCAGCATCTACTTACATCTCTGATGTCTGCGTTTGCTCCTGTACATGGTCATTCTGAAAAAGGAAATACCGACTTTCTAAGAAGTAATTGGTTTGACCACGGAGACAAAGAGACGGGTTCTGCTCCTGCTTTGCAGTGAGGCTGTTGCTCGCTGACAGAAGGTAACCAGCAATCACACAGTGAAAGCCAGGGCAATACCATTCTCGTAAAATTACAGGGATGTGCCACTGCCTGTAACTACTCTGTCCAATGCAAATCTCCCAGAGAAAATTAGAATTTTCTAACACCCCAACCGATGTTAGTTATGTTCTTTAATAAGATCTAGATTACTAAAGTGTTGTGCTCGAAGCAATGTTGAATTACAAACAGATTCATATAGTTAGCAGGAACAGTAACGCTGAAAATTACAGTTTGAAACATGAAGAACCTTGTATGGTGTTTTCAAATATTAAAAAGTATCCTGTGAGTCCACATATCCTTTGCCCACTTGAAAATGCTGAAATTTGCATTTTGTTATTCTTTCCTTATTTGCCCCCTTGTGCATTTTGTATAGTTAATTACTGAAGGAGTTATCACTTGCCATATTGTCTATTTCTTCAACCAGTGTGCACTTTGACAACAAAGCAGAACTCTATGCTTAACATCCATATGAGGAGGAGTCCACTGTTGGAACTTAGGCTCAGAAAGAACTTAATGCATGCTAGGAACTGTGCTGCTCCTTGCAGAAAGTTTTGCTAGAACCTTCCATCTACCTCCAGCCTCATTTCAGTGCTCAGTCCTCTACTCTGACAATACTGAGGTGACACCTTACCTAAGCATGCTTTACCGTCTCCCCAGACAGAAAGTGTGGCCACTGTGACTTCACAAGCTGTGTACTCTATCCAGATAAGAACAATCTTGAGCATCCAGCACAATGAGATGCCTGGCACAGATACTCCTGAGTGTTTGTGGCTCTAAAATAACAAGTATGGTTGTTTGTTTCTTTGTTTGTTTTTACATTCAGCAGGACTCATATACAACAGTGGAATATATCTTGGTAATAGGTCACCTAGATTATAATGTTAAATTCATTAGAGCAGTAAAAGTGGCCATGATCAGCTGTCAAAATTCTTCTTCTTTTTAGTGAGAATTAGTAGAGAAAATATCTTTGTAAGCATTAACAGGAGGATTATTTGAATGTAAAAATCAATTTATATTCTAGTAATTATTGCATTCCATAATTGGAGATGTTAAGAATGCTATCCAAAGATATTTTCAATATTTTGTACAGTATCCTCCACTTTTGACTAACAGTACTCATGCTTCAACAAGGCTGTTAGAGACTGCGTTGTTCTATGTCCTATCAAACTAACAGTTGCTATCCCTACCCTACCTGTGTATTTTTACATAGTTTGGTATGTGTCCCATTACATTGTTTCTGTTTATATTTCTCAATAATATTTAGGAATCACCTATGATACTCCATATTAACTTGCTTTTGATGATCTTTTTATTGGGATATTTATTCCTCATCAGAAAACTTTGTTTTCTTTATCAAAGAGTATCTAGAGATCAGACTGGCAACGGCACAGAGTAGAAACTCAACAAATACTTGCATAATATATCAATTTTAATAAATTATAAAGTCTATATAATTATATATTTTCAATGAAGTCAGACAATATGCAAATACTGTAGTGACTTTATTAAATCAAATGATTTCTTCATATCTATCTTTTGTTTCCTTGGATAACTCTAATGTTCTCTGATTTACATTAGTTTAGCTTTATAGAAGCAACATTATATCAAATACATAGCAACTCCATTAAAAATAATATTAACTCCTTTCCTAGAAGCAATACCATATAGATGGCTGGCCATAGCAAACTGTTTTAATACAACAAATAGAGAAAGTACTTTCCTATTATATAGTATAAATGCATGATGTGGAGAAGAAAAGAGTCAGTGATTATTAGGTACTGATAGCATAATGTTGTAAGGATGCTCATGCCTGTAAGTTTAGATTGGATATAGGATTATGCATAGTCAAAGTGACAATTTACTATGTTTACAATAATATTCCATTTTCACTCATTAATATCAGCTTGAACAGTTTTTATGCAGACTACATAATTTATGTACGTTTCTTCACATATGAAAAGCAACATGTCCTACCATCATCACAGCTGTTAAAGCAGTTGCCTCTCCTATATTCACCTATGGCTGGCAGCTCTTATCAGGCAAATTTTTCACTATGATTGACTTTTCAGCTGCATAGAGAAATTTATATTGTCACTCTTTTCTAATGTTACTTTGCTCACATCATAGAATACCATCCACACAGTCTTGAGTTTTATGGTTGAGCAAATGGCTTTAATGTTGGCATGTTTTATGCTACAGTAAGAGGGCACCTCAGAATTACCCAGGAAGGAAAGACCAATAAGCATCCACCTTGGCAGTTTTAAGGGGCAGGAGACAGAAGGCCAGATGGAAATATATCTCACCTTCTAAGAGCAAGCAAGTAATAAATATGTGGTCTGTCTGTCTGTCTGCCTGTGTGCAAGCTTGAGAGAGAGAGAGAGAGAGAGAGAGACAGAGACAGAGACAGAGACAGAGACAGAGACAGAGAGACAGAGACAGAGACACAGAGAGATTAATATGAGCAGACAAATATAACTTTGTTCCAAAGTTTATATTTCAAACATTTCAAACTTTTAGAGCAGTTCTTTTACTTAGGTGTTACTATCCCAAGTTTGGAAACAAGGAAACTTCCATAGCAAGGCATAAGAGTAGGAACACTGTACATCTTACAGATAATGTACTGAGATAATTTTATTGGAAACTGTACCAGGACAAATTAAGTCTGAGTAGTGAATGTGCTGTGGGTAACTTGGCGGGGGGGGGGGGCTTTTTACTGAAGGATCCTCTAGTGTACTGGAAAAGCACATAAATCAAGAACATAGCATGCCCTGAGAATGACTTACTTAGTAAGAGCTGACACTGAGAAAGCAGGGTCCCAGACTTCCCTGCATTTTATAAGCACAACTCCATCAAATTCTAAAACCATCCTCTGAACTAGTATTTCCACTTCTGCCTTTACTATTTCTATCGTCACCCTCATTCTCAATGTTTCAGTAAAGTGAGACTCAGAGGTTAAGTCTCACTGACAGCAAGATATGTCATGTCCTGCTTCAAATCTGACTGAATATTGTTCAGCAACAGCAAGATATAGCTTAACTTATAAAGTAGAAGGGATATTTTCAGAACCTATGAAGGAAGTGAGACTCCACAAAACAAACAAACAAACACACAAACAAAAACAAAACAAAACAAAACAAAAACCCAGAAAATCCAAAACAAAGCCATGCTCAGTACAATTAGTAAAGGTCAAGATAAATGAATATAATAGTTGCAAATATATATGTTGAGAGAGAGATGGGGGCAGGGTCTTCAAGGTTAGCTCCAGAGTGATTTTGTTGGCAGAGGAAGTCTCAGCTCTGATGGAATGGTTATTTTCCTTTTAGATGTGCTCTATTCTACCTTTTCTGCATACCACATGTAAAACTCTAAACATGTTGTAAAATCCTTGTGTTTTAAAATATTTAAAAAAAGATTTCTACAATTTTCTATGAAATTCAAGACACAAGAAGTTCTAACAATTTTATCATGACACAAATTAAACTGAGTGATTCTAGAATTTCAGAGAATACTTAGAATAAAGTTGAAGTTGAGATGATATAATGTTATGCCACCAAGATTCTTGAATGCATAGCTGGCCTACAACTGATGTCACTTGGAAGCTGCTGATGGAAAAATCTCAGGGAAAGAAATGTTGATTATTTTAAGCAATTTGGACCATAGACTCCCTGCAGGGATTTAAGTTTGGGAGTTTTATCAAGTTAACACAGAACATTTCCTCTAGAAACCACATCCTTGGAAACTATTCTTTTTAAGTGTCATGAGTTATCCATGTCTTAACTCTGTTCTCCACTGTTCTTCTTTTCGAACAATTACCTACAGCTCACAGTTACTTTACGACATTCTTATCATGGAAAGGCAGAGAGATGCTAAGAGTATATTCTCCTGCTTTCTCTCATCATCATGCCTGCCGCCCCTGTGGTACCACCTTCTCTTCACATGTCTGACATAAAGGCTTCTTTCTTTACCAAAATATCTCTTTTCAAGTGCAATTTGTGTTAGGTATTGACACCAACTTCATATCTGTTCAGGGTGATAACCAAATGACATTCAACTGCTGGATAAAATTCAAGAACTGTAAAAAAGAAAAGAAAAAAGAAAAAGAAAAAAAGAAAATATCTGCAGCCTTCCACATATTTATATCAAGTTACTTGAATTCTTGCCAATGTATCATAGTATTAGACTCACATCATTCACTAGTACCCAAGTGTTCTGACCCTTGCTGATCTAAAGATCACTAACTATCCAATAACTATCCCTTTAAGACCAGTTTCTTGCCATTTCATCTAAGATCTCATTTTACTTTCTATTTGAAAGGGAAAGAATATAAAACAACTACCTCAAGTACATTCCAAGTTTTCATTTGTAGTATTGGCTCAAATAGTAGTAATTTTCAGAATAATGCTTTTTTATTCCTCATTGTGGTTGAAGTGAAAAAAGAAAACAAACCATGTCTGTATTTCTTGGTTTTTTTTTTTTTCCATTAAAATTTTTCAGTACATCTGGAAAAGAAGTTCTTTTGTTTTTAGAAGAACATAATTGGAGTTTATTATGAAGACTTTCTCCAGTTCCTTGTGCTCTAACATCAAAGCACTCTTTGAAATCATTAAGTTTTTGAAGTATTTAATGCTTACAAATATTTAAAAAAGATAAATCATGTTTCCTTTAGAACTCATCATACAATCGATCTTATTTTCATTTAATCTCATTAGTGGCGTTGTTTCTCGAGCCTTTCTCTTACTCTTGCTCACATACTCTGAATGTTTTCCCTGAAATTTTATTTAAGGTTCATCACTTTTTGTTAGTTTGTATTGAATTATCCAGACTCAGATGTATCATTTTCATTGTTTTCAGATGTATTGCTTTAAATTTATATTTGGATTAACTTACAGTTTTTGAAGGGCAGTAAAACTCTCTATTCTGAGTCCTTCTGATTTAACCACATATTTAATAATATACAAATAGTTTAAAGAAAACAATACATGTAAACATATAACCAATTTTGGATTTATTAAAGTATTATTAAAGTATGAAAAAAATTAGTTTCTTTGAATAGATATTTATTTCCTTTAAATGTATTTTGAGCAAGTGATAGTTCTGTCACACAATGAAGGTGTAAAATTATCCTAGACTCAAAAGAAGCACAAGTCCTTTTAGGGTGACAAGGACATTAAAGGGCTATTACTTGTAATCAATTAACTCACAAACATATGAAAACAATAATAACGCATGTTCCTGATATATGTTATTAATTATTTTCAATTGTATGACTTTCCACCCAAGCTCATGTTTGAAAATGTAATACTCAAGGAGATGGTAATTGGCATGGGAATTCATTGGAGGTGATTGTATTGTGAAGGAGACTTTGTAACTGGCGTCTGGTTCCTTGCTACAAATATTTAGAGAAACTGCTTCCCTTTGGCCATTTAAGAGCATACCAAGATACTGTTTTCCTTGAACCAGAAAAAAATAAAAAAATCAAAATGTCATTCAACAAGGTGCTGAATTGCCCAGTACCTTGATCTTGGACTTAAAGGACTCTAGAATTCTGGTTAATATACTTCTGGTGGACTAGGTCAAGTATTCTACTACATTTTGCTTTAGCAGTCTAGGTAGACTAGAAGGGTACGTGGAAGAATCACTGCATCACAGCTTTTGCTTTTGTGTATTGAGATGAAGGAACTGTGCTGCATTTACAAAGAAATAAAAAACTGGATCTGTTGTCATATTAGTTTCTGTGCCTATGAAGACTTTAGGTTATATTTTGATATCAAATCATAGACTTTTAAAAATGATATGTGTATGCTTTTTATCCTTCTACTAATAATAGTCTATCAGAGTGCCTATTCCATGTGTTCAACCACTCATTATCTGAATGTTCATCCATTACCTTATGTTAAAAGCCAGAATGATTGAATGCTATGAGCTACAAAAGGGAAGCATTGTCCTGGTGTGCTTGCAGTGTACATGCTGCTAGCTGCAGAAGATCTGAACAAGGCAATACAGATCCAGAACAAGAATGCTGAAGAGTAAAAAGCACCTAAGGAGCAGAAAGGCAAAATGCAGCCAACTTACATGGAGATATAAGTGCATTATGTAAAGTTTTACACAAGTTTCTCATTTTCTCGGATATTATTTCCTTTAATGTCCATTTTTTTTCCCCCTTAACTTCAAGCTTCGTCTGGACTTTTTTTCTTCTACGCTTGTACAAGATCATCATCTAATTTTCTAATTTTTATTAGTTTTGGCCCTTTCCTATGTTTTATCTACTGTCTACCTCCTCTATTTCTAGGTTCAATGCTAGTGACAACAGAGCTGAAGGCAATGGCACCTCTCTTTTAACAAGTATTAACTGTAAGTAATCCTTCATGGAGGAGGTTAATAATGCCACCTAAATATTAATTTCTGGGTATAGGTTGCATTAAATATACCATAGTTTCTAATTGCAGTGTTAATTTTACTCACAAATTCCAAACATTTTCAATGTAAAGTGTGTATGTTAGTATAATTCATTTTGGATTTTACCTGCCTGCAAAAGTAGTCTGCATGGTAGCCCTGTCCTCCGAGTTCCTTTTCTATTCATATTCAGTTATAATTATCACATGATGAGCTACTTAAGCCTGCTGAGTTGAATTGAATGACTGTCCAGGTATAATTTGGCACTACTCAGCCCAAGGCTATTTTAGGAATCCATCTCAAATTTTCATTTTGTGTGGACTCCTTTTAGGAGTTCAGAACAACCTGGATATTCTTTGACCTCACACATGTCTTTCAAAGACAACTATTTGAATAAACTCTGCATTTGCCATTACCAACACAGCAGTATGTGAGCAGTAAATATGTAAATGCAATTCAAGATTCCCTTATCATTATAAAACCAGTTTTATATGTTTACTTAAATGCCCCTTTATATAGGAATAAGAACTATAAGAGGAAAAAGACTGAAATTTTATTTTCAAAATAATACTCTACTTTAGTGAAAACTAAATCTAATGTTTTCTTTAAACAACATGAAGGGAGGGATTGGAAGGCCACTGAAGGGATTAGTTAATATTAAATGATCATTAGAGTACTCCCACAAGATGAACAAAAATAAAACATGTGAGAAGGTGATAATTCAATTAAAATGATTTTATATTTCCAAGATCATTTGAAGTGACTTTTTATAAGAAACAAATATAGCAACAACAAAGGAACAAAGATTTCAACTTGTAACTATGTGATTTTGACTGAATAAAAATGTATTCGTGTTGACAATTTCTGGGATAAATGTTGCATCTACTCTAGTACCATAAACACCTCCTTCCCACATGGCTGATCTTAATCTAAACCTAATAAATCTCATAACTTCAAATGAAAAATACAAGTTCATATATGATATCTTTTTAAATTAAATTAACTTGAAACATTTTCTTTTTATTAATCATTTTATTCATTTACATTTTAAATGATATCTCCCTTCCTGGTTACCCCTCCACAAACTCCCCTCCCATTCCCCCTCTCCTCCCTCCCCTTTGCCTGTATGAAGGTGCTCTTCCACCCACTTACCCACTCCTGCCTTACCACTCTAGCATCCCCCTATTGGGGCATCAAGCTTTCACAGGACCTAGAGCCTCCCCTCGAACTGATGTTAGATAAGGCCATCCTCTGCTACATGTGTATCTGGAGCCGTGAAATATTTTCATATATTCAAATTTGTTTACTTAAATAGTGTCATCTGGCTCATGTAATGATGATCAAAAGCAGAGATGATTGTTCATGTGTACAAACACCAGTCCAGGAAGGAGTATGCTGGATAGGCTCCCAGGGAAAAAACAAGAAGAATCCTGCTAGGTCTCCTTCTGCTTGCCCCTCAACACCGGTGGCAGGTGCGAGTGCTGGGCCTAGGGCTATGAGAACAGGAGAGCTGGCCCTGCCTCTAGCTTGCATTAATACTCAGAGAGTAAACCCTGTACCTGGCATGGACAACGGTAGACCTGGTCCTTTATGAGGGTGTTGCAGGTGCTCAAGCACAGGAGTGTCATCCCTGCCTCGTATCTGCTGTATGGTGGTACAAAAGAGGGAGAGATGCCCTCCTCCCCTCCCTCATCCCTTGACACCTATGGCAGACAGGAAAACTCACCTCCTGGGTTCTTAAGAATGAGAGAATTTACCATGTTCCTCACCAGCTCCAACACTCAATAAAGCAGACCTTGTAGTTCCCTTGGAAAGTAGGATAGAGCTGGCTGTGATTGCATGGGTTGCCAGTGAACTGATGCTCCGACCAGGAGAGAGGAAGAGCCAGCATAGCTTGTTGCTCACCTCAGATGCCTCTCAGGCCTAGATTCAGGGCTTTGTATTGGCACACACCAATATCCACTCCATTGAAAAACTTTTGGAGTGCATGAAGGGGCTGATCCTACAGACCCAAAACTATAGGATCTCCATGACACAGAGCAACCAGAGGGTATCCGAGCTGAGTCCCACTGAGGTTCCAGTATTGATAGAGTAGCAGTAGCCTAAGTTCTCATACCAGACCAAGTCATTGCAATGAACATTTTCAAGCAAAGAAGTGTGGACAAAAGAGTACACTGTGACACACTACAGCTTCTACAGTGAGATGATGTTTTTCCCTCTCACTGTGGGAGGGAGGTTGCCAGGGTGTAGGGCGGGTAGGAGGGAGGTTGCCAGGGTGTAGGGCAGGTAGGAGGGGAGGTAGAGATGAGTGAGTTTGAGGGGGAATGGGGTATATGATATGAAATCCACAGAAAATCAATAGCAAGTTATAAATAGATATTAAATACAAAATAAAAAGAATGAGATACTAATCACTGGTCACACAACTGAATGTATTGTTTATAATCATAAGTAAGTTCTAATGTACTTTTTGTTTTGGTTTTTTGAGAATCTAAAGTTACAAGCCTTGATATTAAGGGATTTTCTCATCTCTAAGACAGAATATAAGAGTGGAACAGAAGTCAGAATGAAGCTGACAGGAACCTGGTGTGGTGGTCTCGCAGGGGTTCAGGTCAACAACTGACCAATTCAGTTGTGTGT
This sequence comes from Mus pahari, assembly GCF_900095145.1. Classification (NCBI taxonomy): domain Eukaryota; kingdom Metazoa; phylum Chordata; class Mammalia; order Rodentia; family Muridae; genus Mus; species Mus pahari. The sequence continues at coordinate 9,530,297 of NC_034593.1, read as the reverse complement.
GGTAACTAAAAAGGGGCCTAGGGGAAGAAGGGGGAAGGGAAGGCCCACACCCTGCCAGAGTTCCACCCATGCTCTGGACAGGCAGACATGGGAGGGCTGCCACACTCTTTCCACTCAGCCCCTGGTGTGCGTCCAAGCCTCTGATCCACTCTTCGGGGGTGGGTGGACAAGGGGCAGCCCAGCCTGGGGACCTTGGGGCCACTCTCTGTAGCCCCGGGGTTATAGGAGAGAGGGATGAGGGAAGAGAGGTTCCCACACCAGAGAGAGTGAAAGCAGCAGATCTTGATGAGCAGACTGTCTATGGTTTTAGAGCTTAATTGTAGAAAGGCAGGGAGAAAGAGAGAAGGTAGAAAGAGAGAGGGGGAAAGGCTAGAGAGAAAGAGAGTAAGAGGGAGAATGGTAAGGAGAGGAGAGGAGAGAGGAGAGAAGACAAAGATAAGAGAGAGGAGTGAGAGAAGTGAGAGGTAAGAGAAGAAAGGAGTGAGAGGAGTGAGAGAGAGCAAGCAGGGACCTAACAGCCCCTTTTAAAGTGAGCTGCTATCTTTTCTGTTGCTAGGTAACTGGGGAGGAGTTTAGCCTGAAAGTCAGAAGCTTGGGACATTGCCTATGTGACTTCTAGCCATGCTTCTCTTGTGGGGCCTGTGGGGGGCAGTAACTTAGGCAGGAGTCAGAGTTCCAGGAGCATGAGGGAACGCCTACTGTGTCCTGTAGGTGAATTAGCACCCTTCTGGGGTTCAGACCTCAGCTCCACTAGAGACCAGCCTGTCTGTGCATAGCCCAATGCTCCACATCTCTCCCATCTGTTTTTATAAGAAAAGGGGGGAGTTAGTGATGTGACTGTGTCATTTGTGTTGAAAATTTAGGGTGGATGGAAGTATAAGAAGGAAACCTACAGCCTGGAGAAGTAGCAGAACAAAGTCAGAGTAGTGAGGAGGGCTAGGGTAAGGGTTGGGAAGGCAAGAGATTGTACAATCAATCAATTGTTCCATGGGTAGTACAATTTGAGGGTAATAACATCAGTTTTGAACATCAGTTAATTAATCTAGATAGACATTATGCTTTCCTCACTTTCATGTAACTTTCCCCAAAGTTCAGCAGCCATTTGGCTTTGGCAAGAGAGTCCATCTGTAGCTGGAAGGTCCCAACTCTGTCTTCTGTGGTTCAGCACTTGTCTCAGGAGTCCTCAGTCAGATGAGATTTTTGGAGAAAGGCAGCTTTGTTGTCTGTAGGTCTCAGGAGATGGTGCTGTCTCAGATGGATCTGTGGCAGCAGGCCCCATGTGGAGATAGACCTGTAGAATAATTGTACCAAAGGAGCAGAACACCAGCAGAGGATATCTGCACAGTGTGGATAGCAAAAGTTATGCCTGCAATGATTTGCTTAGGAGCACACCACAGTCTGTTGTAGATGGCTGAGGAAGAAAATATCATGTTAATTGTGTGACTGGGGTAGGCAGCTAACAGTTCTGTAAAAGAAAACCAGTTATTAATTAAGGATTGGATGACTTTTCAATCTTGGAGACCAGCCTGTCTGTGCATAGCCCAGTGCCCCACAGGTGTGGATGCTTGGAGCTCAGACTGAGCTCAGAGAACCTGGTGAGGGAGCTGATGGAAAGACTGGAGTTGTGGAGGGGGATTGCAACCCCATAAGAAGAACAACAACATAGGCAGTCCTGACCACCCAGTTCTCCCAAAGACTAGACTTACAACCAAACAGTGTACCTTGAAAGATCCATGGTTCCAGATACATATGTAGCAAAAGATGGCCTTGCCTGACAGCAATGGGAAGGGATGCTCTTGGTTCCTGAGATGCTGGAGCAGTGGGGTGGGAAAGTGTGAATGGGTGGGGGAGCAGCCTCATACAGGCAAAGCAGAGGGTGGAGGGTGGATATGGGAGGGGGTGGTGATGGAGGGGTATTAAGTGGGATATCATTTGAGATGTAAATTAATGTAATGATTAATAAAAAAAGAGATCTCATCAAAAAAAAAAAAAAATGAAGCCACAGCTGACTGCAATGGTTAGAGAAGGGTGTAGACTTAGGGGAGGTGTTGGCAAAGAACAGCATGGTAAGGCTTAATTAATATCTAATAACTAATGTTGACACATTTTTCTCATGATACTTCTGTTATCATTGTCCTAACAATTGTCCATTACTTTCTATAGTAATAGTTAGTAGATGTGATTCTATGTCCCCATTTATCCACAAAGCAGTTCAGTATACAATGTATCAATTACAAAAGGACAAAGATCAAATCCTAGGGAAGCTAAGCTGACAATTTGTAATGGGTGTTAAATTTCATATAGATATGAATTTCTACATATCTATAGAGAATTTTTATGAAACTATTAGACAAACAGACAGACTGATAGGAGTGTGGCTTATCCAGTACCTCAACACTCCAAATGGTGGTTCTACTTCTATTGACGTCACAGACAGTGATGAAAGAGGACCTGATAATCTAGCAATGAATTTGCTATAGGAGTTATTCCCACACAGAACACTGACATAGCATTTAGTAAACTGTACAGTCAGCTGTCTAAACAGTTTCTCTCTTAGAGACTAGTATAGATATGTGAGTCAAGAGTAATATGCTAACTGGTGACTATGCCCTGAAAGAAATAATGACAGCTGTCCAATATAATGGAAAAGCTGAACAAAATAAACAGCTAAAAGGTATAAATTCCATACATTCTAATAACTTTGTAAAATGAGATTTACAAAGCATTTATAAGACTATCAAGTCAAGGCATTTTGGGCAATTTTCATTCTACTTGATGTTACTACATGATGAAATTAAGTTTTTCTATTATTCTCTATTATTCTAACTCCTCTCTTCTCTGCCAACTTATTCTTTATTTCTTAAATTTATATTTATACATCAAATATTTGTTTAAATTTCCAGTGTCAAATTAGACATTTGCTAGAAGTGTCTAACTTACATCTGAGGTTATAGAAGAAAGATGTTCCATTGTTTGGATCTAGTTCTGCCTTCGGTGACCTAGTCCCGTCTTCCTCATAGGCTTACACCAGTTTATCTCACTAGTAATGTGTTTTCCTCCTATTACATACTCCTAGATGGTTTGAATAACAATTTAAATAAAATATTGAAAGTTCTGAGAACAGTGTGAAGAATAAGTATTCCCTGCTATTGCTACAATTGTCCACATAGATCAGATCTTAAACTATCTCAAATCCATTACTTCAAAATTAAAATTTATTTTAGTATTTCTAGAAGGATTAGAACACAACATTAGAAACATCATGCGTTAATGAGCTATAACTAGTTTTAGGTACAATTTTTAAAGTTACACACAGGGAAATACACACAAACACACAATAGTGTCAATGGAAACAAATTCTTCCTTTACTATTTTAGTGCATAGTATTTCTTTTTCTTGTTTATTTGCTCTGGCTAAAAATTCCAGATATAAAAAAAAAATCTAATTCTTTCAATATTACATACTAGTAATAACAGTATATGTCTTTATCATGCTCCTCATCAAAGAACAATCTTTATCTTTGCATCATTGACTAAAATGTTAGCAGTAACCTCATCTTAAAATCTTTTTAGAATTCTCTCATATATTATTAGATCCACATTGCAGTTTCCCATCCCTTCACTCATCCCAGTTCCCCAACCCCAACCTTACTTTACCCCTATCTCCCTTCAGAAAAAGCAGGCTTCCAGGGATATCAACTGAACATAAAAGTATAGGGGAACAAAATACCCATGGAAGGAGTTACAGAGACAGAAGAAATGACCATCCAGAGACTGTCCCACCTGGGGATCCATCCCATATACACCACTGAACCCAGACAGTATTGCATATGCCAGCAAGATTTTGCTGACAGGATCCTGATATAGCTAATCTCTTATGAAGCTATGCCAGTGCCTAGCAAATACAGAAGTGGATGCTCACAGTCAGCTATTGGGTAGAACACAGCGCACCTAATAAAGAAGCTAGAGAAAGTACCCAAGGCGCTAAAGTGGTCTGCAACCCTATAGGAGGATCAACAATATGAATTAACCAGTACCACCCTGAACTGTGTAACTAGATGCATATGTAGCAGAGGATGTCCTAGTTGGCCATCAATGGGAGGTGAGGCCTTAGTCTTGCGAAGATCATATGCCCCAGTACAGGGGAATGCCAGGGCCAGGCAGCGGGAGTGGGTGGGTTGGGGAGCAAGGCAAGGGGAGGGTATAGGGGACTTTCGGGATAGCATTTGAAATGCAAATGAAGAAAATATCTAATAAAAAATGTACACTACAGTAAGACTAGGCACATACCCTCATGTCAAACCTTGGCAAGGCAACCTAGTACGAGGAAGAGGGTCCCAATAACAGCCAAAACAGAGATAATACCTCTCCCACTCTTAGGACTCCTAAAAGAACCTGCATATACACAACCATAACTTATATACAGAGGAACTAGCTCAGACCCATATGGACTTGGAGACTGTTGCTTCAGTCTCTGTAAGTGCCCATAAGCCCTGATTAGCTGATACTGTGGGCCATGTTCTTGTGTGTCCTACAAATCTATGGCTCCTACAATCCTTCCTTCCCTTCTGTGGAGTTCCCTGAGTTCTTCTTAATGTTTGGGTGTGGTTCTCTGCACCTGCTCCTATCAGCTGCCAGAGGAAGCCTCTTTGATGATGACTGGGTTAGGCTCCAGTTAATGAGTATAGCAGAATATAATTAGAAATCAATTCATTTATTATTATTATTACCATTATTATTATTGACAATTGTGTTTGGTTCTATCCTGGGTCTCTGGGTTATCCAGCTTGTGATATTGTCTTGATAGATTTGAAAAATGATATTTTTATATCAAATTTATAGAAAGCCTTCTCTTTTTCACTTACTAAAAGACAATTTTGTGCATGCTTTTCAGTTCCAAATGGATCAAAGATATCAACATAAAACCAGGTAAACTGAACATGATAGATGAGAAAGAGGGGAATAGACTTAAACTCACTGGCACAAGAAAGTACTCTCTACATAGAACATCATTGTCACAGTCACTAAGATCAACAACTACTACAGGGGACCTCATGAAACCAAGAAGTTTCATCAATCCATCATTTGGACCAAGTAGCAGCCTACAAAGTGGAAAACATTTTTACCATCTTTACATATGATAGAGAGTTAGTATACAAACTATATAAAGAACTCCAGAAAATATGTATCAAGACCAATAACCCAATTTTAAAAAGGTTAAAATTTAAACAGAAATCCAAATAAGGGAAACACAAATGGCTTTTTGAAACTCAAAAAGAAACAATTAACATCCTTAGCTATCTGAGAAATCTTCCTCTTTTTTTTTTTTTTTTTTTTTTTTTTGGTTTTTCGAGACAGGGTTTCTCTGTATAGCTCTGGCTGTCCTGGAACTCACTTGGTAGACCAGGCTAGCCTCGAACTCAGAAATCCGCCTGCCTCTGCCTCCCGAGTGCTGGGATTAAAGGCCTGCGCCACCAGGCCCGGCTCTTCCTCTTTTTTTATTAGATATTTTCTTCATTTACATTTCAAATGTTATCCAAAAAGACCCCTATACTCTCCACCTTTTCAGCTCCCCAACCCACCCACTCCCATTTCCTGGTCCTGGCATTCCCCTTGTTGATCCTCCTATAGGGTTGAAGACCCCTTTAGCTCCTTTGGTACTTTCTCTAGCTCCTTTATTATGGGTCCTGTGTTCCATCCAATACACGACTGTGAACATCCACTTCTGTATTTGCCAGGCACTGGCATAGCCTCACAAGAGATAGCTATATCAGGGTCCTGTCAGCAAAATCTTGCTGGCATATGCAATACTGTCTGGGTTTGGTGGTTGTAAATGGGATGGATCCCTGGGTGGGGCAGAACTTGGATGGTCCTTCCTTCCATCTCAGCTCAGAACTTTGTCTCTGTAACTCCTTCCATGGGTGTTTTGTTCCCCATTCAAGAAGTATCCACACTTTGGTCTTCTGTCTCCTTGAGTTTCATGTGTTTTGCAAATTGTATCTTGAGTATTCTAAGATTCTGACTAATATCTGCTTATCAGTGAGTGCATATCATGTGTATTCTTTTGTGAATCAGGATAATATCCTCCAGATCCATCCATATGCCTAAGAATTTCATGAAATCATTGTTTTTTAATTGCTGAGTAGTACTCCATTGTGTAAATGTACCACATTTTCTGTATCCATTCCTCTGTTTAGGGACATCTGGGTTCTTTCCAGCTTCTGGCTATTATAAATAAGGCTGCTATGAACATAGTGGACCATGTGTCCTTTATGACAAGTTGGAACATCTTCTGGGTATATGCCTGGGAGAGGTATTGCGGGATCTTCTGGCAGTACTATGTCCAATTTTCTGAGGAAAAGCCAGACTGGTTTCCAGAGTGGTTGTACCAGCTTGGAATCCCAACAACAATGGAGAAGTGTTCCTCTTTCTTCACATCCTTGGCAGCATCTGCTATCACCTGAATTTTTGATCTTAACCATTCTGACTGGTGTGAGGTGGAATCTCAGGGTTGTTTTGATTTGCATGTCCCTGATGTTTAAGGATGTTGAACATTTTTTAGGTGCTTTTCATCCATTGGGTATTCCTCAGTTCAGAATTCTTTGTTTAGCTGTGTATCCCATTTTTAATACCAATTTTAATAGGGTTATTTGATTTTCTGGAGTCCATCTTCTTGATATATCTATATCTATATCTATATCTATATCTATATCTATATCTATATCTATATCTATATCTATATCTATATCTATATCTATATCTATATCTACATCTATATCTATATCTATCTATATATCTATATCTATATCTATCTATCTATCTATATATAATGATATTAGTGATATTAGTCCCCAATCAGATTTAGGATTGGTAAAGATCCTTTCCCAGTCTTTTGGTGGCCCTTTTGTCTTATTGACAGTGACTTTTGCCTTACAGATGCTTTATAATTTTATGAGGTCCCATTTGTTGATTCTCGATATTTCAGCACAATCCATTGTTGTTCTGTTCAGGAATTTCTCACATGTGCCCATATCTTTGAGGCTTTTCCTTACTTTCTATAAATCTATAAATTTTAGAGTCTCTGGTTTTATGTGGAGTTCCTTGGTCCACATAGACTTGAAATGCTAGTTGAGCCAGCACCATTTGTTGAAAATGCTGTCATTTTTCCACTGGGTGGTTTTAGCTCTTTTGTCAAAGATCAAGTGAACATAGGTGTGTGGGTTCATCTCTGGACCTTTAATTCTATTCCATTGATCTAAATGTCTGTCGCTGTACCAGTACCATGCAGTTTTTATCACAATTGCTCTTAGTACAGCTTGAGGTCAGGCATGGTGATTCTACCAGACATTCTTTTATTATTGAGAATATGTTTTGCTATCCTAGGTTTTGTTATTCCAGATGAATTTCTAAATTACCCTTTCTAACTCTCTGAAGAACTGAGTTGGAAATTCGATCGGGATTGCATTGAATCTATAGATTGCTTTCAGCAAGACAGTCATTTTGACTATATTGATGCTGCCAATCCATAAGCATGGGAGATCTTTCCATCTTATGAGATCTTCTTCAATTTCTTTCTTCAGAGTTTTGAAGTTATCATACAGTTCTTTCATTTCCTTAGNTAGAGTCACACCAAGGTACTTTATATTATTTGTGACTATTGTGAAGGGTGTTGTTTCCTTAATTTCTTTCTCATCCTGTTTATCCTTTGTGTAGAGAAAGGTCACTGATTTGTTTGAGTTGATTTTATATCCACCTACTGCACTGAAGCTGTTTATCTGGTTTAGGAATTCTCTGGTGGAATTTTTAGTGTCACTTATATATACTATCATATCACCTGCAAATAGAGATATTTTGACTTATTCCTTTCCAATTTGTATCCCCTTGATGTCCTTTTGTTGTTGAATCGCTCTGGCTAGGATTTCAAGTACTGTATTAAATAGTTAGGGAGAAAGTCAGCAGCCTTGTCTAGTCCCTGATTTTAATGGGATTGCTTCCAGCTTGTCTCTATTTAGTTTGATGTTGGCTACTAGTTTGCTGTATATTAGTTTTATCGTGATTATATATGGGCCTTGAATTCTTGATTTTTCAAAGACTTTTATCATGAATGGGTGTTGGATTTTGTCAAATGCTTTCTCAGCATCTAACAAGATGATCATGTGGTTTTTGTTTTTGAGTTTGTTTACATAGTTGATTACATTGATGGATTTCCTTATATTAAACCATCCCTGCAACCTTGGGATGAAGCCTACTTGATCATGATGAAAGATTGTTTTGATGTGCTCTTGGGTTCAGTCTGTGAGAATTTTATTGAGTTTTTTTGCATCAATATTCATAAGGGAAATTGCTGTGATGTTCTATTTCTTTGTTGGGTCTTTCTGTGGTTTAGGTCTCAGAGTAATTGTGGCTTCATAGAAAGAATTGGGTAGAGCACCTTCTGTTTCTATTTTGTGAAATCATTTGAGGAGAGTTGGAATTAGGTCTTCTTTGAAGGTCTGATAAAACTCGGCACTAAACCCATCTGATCCTGTGCTTTTTTTTTGGTGTGTGTGGGGGAGACTATTAATGACTGCTTCTATTTCTTTAGGGGATATAGGACTCTTTAATCTTATCTAGATTTAACTTTGGTCCCTGGAATCTGTCTAGGAAGTTGTTCATTTCATCCCGTTTTTCCAGTTTTGTTGAGTATAGGCTTTTGTAGGAGGATCTGATGGTGTTTTGGATTTCCTCAGGTTCTGTAGTTATGTCTCCTTTTTCATTTCTGATTTTGTTAATTAGGATACTTTCCCTGTTCCCTCTAGTTAGTCTGACTAAGTGTTTATCTATCTTGTTGATTTTCTCAAAGAACCATCTCCTGACTTGGTTGATTCTTTGAATAGTTCTTTTTGTTTTCACCTGGTTGATTTCAGCCCTGAGTGTGATTATTTCCTGCCGTCTACTCTTCTTGGGTGAATCTGCTTCCTTTTATTCTACAGCATTTAGGTGTGCTCTCGAGCTACTAGTAGATGCTCTCTCTAGTTTCTTTTTGCAGGCACTCAGAGCTATGAGTTTTCCTTTTAGGACTTCTTTTTTGTGTCCCATAAGTTTAGGTATGTTGTGGCTTCATTTTCATTAAACTCTAAAAAGTCTTTAATTTCTTTCTTTATTTCTTCCTTGACCAAGGTATCATTGAGTAGAGTGTGGTTCAGCTTCCACATGAATATTGGCTTCCTATTATTTATGTTGTTATTGAAGAAAAGTCTTAGTGCATGGTGATCTGCTAGGATGCATTGGAAATTTTCAATACTTTTGTATCTGTGAGGCCTGTTTTTTTCACCAATTAGATGGTCAGTTTTGGAGAAGGTGTCATGATGTGCTGAGAAAAAGCACATCTGTTTGTTTTAGGATAAAATAAAATCTGTAGATATCTGTTAAATCCATTTGTTTCATAAATTCTTTTGGTTTCAATGTGTCTCCCTTTAGTTTCTGTCTCCAGGATCTCTCCATTGATGAGAGTGGGGTTTTGAATTCTTCCCTATTATTGTGTAAGGTTTATTGTGTGCTTTGTGCTTTACTGTAATTTCTTTAATGAATGTGGATGCCCTTGCATTTGGTGCATAGATATTCAGTATTGAGAGTTCATCTTGGAAGATTTTACCTTTGATGAGTATGAAGTGCCCCTTCTTGTCTTTTTTGATAACTTTGGGTTGGAAGTTGATTTTATTCTATATTAGAATGGCTACTCCAGCTTGTTTTTTGGGACCATTTGATTGGAAAATTGTTTTTAAGACTTTTCCTCTGAGGTAGTGTGCAGCAAAATATTGGGTCTTGTTTATGTAGTCAATCTCTTAGTCTATGTGTTTTTATTGGGGAATTGAGTCCATTGACATTAAGAGATATTAAGGAAAAGTAATTGTTGCTTTCTATTATTTTTGTTGTTAGAGTTGGGATTCTTTTCATGTGGCTATCTTCTTGTAGCTTTGTTGAAAGATTACTTTCTTGATTTTTCTATGGTGTAGATTACACCTTGTGTTGGAGTTTTCCCTTTATTGTCCTTTGAAGTGCTGGTTTCATGGAAAGATGTTGTGGAAATTTGGTTTTGTCATGGAATATTTTGTTTTCTCCATCTATGGTAATTGAGAGTTTTGCAAGGTATAGTAGCCTGGGCTGGCATTTGTGTTCTCTTAGAGTCTGTATAACATCTGTCCAGGATCTTCTGGCTTTCATAGTCCCTGGTGAGAAATCTGGTGTAATTCTAATAGGTCTGCCCTTATATGCTACTTGACCTTTTCCCTTACTGCTTTTAATATTCTATCTTTATTTAGTGCGTTTGTTGTTCTGATTATTATGTGTCAGAGAGGAACTTCTTTTCTGGGGCAGTCTACTTGGAATTCTGTAGGCTTCTTGTATGTTCACGAGCATCTCTTTCTTTGGGTTAGGGAAGTTTTCCTGTATAATTTTGTTGAAGATATTTACTGGCCATTTAAGTTGAAAATCTTCATTCTCATCTATACCTATAATTCTTAGGTTTGGTCTTCTTATTGTGTCCTGGATTTCCTGGATGTTTTGGGTTAGGATCTTTTTGCATTTTTGCATTTTCTTTGATTGTTGTGTCCATGTTCTCTATGGAATCTTCTGTACCTGAGATTCTCTTTCATCTCATGTATTCTGTTGCTGATGCTTGCACCTATGGTTCCTGATTTCCCTCCTAGGATTTTTATCTCCATAGTTATCTCCTTCTGGGTTTATTTTATTGTTCCACTTCCATTTTTAGATCTTAGATGGTTTTGTTCAATTC
>NC_034593.1:9507016-9511730 GCF_900095145.1 Mus pahari | reverse complement strand
CTCGGTCGGGGAGGCAAGGTGTTGGGTGCTGGATCAGCCTGCGGACAGCCGCCAGGCGAGCACCCCTCCTGGGCAGGAAAGGCCTTTCCTATAATTCTTTAAGGGATTTTGTGCTACCTCTTTAAGGACTTCTACCTGTTTAGCAGTGTTCTACTGTATTTCTTTAAGTGAGTTATTAATGTCCTCCTTAAAATCCTCTACCAGCATCATGAGATATGATTTGAAATCTGAATCTTGCTTTTCGGGTGTTTTGGTGTAACCAGGACTCGCTGTGGTGGGAGTGCTGGTTTCTGATGATGCTGACTGGTCTTGGTGTCTGTTAGTAAGATTCTTACATTTGCCTTTCACTATCTGGTAATCTCTGGTGTTAGTTGTTATTGCTGTCTCTGGCTGGAGCTTGTTCCTCCTGTGATTCTTTAGCCTCTGTCAGCACTCCTGGGAGTCCAACTCTCTCCTGAGTCTCATTGATCAGATCACTCTCTGCAGGCAAGATCTCCTCTTGCAGAGAAGGTACATAGAAGTCTGGAGCTCAGCTCTGCCTCCTGGGTGAAGATGAAGGACTAAAGGGACCCTGTCTGAGAAACTAAGTTGCTTCTGCAGCCTGTGCGCTCTCCTGTACAGACTGGTCTCTGAGGGACCTGGGATAAAAGATGGTGTTCTCACCTGGTCCTGTGGTCAGAGCCCTCGCTGGAGGCAGATTCTCTGCTAGTGGGGAAGTGTGCAGAGGTCTGGAGCTCAGCTTTGCCTCCTGGCTGAAGATGAAGGCCTGAAAGGAACCCTGTCCATAAAACTAGGTTGCTTCTGTAGCCTGTGCGCTCTCCTGCACAGACTGGTCTCTGAGGGACCCAGGATACAAGATGTCATTCTCACCTGTTCCTGGGGTCAGAGTCCTCCCTGGATGCCAACTCTCCTCTGGTGCGGAAAGTACCTCTTCCTCTTTTTTTATTATGATTTTTTATTAGACATTTTCTTTATTTGCATTTTAAATACTATCCCCTTTCCTGGTTAATCCTACCAAAACCCCCTATCCTCTCCCCTCTCCCCCTGCTCACCAACCTACCCACTCCTGTTTCCTGGCCCGGGCATTCCCTTATACTGGGCCATAGAACCTTCACAGGACCAAAGGTTTCTCCTCCCATTGATGACTGACTAGGCTATCCTCTGCTACATATGCAGCTAGTTCCATGAGTCCCACTATGTGTTTTCTTTGGTTGGTGCTTTAGTCCCAGGGAGCTCTGGGGTTACTTGTTAGTTCATATTGTTGTTCCTTCTATGAGGCTGCAAACAACTTCAGCTACTTGGGTACTTTCTCTTGCTCCTTCATTGGTACCCTGTGCTCTGTCCAATGGATGGCTGTGTGCATCCACTTCTGTATTGGTCAGGCTCTGGCAGAGCCTCTCAGGAGACAGCTATATCAGGCTCCAATCAGAAAGCAATTTTTGGCATCCACAATAGTGTCTGGGTTTGGTGGTTGTATATGGGAAGGATCCCCAGGTGGATCATTCTCTGGACGGTCATTCCTTCAGTCTCTGCTACACACTTTACCTCTATAACCCTACACTTGCCAGAATGGCTAAGATCAAAAACACAACCTTACGCTGGCAAAGATGTGGATGAAGGAGAACATTCATACATTTCTGGTGGTAGTGTAACACAGACACTATGGAAATAAATGTGGTAGTTCTTCAAGAATATGGAAACGGACTTAGTTCAAGATCCAGCTATACCACTCTTGAGGGTATAGCTAAAGAATGCTTCTTCCTACCACAATGAACCATTTGTTCAACCATGTTCATTAAAGCTTTATTTATAACATCCAAAAATTGGAAATAACCTAGAAACCTCTAAACAAAAGAACGGATAATGAACATATGTGCGTTTACACAATAGACAATTACTCAGTTGTTACAAATGTAATCATGTAATTGGTATTTTAAAAATATTGAAAAATAAATCATCCTGAGTAGGTATCCCAGACCCAGAAAGACAAATACGATCAGTGCCTTTTTCAATTATTATTATTAGAGAAGGTTCCTACTACAGTAGATGGAAACAAATAGAGAGACCCACAGCCAGACAGTAGAGAGTTTAAGGTTATCTGTCATCAATGGGAGGGTAGGCTCTTGGTCCTGTGGAGACTTGATACCCCAGTGCAAGGGGATGCCAGAGTGGTAAAGTAGGAATTTGGGGGCAGGTCCCTCATAGAGTCCAAGGGGATGGGGAGATGGGATGGAGGATTTGTAGAGGGGAAACCGGGAAGGGAGAGAACACTTGAAATAGATAAAGTCACCAATATTCAAAAAGAATCAGAATGGAGGGAGGACATTGAGAAAACAAATCCCTCTATATTAACTTGAAGAAAGCTTCCATGAACTCAGAGAGACTGAAACAGCATGTGCCTGGCCTGCAAGTGTCTGCATTGGTTCCTCAGAGTAGGTATTATGGCTTCCAGTTCAATGTTTTATGGGGTTTCTATGTGTATGAGTGAGTTATTCCTTGATTCTTGTGCTTTCTCTTTGGCATTTTATCTTCTGTTGGCTGCCTTGTCCAATAATGAAGTTATGATTTTGGTTTATCTTAATATATTTTATTTTGAAATATTTCAGAAAAAATTAATAATTGAATACATGAAGTGTGAATATACACATAGCCACTAAGATAAAGTTGACTCCACTTACTGCTGTGAGAGGAAAAATCACTTTTCTTCAATGGAGTGACATTAGGTATAGCAACAGGACAGGCCACATGTTCAGAAGCATATGTCTACCATGTAATAGACTCCATAATGTTTGTGTTCTTTTGTTTTGTTACAGTTTCATGGGTTTAATTTTTTTCTTTTTTAGTGTGTTTTTATTTTGCTTTCATGCTATTGGAAGGTTTGGTTGTTGTATTGGCTTTTTTTGTTTTCTTTGATGAGAAGGAACTCAAAGTTGGGTAGGCAGGAATGGGGGATAATCAAATATATTTAAGTGTAAAAATTGTTTTAAATAATAAAATATAATGAAAATGAATAAGTAAATACATCTGAAAGAAATAAAGTAAAAAGAAAGAAAGAGAAAAAGAGAAAGGAAAATAGAAAGATAGAAAGAAAGAAAGAAAGAAAGAAAGAAAGAAAGAAAGAAAGAAAGAAAGAAAGAAAGAAAGGTTATATGAGTTTTTTTCTTGCTTAATATGGTGAATCACATTTGTTGATTCATGTTATTGAACTAACTCATTTTTCTCCTAGGGCTACTCATACATGGTTATCATTTTATTCTTTTCAGTTTGCTAGTATTTTACTAGACATTTTGTTTGCATTTATATTCATTGAGGGTACAGGCCTGCGATTAATTTTTCTTTTTGTGTCTAGCCTGGCTTTCGCTCCAGGGTACTTTTGGCCTCAGGTGATGTGTCTCTAATTTTTTTATGTGATGCTACATGTCCAATGACCAGACCAATGATTAAGATATATAACTTGTTGCGCAACTATTTAAAAAAAAACAAGTTGAAATATTATTTTCTGTTGTTTCTTCAATGTCTTGCTATAGTATTAGGGACATAAAATGACAGAAAACTATCATTATAATCCTGAAAGTTAGAAATGTCAAAATATCATTGATTACTCTATACTCTATTTGTAATATGTATGCATACAGATCATACATATATGAATGAATGTATGTCTATAACTATGTCTGAGTATATGTTCCCACACCATATACATGTGATTTCAGACAGAAGTCCAAAAATGGCATCAGATATCATAAAACTGGAGGTAGAGGCTGCTGTGAGCCTTCCAGTGAGATTAATGAAACTAAAGCCAAGTCCTTAACCCCAGCATCAACTTTCTTAATGACTGAGCCATCTTTCCAGGCCCTTAGTCTATACACTTTAATAAAGTTCAGTGCAGAATCTGCCAGTCTTTTCCATATTCTGTTGGTAATTACCATTTAGTCTCATGACTTCTCCAATTTCAAAATACATCACTCCAACCACTGGAGCTTCCATCATTTTCATTTTCTTTATTTGGAATGTTTCATTTCCATAGTAAAAAAAAAAAAAAAAATCCTTGTTCACATCGGCCCAACTAGATAACCCGAGATAATTTCTAAGTAAAAATCTCCTATTTTGCAACATAAGATAGCATTTCTAACAGTACTGGTCATTGACATGAAGCTATGCTTGGTATACTGTTATTCTGTCTACCAAAAACATATACTCTAGCTTCCAAATACTCAATCACATTTATGATCTACAAAGTACTTACCTTAACTTGTTAACTCATGAAGGCATGAATTCAAGTCATAATCCCACCTTAACTTGCTAACCCTAATATATTTCCTAAAAAGTTTAAATCAAGTGTTGGGAACAAAAGAAGGGGGCCCGGGGGAAGTACAGGGAGGGCGGATAACCCACGTCCAGCCAGAGTTCCTCCTATGCTCTGGGCAGGTGGATGCAGGAGGGCTGCCAGAGACTTTCCACTCAGCCCCAGGTGGGCATCCAAGACTCTGACCCACTCGATGGGGGTGGACAAGGGGCAGCCCTTGACCTTGGGGCCCCAAGACCACACCCTGTAGCCCAGGGGTTATGGGAGAGAGGGCTGAGGGAAGAGGCTCCCAACACTGACCAGAGTGCACAGCAGATCTTGATGGAGCAGAGACTCTCTATGGTTTAAGAGCTTTATTATAGAAATGCAGGTTGAAAGAGAGAAGAGAGAGAGAGAGAGAGAGAGAGA
>NC_034593.1:9457027-9506611 GCF_900095145.1 Mus pahari | reverse complement strand
TGGGGGCCTAACAGCCCCTTTTATGATCTTTACTGTTGCTAGGTAACTGGGGAGGAGTTTAGCCTGAAGGTCAGAAGCTTGTGCCACTGCTTAAGTGACTACTGACCATGCTTCTCTTGTGGGGGCTGTGGAGGGGCTGGTAACTTAGGCAGGGGCCAGAATTCCAGGAGCATGAGGGACAGCCTACTGTGTCATGAAGGTGAATTATGACCATAGGGGTTCAGACCTCAAATCGACTGGAGACCAGCCTCTCTGTGCAGAGCCCAATGCCACATAATCTAGCATAGGTAGGACTCTTAACCATTTTGGGATAAATATCCTACTGTAAAACTAATTAACCAAACTAGTAAAAACAAGTTACATTCACAGAGTAATCTTAATGAAGCAGGATAGAAGAAGAATTACATGGGAATAACCCTTGTGATGTTAAGCTCCTCAGGATCTGTCTATGATTACATAATGCTTGGCAGTATGTAATCATTTCCATTGAACTAATGAACACCAAGAGAATGAATCTAACAGATTAAATATAGCTACAATAAGATGTACAAATCAGTCTTTTCTCAGAAAAGTATTTTACGAGTTTTCAGGATGGGGGAGTTATATAGTTCACAGGTACAGTATCCTTAGCATGAACAAAAGCAGAGTAATTATTAACCATTTATTATTGTATAATTAGTTTATAATGATACAAAAATATGATAAAATTTAATGAAAACTTGTACAACTCTGGAATCAATCTGGTGGTTTCTCAGAAAATTGGAAATTATTCTATGTAAAGACTCAGCTAAACAACTCCTTGGGCATATACACAAAAGATGGTTTTTATTATATATTTTCTTTATTTACATTTCAAATGTTATCCCCTTTCCTAGTTTCCCCTCCAAAAATCCCATATCCAATCTCCCTTTCCACTTCACAATGTCTCCATGTTGTCTTCTTTGCCATGCTTTGTCCTTCTTTATAATCCACAAATGGATTTAACATATATCTATAGAACATTTTATCCTAAAACAAAAGGATATACCTTCTTCTCAGGAGCTCATGGTACCTTCTCCAAAATTGACCATATAATCGGTCACGAAACAGGTCTCAACAGATACAAGAAGATTGAAATAATCGTATGCATCCTATCAGATCACCATGGACTAAGGCTGATCTTCAATAACACTTAAATAATAGAAAGCTAACATACATGTGGAAGCTGAACAGCACTCTACTGAATGATAACTTGGTCAAGTTAAAAATAATGAAAGAAATTAAAAACTTTTATAGTTTAATGAAAATGAAGCCACAACATACCCAAACTTAAGGGACACAATGAAAGCAGTCCTAAGAGGAAAACTCATAGTTCTAAGTGCTGCCAAAAAGAAACTAGAGAGAGCATACACTAGCAGCTTCCCAGCACACCTAAAATCTCTAGAACAAAAGGAAGCAAATACACCCAAGAGGAGTAGACAGCAGGAAATAATCAAATTCAGGGCTGAAATAAACCAAGTGGAAACAAGAAGAACTATACAAAGAATCAACCAAACTAGGAGCTGGTTCTTTGAGAAAATAAACAAGATAGATAAACCCTTAGCCAGACTAACTAGAGGGCTCAGGGACAGTATCCTAATTAACAAAATCAGAAATGAAAAGGGAGACATAACAATAGAACATGAGACTATCCAAAGCATCATCAGATCCTACTACAAAAGCCTATATTCAACAAAACTGGAAAACCTGGATGAAATGGGCAATTTTCTAGACAAATACCAGGTACCAAAGTTAAATCAGCATCAGGTTAATGATCTAAATAGTCTGATATCCTCTAAAGAAATAGAAGGAGTAATTAATAGTCTCCCAACCCAAAAAAGCCCAGGACCAGAAGGGTTTAGAGCAGAGTTCTATCAGACCTTCAAAGATGACCTAATACCAATTCTTCTCAAACTATTCCACAAAATAGAAACAGAATGAACTCTACCCAATTCATTCTATGAAGCCACAATTACTCTGATATCTAAACCACATTAAAAACCCAACAAAGAGAACTTCAGACCAATTTTCCCTTATGATTATTGATGCAAAAAAAACACCCAAAACAAACCAAACCAAAACAAACAAACAAAAAAACTCAATAAAGTTCTCGAAAACTGAATCCAAGAACACATCAAAATGATTATTTACCAAGATCAAGTAGACTTCATCCCAGAGATACAGGGATGGCTCAATATATGGAAATCCATCATCGTAATCCAATATATAATCAAACTGAAAGAGAAAAACCACAAGATCATCTCAATAGATGCTCAGAAAGCATTAGATAAAATCCAACACCCATTCATGATAAAAGTCTTGGAAAGATCAGGAATTCAATGCCNATACCTAAACATAATAAAAGCAATGTACAGCAAACCAGAAGCCAACATCAAACTAAATGGAGAGAAACTTGAAGCAATTTCACTAAGATCATGAACTAGATGAGGCTGCCCCCTCTCTCCCTACCTCTTAAATATAGTACTTGAAGTCCTAGCCAGAAAAATTAGACAACAAAAGGAGATCAAAGGGATACAAATTGGAAAGGAAGAAGTCAAAATATCACTATTCATAGATTATATGGTAGTATACATAAGTGACCACAAAAATTCCACCAAAAACTCCTAAACCTGATAAACAAGTTCAGTGACGTTGCTGGATATAAAATTAACTCAAACAAGAAAGTGGCCTTTCTCTACACAAAGGATAAACAGGCTGAGAAAGAAATTAGAGAAACAATACCCTTCACAATAGTCACAAATAATATAAAATACCTTGGTGTGACTGTAACTAAACAAGTGAAAGATCTGTATGATAAGAAATTCAAGTCTCTGAAGAAAGAATTTGAAGAAGATCTCAGAAGATGGAAAGATCTCCCATGATCATGGATTTGCAGGATTATTATAGTAAAAATGGCTATCCTGCCAAAAGCAATTTACAGATTCAATGCAATTCCCATCAAAATTCCAAGTCAATTCTTCACAAAGTTAGAAAGGGCAATTTGCAAATTCATCTGGAATAACAAAAAATTAGGATAGCAAAAACTCTTCTCAATGATAAAAGAACCTCTGGGGGAATCACCATGCCTNANNTCAAGCTGTACTACAGAGCAATTGTGATGAAAACTGCATGGTACTGGTACAGCGACAGACAGGCAGATCAATGGAATGAATTGAAGACCTAGAAATGAACCCACATACCTATGGTCACTTGATCTTTGACAAAGGAGCTAAAACCGTCCAGTGAAAAAGAAGAGAGCATTTTCAGCAAATGATGCTGGCTCAACTGACAGCATGTAGAAGAATGTGAATTGTTCCTTTCTTATCTCCTTATACAAAGCTCAAGTGTAAGTGTATCAAGGACCTCCACATAAAGCCAGAGACACAAAAGATGTTCTACTATACCACAAGGACAGTTGCTATACTATGTTTATACCAGCTTTATTCATGATAGCCAGAAACTGGAAACATTCTAGTTGTTCCTCAACTAAAGAATGGGTTTTTTAAAAAAGGGGTGCACTTAATTAAAGAATAATACTCAGCTATTAAAAAAGAGACATCATGAATTTTGTGGACAAATGGATGTAACTAGAAAATTTGCTAAATATTTTCAAAATTGACCAGAGCTCTTAAACTTTTTCTCTAGTAGTTATCACTTTTACGATCGTTCAGAATTTTTTCCTCAACAAAATTATGAAAATACATTTTTGTGACTATTTCTAGAAGCTCAATAATGTTTACCCCTTGATTTCCAATCTTAATGTAATTAATTTTGATGTATGGCATTTGCAAAATGATCTAGATTCTTGCTTTCTGAAAGGGGATTCCACTGACAGAGTTTAAATGGAAAAGATAGTCCCTCCCTCCCATGGTTCAGGGTTACATTTGACCCAACTAGATATATGCTGCATTTATTTCTGTATTCCACTTTTAATATGGTCCAGTATTTAGGTCTCTGAAGTCCATTTACCATTTTTATTGTAGTTTTTAAAATACTTTCAGGCTTTGTATTTCCATATTAAACTGTAGAATAAAACAATCATTTTTTAAAAGATCATTGATAATTTTAGCATTGGGTTAATTTTCTTGATTAATTTTAGATAACTGACATCTAAGCTCTTCAAATCTTTGCAAACGTTTTAACATTTTCAAGGCATCTTTCACATCTTCATTAAATATGAGATGTTAGAAATGCCATTTTTACATGGTTTCTTTTCAAGTGGTGGTTTCTACATTTTTGTTACTATCATTGGCATGCTAAAAGATGATTTTATCTACTGACATTTTGGAATGACTCAACTACATGTAATTGATTCAGTTATGAGAGACGACATTGCTTCATATTTTCTGAATGTCCAATCAAGTAATCTACAAACAAGGATATTTTTGTACTTACTGTAGTGACCTCTGACCTTCTGTGCAGCACTATCAAACTAGTGAGAATGACCAATTTCTTTTCAGCCATGTTTTCAGAACAAATATTGCTAGATCTTTACTAAGTATAATTCTGTTAATATGCATGATTTTTTTATATTCAGAAACATCATGTTCCATTAAAGATTTTATCTTTTATTCTAGTTTTCCAAGAGTTATTTTGTTTGTTTGTTTGCTTGCTTGCTTGCATGTTTTAATCCTGGTTGAATATTGAATTTGGTCAGATATATTTCTGTTGCTTTTTTCCTCATTTATTGTGATATATTTAGGTCCATTTAAGAGTGCTTCATCAGAGCTGTTTTTCTAGAATAAATAACTGTGATTCTGATGTTGTACTCTTTTTATGGATAATTGCACTTGATTTGCTAATATTTTGCTCTTGGTTATAATTCTTGTGTCTATTCACACAAGAAAATTTGAACTCATTGAGTGATTTTTCTATCATGTATTTTGTATCTACTTTAACTATGCTCAGGGTATTACTTCTTTGTCTTGACTCCAATAAGGACATGCAAGCTCTCTTCTGTGCTTACAAGCACTAGAACTAGCCCTCTCCTCCAGGTTTCAGTATCTCCACAGGGAAAGGAAGCTCATCTATTGTGGCTTTGCAGGCATTCGGAGGTCTTTCTTAAATATAAAAGGACTCTTCTATGTTCTTTAAGGAACAGAGAGGGCACTGATTGAAATGCAAAATTAATACATACATTAATTAATAGAAAAAAATTATCAGATAATGACTGGATATATTAGAATTTATTTTTGAATTTTATTATATACTTCAATTCATTATCACTTCAGCTTTTTAATGAAGAAAACAAACTATCATTATTGGAATGTATAGTTTCATTATGTAACAGCAATATTAGAAAGTTGAAACACAATCTATTCTTTCAACAAGCCAGAGATGCTGAGAGGGTCCTGATTTGATCTCAAAAAGAGTTGTGTAGAGAAAGATAATACTTCTTGTAATCCCAAATGTCATACTTTATATATGGCAGAAACCAGAATCCCTTTAGCTTTCATATAGTAGCCATTCATCACATGGTCATTTATCATTTTGTGATCTCTTACAAAGCTATCCTGACAAACACTACAAAAGGTTTGAACTCTGATAAGAGTGAAGAAAGCTATTTTAACTCTAGCTTTAATAAATGCTAGCCATGTGGAAATTCTCCAAACATTGTTGTGACTTCCTGGTAAATTTTAACTATAGAATGCTGACAAAACCTGAATTTTTTTCCTTTTGACATCAAAAGTCACTCTTACACAGATAAGAAAGTTTATCAATCATATTATTTTAAAGCAGTTTTATATTTTATCTGTACATTCATATATCTCTGACTTTGTTTTAGTGATATATATACATACATGAATATATGAAATAGCAGGTGCTGTCTTCCAAATCTTGCTGCCCAAGAGCCAGTCTTAAAATCTTTATTTGCATCTCCTATTATTTTTTCTGAATTAGTGCAAAATTTTAAAGTTTTCATTATTGAACATATAGATAGATTCCTGTTTTTTATTATTTATGTACGAGAAAATAAATAATACTTTAAATGAATGACTATCTCTTGGATTAAAAATTTTTCATACCTTTCTTAGTATCTAATGAGATAATCATGTGATTTTTGTCTTTGAGCTTGTTTATATAATGGATTACATTGATTGATTTCTGAACCCACACACCTAGGTCACTTGATCTTTGACAAAGGAGCTAAAACCATCCGGTGGGAAAAAAGACAGCATTTTCAACAAACGGTGCTGGCACAACTGCCGGTTATCATGTAGAAGAATGCAAATTGATCCATTCTTATCTCCTTGTACAAAGCTCAAGTCTAAGTGGATCAAAGAACTCCACATAAAACCAGAGACACTAAAATTTATAAAGGAGAAAGTGGGGAAAACCATCAAAGACATGGGCACAGGGGAAAAATTCCTATACAGAACAGTAATAGCTTGTTCTGTAAGTTCAAGAATCAACAAATGGTACCTCATAAAATTACAAAGCTTATATAAGGCAAAAGATACTGTTAATAAGACAAAAAGGCCACCAACAGATTGTGAAAGGATTTTCACCAATCCTAAATCTGATAAGGGACTAATATCCAATATATACAAAGAACACAAATAGCTGGATTCCAGAAATTCAAATAACCCCATTTAAAAATGGGGTACAGAGCTAAACAAAGAATTCTCAACTGAGGAGTACTGAAGGGCCAAGAAGCACCTGAAAAAAATTTCAACATCCTTAATCATCAGGGAAATGCAAATCAAAACAACCCTGATATTCCATCTTACAAAAGTCAGAATGGCTAAGATCAAAAATTCAGGTGACTGCAGATGCTGGTGAGGATGTGGAGAAAGAGGAACACTCCTCCATTGTTGGTGGGACTGGAAGCTTATACAACCACTCTGGAAATCAGCCTGGCTGTTCCTCAGTAAACTGGACAAAGTACTACCAGAAGATACAGCAATACCTCTCCTGGGCATATACCAGGAAGATATTCCAACTGGTAATAAGGACACATGCTTCCATTATGTTCATAGCAGCCTTATTTATAATAGCCAGAAGCTGGAAAGAACTCAGATGTCCCTCAACAGAGGAATGGATACAGAAAAAAGTGGTACATTTACACAATGGAGTACTACTCAGCTATTAAAAGCAATGAATTTATGAAATTCTTGGGCAAATGGATGTATCTGGAGGATATCATCCTGATTGAGGTAACCCAATTAATTACAAAAGAAGTCACTTGATATACACTCACTGATAAGTAGATATTAGCCCAGAAACTTAGAAACCCAAGATACAATTGGCAAAACATAAGAAAATCAAGAAGGGAGACCAACATGTGGATACTTCATTCCTCCTTAGAATAGGAAACAAAATAACCACGGAAGGAGTTACAGAGACAAAGTTTGGAGCTAAGAGGAAAGGATGGACCATCCAAAGACTGCCCCACCCAGGGATCCATCCCACAATCAGCCACCAAACCCAGACACTATTGCATATGCCAGAAAGATTTTGCTGAAAGGACCCTGATATAGCTGTCTCCTGTGAGGCTATGCCAGTGCCTGGCAAATACAGAAGTGGAGACTCACACTCATCTATTGCATGGAACACAGGGCCCTCAATGGAGGAATTAGAGAAAGTACCCAAGAAGGGGTCTGCAACCCTATAGGTGGAACAACAATATGAACTAACCAGTACCCCCAGAGCTCATGTCTCTAGCTGCATATGTAGCAGAAGATGGCCTAATTGGCCATCATTGTGAAGAGAGGCCCCTTGGTCTTGCAAACTTTAAGATTTATTTATTTATTATATGTAAGTACAGTGTAGTTGTCTTCAGACACTCCACAAGAGGGAGTCAGATCTCATTACAGATGGTTGTGAGCCACCTTGTGGTTGCTGGGATTTGAACTCAGGACCTTCAAAAAGCAGTCAGTGCTCTTAACCACTTAGCCATCTCACCAGCCCCCCAACTTTCTCTTCTATTAGTTTCAGTGTATCTGGTTTTACATAAAATCAGAGTTCCCTGATGCACTTTGACTTGAGCTTTGTACAAGGAGATAAGAATGGATTAATTTGCATTCTTCTACATGCTGAGCTCCAGTTGAACCAGCCCCATTTGTTGAAAATGCTGTCATTATTCCACTGGATGGTTTTAGCTCCTTTGTCAAAGATCAAGTGACCATATGTGTGTGTTCATTTCTCGGTCCTCAATTCTGTTTCATTGATCTGCCTGCCAGTCTCTGAAACAATACCAAGAAGTTTTTGTCCCTATTGCTCTATAATGTAGCTTGATGCCAGGAATGGTGATGCCCCCAGAACTTCTTTTATTGCTGAGAAGAGTTTTTGCTATCATGGGTTTATTGTTACTCCAGAAGAATGTGCAAATTGCTCTTTCTAACTCTGTGAAGAATTGACTTGGAATTTTGATGGGAATTGAATTGTATCTGTAGATTGTTTTTGGAAAGATGGTCATTTTTACTATATTAATCCTGCCCATCCACAAGCATGAGAGATCCCTCTATCTTCTGAGGTTTTCCTCAACTTCTTTCCTCAGAGATTTAAGATCTTGTTATACAGTTCTGTCCCTTGCCTGGCTAGAGTCACACCAAGGTATTTTATATTATTTGTGACTATTGTGAAGGGTGTCCTTTCTATTTCTTTCTCAGCCTATTCATCACTTGAGTAGAGGAAGGCTACTGATCTGAGTCAATTTCATATTTAGCCACTTTGCTGAAATTGTATATAAGGTTTAAGAGTTCTCTGGTGGAAGTTTTGTGGTCACTCAAGTATACAATCACATCATTTGTAAGTAGTGATACCTTGGCCTCTTCCTTTCCAATTTGCATCACCTCAACCTCCTTTTGTTGTCCAATTGCTCCAGCTAGGACCCTGACCTCATTCTCCTAATATCCTTCATTTCCTCTGACTCTGACATTATTTCTTTACCTTCTTCTGTGGAGTTCTAAGGGGATCTCCAATTTAGACTCTTTTCACATAGTGTCTGATTGTGGATTTTTGAACCAATTCTCATCTTCTGTAGAGAAAAGTTTCTGTGATGATGACCGGAGAAGGCAACAACCTATGAGTATAGCAAATAATTATTAGGAAAATTTCATTGATTTTTTTTAATGAAACCAATTACTTGTATTTGGTTCTATGCTAGGTTTTTGGGAATTCCAGTCTCCAGTTTCTGGCTATCCAGGTAAATGTGGCATGGGCTCTTTCTTGTGGAGTGAGAATCAGGGTAAAGCAGACATTAATTAGAACTGCTCACATGTCCTGTGCAGCAATTATAACAGCACATTTTCCATGCAAGACTGAATGTAAGTGGTAGATTTCATAACAGAGTTGGAATCAAGGTTTCTCTTTCCATATCCTATAGATTAAATTCTTGCTCTAAAGATACTAGAATATAGAAATGACACACAAACTTGACCTCTTTGTGGTCAATTAGCTGACTGGAAATTGTCTTCATCAATAGGACAACACTCTCAGTTTTCAGATGGTGACCTTCTCTCCTAGTATCAGTCTAGATTGTTTAAGAATCTCCTTGACCAACAACTTGACAATGAAACCCAGTCACATCACTGGACACTTTTCTTAAACAATTACAACATGGAATATGCTGGCAAATGGATGGGACTTGCAAAGAAATCTTTTTTTTTTTTTTTTAGGAACATATTGTAACTTTATTTTCTCTTTTGTCTAGCAATAAATGCTAAAAAAAAAAAAAGCAAGAAAAATAAAACAAAGTATAAAGAAATAGCAAAAGACCTTATGCATAGTCCAGGTGGTATTTCAGGAGAAAAACATTAAAACTGACCCTGGACTGGAACTAGACAGAACCTCTGGGGTGAGGTTTTACTATCTTTTTTTATTCTGTGATGTAGCCTGATACCACTAGCATAGTATGCCTCAATAGTCATGCACTAAATGCCTAAAAAATGTATGGAGAAAGTGAGTTTGAGTAGGCCACTTAATCTCCATTAGCTGTCCTGCTAGATAATTTTCATTTTCAGGGATCCAATTTCTCCCTGTCTTTTTTTAATTTCTGTTTCTGTGTTATTATATTGAGTTTTCTGATTTTTAATTGTATTATATCTACAGAATGCTCATCTGTGTGAATTCCTGCTATATCCCATATATTCCTACCAGAACCAGCCATGCTAAACATAGATTCTACTCACTGATTCTCAGAGAAGCATGATAATTCTCATTAGTTCAGAAAATACAGGGTAGAAGACCAGTGGAAAACTAGACATTCACCCTTGTAACCTCAGTTTTTAAACAGAATCCCTAAACGTCCCAACCCATTAAAGCCCCTGGAGGACTGTCTGTTCTGACTGTAGGTCAGCAAAGGCACAGGGAACCAAGGAGGCTCTGTTGTGATTTTGAAAATCAATAACAAATGATACATTTATCTTAATTGTCTTTTATATGCTGCACTGATGCATGACCAAGTAATTGACTAGAAAAAAATTCTACTAATAAAAATATATCAACTAAATTCATAAGGAGTAACAGATAATCAATATTCTGTATTATGTAATGAGATATTGAATTTAAGTAGTGATAAAAATTATCTCTAAAAATCAAACAATGTTTAAATAAATTGTCTCTGGGTAAAACCACTTTATATTTGTTAGTAGTCTAAATGATGGGATGAAATATGTAATAAATTATTTTGAACTTACAATTTAGGGATATAGCTAATCCTGACAGGAAGTCAGTCACGGAGGAAGGATCTTGAGGGTGCTGGTTATATTGCTTTCATATTCAGGAAGTAGAGTAAGGAATGGCTGTGCTCAGCTTCCTTCCCTTCCTATTCAATGATGATGCCATTTCATGGACAAATACCCAACGGAATGAAGGAGAATCATTCTACTTTAGCTGATCAGATCTAGGTATTATTTTACATGCATGTCTAGAGACAAGTTTTCAAAGGTGACTTTTGATCCTGTCAAATGTAAATCAATATTAACCATCACAGAATTAGAGATAACTTGACACTATCATCAAAAAGTTTTCACTAAATGTAGATTCTAGGCTGTTTTTACTAAATGTAGATTCTAGGCATGAGTAATTCTACTACTTGGACGGCAGAAGACGGCAGATCAGTTTAAGTTCAATACAAGTAGAGTCTTACATAGGGTTTCTATTGCTAAGGTGAAACACCTGACCAAAAACCAAGTTGGAAGGAAGGGGTTTATTTAGCCTATAGTTCCACATTACATTCTATCACTTAAGGAAGCTGGAACAGGAACTCAAAGATAACAGGAACCTGGAGACAAGAGCTGCTTCCTTGCTTGATTATCATGGCTTACTTGGCCTGCTTCCTTGTGAAAAGACTGAGTTAACCAGAGCCAGGTTAACTCCATGACAGGACACACACTGGCAGTTTGGGAGACTAAGCCTAAGTTTTACTTTCCCAGAAATGAGATTCTGTCCAGAGTGCTTAAAGGTGTATACTGAGGGCACGGAATGGCTGCATTCTGGCCCAATCACACAGATCTAAAAGGTCTTTGGATGTGATTACAGGAGCTTGTTAGATTAAAAGTCCTCTACAACTTCAAAGTGTAAAAGTTCTACAGTCCTTAAAAATTCAAATACCAAAAATGTCATTCTATTCCAAGTAGAGAGTCTATTTTAAAACCCAAAGATTTTAAAAATTCAAAATCTCTCAGCTAGGGGCCATTCAAGCTAGCCAGGGAAATTTGAAGTTCCAGATTACCCGAGAGATACTGTTTTAAATTAATTAATTATTTAATTAATTAAGTGGAGAACTTAATAAGATTAATTAGCTGAAGATTCTGGCATTCACATATCTATGTTCATATATATATATATATAACATGCAGATAAAAGTTTGCTTGCAGCCGGGCCTGGTGGCGCAGGCCTTTAATCCCAGCACTCGGGAGGCAGAGGCAGGCGGATTTCTGAGTTCGAGGCCAGCCTGGTCTACCAAGTGAGTACCATGACAGCCAGAGCTATACAGAGAAACCCTGTCTCTAAAAACAAAAAAAAAAAAAAAAAAAGTTTGCTTGCAAACATGTGTATATTTCCCCCACACAGACACAGACAGAAAATATACATAACACACATATAATATACATATAAAACTCAAAACCACACATATACACACATCATACATCATACACAATCATACACATACATCATATATACATGATATCCAACTATGCACATGCATACATACACCCATATACAAACACATAACATACACACACATACACACAGACTCATACATACACATTCATATATCATATACACATACTCATACACATATATATTTGTATATATACTACATGTACATACACACATACATTCATACAAACATCTTAATACACTCTTCTTCACATACACATTAGTTCATACACACATACTATATATATATATATATATATATATATATATATATATATATATATGCCATATTACATACACACACATACCAAGAAAATAATTTACCTTCTCAAAACCTATGGTTTTCATTCTTTTTACCGAAAAAAATTAAAGATACATAAAGGCCAAAAGATAGGTAGATGAACTGCCAATCATCCATCACTCACCTTAAATTTATCTCAAAAAACCTGTCCCAACAATTATCTATCCACAGATTAATTTAAGCCAAGTATCAGACATTATAACATGTTTCCCATAAGTATCTTATTATGTATAGCTTCAGGGTAAAATTTAATTCTTTTAAACAAGACAACACTTCTATCTTACCTTAAAAACATTAAGAGTTGCATCATAACTCTTTGTATCTCATTATTAATCAGATTTCCTAAAAATATATATTTTCTTTAAAGGTTGTCCAAATATAACTTCCAACAAGATCTATAAAATGATGAAAAGGTTAAATGTATATTAGTGCAACTGTGACATAAAGTGTTGTAGAGACAATATCTTGTGTATTGTATGGATACATCATCTATCAATTTAAAAACCTATGGCCAAGAGGGGACAAGGCAGACTGAAAAGTGGGACATCCAGGACACAGAAAGAATTGTGGGATACAGCCAAGTGGAAAGCTGTGATGAGATGGGTGCATGGTACTTAAACACAGGTATCCAGCCATGTTACACAGTGTGGATTAGAGTAAATGGTTTATAATAAGTTATGATCTAGTCAGAGAAAAGCCTAGCTACATGGACAAGGTATTTGTAAATATATTTTGAGTCTGAACCTTATTTCTGGGAGCATGGGGCTAGGAGGAAAAATGAGTCATATCTTCTACAAAGTGCAAGATAGGATGATTTACAAGCATCCCACCATTACAAGGTGGGAAACAAAAACAAGATCCTTTCATGAAGGCTTGTAATTATTGGGTTATCCTGAGAATGGTGAGGATCATGGAAATATTTCAAGGATTCAGTGATACACACAAAGACAAGCTAAACAGAGTGAGTATGATGGGAGCTAGAAGCGAGTCCTGCTAAGAAGTCATGAGTAGCATGGGTTTCACAAATGAATTAACATTTCATTTTCTATGGCAATGGAAATTGGAGTTCTTACAAAATCATGAGGAAAGCTGTAGCAAGACCACAAAGGCAAAAAGAAAAACAAACAAAAATGTGAATATGATTAAGTAGGGCTGGACCCAGCTTAAGGAAAAAAGAAGAAATGGAGTAAGGGATAAAGAATCTTCTAAAGGTTACACATTATGTTAATCCAATTCAATGACAGTTATTTTTTTAAAAGATGCATTTATTTTATTTCTATGGGTGCATTGGAACTGTCTTCAGACACACCAGAAGGGGCACCAAATCCCATTACAGATGGCTGTGAGCCACCTTGTGGTTGCTGAAAATTGAATCTTTAGAAGAGCAGTCATTGCTCTTAACCGCTGAGCCATCTCTATAGCCACCAACAAAACCAAGAAATAAATAGCCATAGCTAGAGCTTCTGACTGAACCTAAAGAGCTTTGTGCAGTGTAGAAATAATAGATAAGGGGAAAAAAGAAGATGGAGAAAGAAGAGGAACAGAAACAGGATGAGGAAAAGGAAGAAGAGGAAAAGGAAAGAAAAAGAAACATCTTGCTAAATGAAATTATATCCATATCAAAATAACTTGGTAGAGAAATTAAATACAAATTATACCAAATGAAAAGAAAACAGAAAATGATAAAAATGTAAAATGTGTTCATTTATAAAACCAAATCATTAACATAGCATACATTTATTGTGTTGTACAATCATAAAGTGATAAAGATTTATGTCTCAGAATCTGTAAAGCAAAACTGAAAGAGAAATGTCAACATAATGAAAACCATTTATCTTAGCAAAGAAGTGACTTTAGTGTTTGGGTCTTAGTTTACAGCTAATCGAATATGGCAAATATGGCAAGAATTCTTCTCTCTCAGTGGATAAAATATCAATAATATTAAAAAGCTTTTCAAGTGTTCACAAATATGTTAAGCTGCATGAAAACCACACTAACTGATTTCAAGTTTTCTTGGGAAAATAATAAAACATGTTCTCTAATAAATGCTAATTATAATTTTAATGAATAACAGAATTCATTGTTACAAATTATGAAATGCATTGGTATGAACAAGATATGCATACCTTGTTCTCTAAAGAAAATGAAAATGGAATTTAATTTTTAAATAATTCTGAATATCTTAAATAACAATCTATAAATCTAAGAAAAAATTAAAAATGACCAAAAACTGTGATTCATAACATACTCCAACTCCAAATCTGTGTTTTATATTTAAAGCTGTAATAATATAAAAATTCTCAGCTCTATGTATTGCATATTAGCATACATCAAATGAATAATTAATAAACTTTATAAAACTGATCAAAAATGGAAACAAACCTGATAAGCAGGAGGGAAACTATTGAAGTGTAGGATATGTGAGCAAATAGAAAAATACATAAACCAATCATATCATGCATTGAGAGAAATGATAAAATAGGTAACTACTGATTGCTAGGAAAACAAAAGGAAAAAAAGGAGTATCAAAATTAAAACAATGTTCAACTCTACCTATATGTTTAAAAATTGAGGAAAAGTCATCTTATTCAGAGGTATACCAATATAAAGGAAGTTAGTCACAGCAGGCATGGCAAACACACACACACACACACACACACACACACACACACACACACACACACATACACACAGAGTTACATGCATCCACATACTGAGAAAATTGTAGAGTCTTGCTTCTTTCCAATACAGTACCTTCCTTGTTAATGTGGAACACACCTTCCAGGATTATGCTTCTACTCATCTACAAATTTTATCTGTTGGTAGCCACTGTACATTCTGTTTCTCTTAACCTTCAAGTTGTGAATACCATTATTTGTCATTTAAAATGTCCATTGTTAGCGCACTGGAGCTTGGAACCATAATACTCTAGGTGTCAGAAAGTATAATATAAAACTGAAAATCAACATTATGGCACCCTAGAATACACAACGTTGAGTGATGTATTTCCTTTCTGGATAAGTTTTTCTTAATCGTCCTCTTCTCCCAGCTCAATTGTGATAGCATACCACATCTCCCTAAGAACTACTGACTGGTTTCTACTCTGGCTCAGTTTATGTTTGAACCCTTAGATCTTACTTTAGGATATCCTGCCCTTGCAATGGAAGCAATCCTGGCAAACTTTGAAGTCTTTGCCAGACATTCAGTTCTCCTGACTAAGACACAGTCATCAGATGCAGCCTTTATCTTATGACTTTATCAGAAGGGATAGAAAAGGCTTGCTAGCCTCCCCAGTAGATGCCAACCTCAGTATCAGCTCCAGGGTCTACTTGGGAAAGAAGAGCTGTTGATGATGCACCACAATCCATGACTGCCTCCAGACCTCTTTGTGTAAAGCCTGTTCCCCACAACAGTTCTTAATACACATATTGCATCTTATTTTCTGGTCAGAATTTAAATCTTTGAAACTGATTCACGTCTGTGAGTCTGTTCGATATTTTTGCTAGCAACTTAGAAGCATGGCAATAGTCAGATGTCACCCCATATAACCAAAGGCATATGACCAGAGGGAATGCCTTCATTGAATCCTCGGTGAAATAAATAAGCTTGCTGTCTTCTCTGCTCAAAAGTCAGAACCAGAAAAGCATTACCTTCACTCATATGTTTCTTCACAGAGAGCATTTGTTCTCTTAATGGAACTCATATGCAGCTGCTGATAAAAACAAAAGGAGAATCTATTCTCACATGGGAAACAATTTCACCAGCTCATCACAGGAGAACTTTTCTCTTCATTGCCATATCTGAAGATAGCCACAATGTGCATCAACAATTTTATTTGTCCTTACTTTCATTTAAAAAAAATTGACAATTTTAATGAACTCATAAATAACCTTCACATCCTACTGTCTATAAAATTACATGATATATCCTCAATTTCCTGTCTATACACATTCTTAATATCAAAAGTGAAAATGACATGTGTGTTTTCAGTGTTAAGGTAGAAATGTACTTAATAATGTAGGAGAACATTCTGTGCCTAATGTGGATATTTCCTCTGTTTCGAAAAGCCTCTTGCTGACATGTTCACTTATCTGTCCTGCTCTACTACTTGATGGGCTCTCCTCCTACATAGCTGTGTGTCCCCTTGCCCTGCCACAGTCTCGAGTGGAACTCACCACTTCACAGGTGACTCTCTTCTTTCAGGAGTATGTCCTCTCTTAGGGGATCTAGTGACTGACTCCATGCCTGTCTTTCAGAATTGAAGTTTCATTGATCTGTTTCCTTGTTCAACTTTGCTGTGTCCAAATTCCACCAAATAGAAATAAATTAAGGGAATTTATCCGTAGGAGATGTCTGCATACAATAGATACTGCTCCCAGCTTCTCTGCACTTGCCCTTGTGTGATCTTTTAAGGCCTGTGTTTAACACAGTGTTGTAGGGAGAAGTATGAACCACTCTGGCAGTAGCACTGGCACATGGCAAAGGAGAAATATGCCCTTTGTAATTATTTTTGAAATCTTGAATTTCCTTGTCATGGACAAATGTCTTTTCTTTTGCAATAAAAGAGAAATAATTTAGTAAGTGGATAAACACTTCAACAACTTCTGCATAATGGCTGGGGCTCTAGGCAATTACAGAGGGTATAGTGTATTGAAGAAAATTTGCTATTCAAGCAATTCATGAAAGAATTTCTATTGAAATTGCTCAGCAACTTCTGCATTTGTTACTGTAAGTCTGTGAGTGTGACTAGAACCTCACCCTGCTCTGGAACATATAGTGCAGACAATCTCTATGCTGTCAGTAGCCATACTTTCTTTTATTCTTCTAAATGTGAGCTCTGCAATATTTTAAGCACTATGAATATCTGACTCAGCACCTTAACATGAACTAATTTTTGCCACAAAAATATTTTCATTGTCCCAGGGTTTAGCTACAAATTCACCATCACAGTTAAGCAAAATAGAAGGGAACAGCTTATGCCTCACCTATTTGTATAAGTTCTTGTGTCCACTTTTGTTCCATAAGTAGGATAATATGAGAGCTAGAAAAGGGTGGAGGAGATAAGTAATTTCTGCCACAAATCATGACACTAGATTCTAGAGTGCCTGCTTTATTCATTTTCTTTTAGTGTATTTTCAAATATTATCAAGACTACAACATTCAGCTTAATGTAGGTTGAACTCCTAAAAAAAATAATGAGCCTCAAGTTTGGAATTACATACAGCTGACTACAATGTTGTCTATGATTATATTACACATAAGGGGAAAATAAATAACAAAGGGTGGGTGAAGCTTAACTGAGAGTAAGAAGGCATCAAATGTCAGAGTAAAGCTCATCTCAAGTGACTTAAAGGGCATTTCAATAATTTCCCTTTTTACCACATGATAACCTCCATCTAGTAAGCCAGGATTGCAAATGAGCCCTGACTGCCTCTATTTTTAAAAACCATGTTTACTCTTATCATTTGAAGTTTGAGTGACAAGGAATGGACACTCATCCAAAGCATGCTCAGAGCAGTGCTACCTCTACAAAGTGGACATGAAGGATGGGGACAGGGTAGGGGGCATGGCAGGACAAGCACGGCAAGGCACACCCATAAGTTTTGTGATCTTGCTGCTCTGCCCAAGCCTATTCATTAAGTACATGGGATGAGCTAAGGCACATCCTGTGAGAGGTATGGCTGGGTACCACGAAGCCCTCAGGTCTGACACAGATGCCTGTTCAAGAAGTCATCCTCCCTTCTGCATCCTTTGTTCATCACCGTCTTTCTTGCTGTGAGTCTTCAGTGCTCTGGGACTCTCTGCGATGTGTTATTTACTGGCTACCCCTACCCTGAACATTTGTTCTGCCACTAGTATGGTTTCTTCTTCAGTCACTCTCAGTTTACCACAGCATCTGAAGAGTCACTAGCTGTAACCAGTCACTGTGCTAAGGGATTACTGCTACTAGGAAGCCCCCCAACTTTCACTTTGAAGGTGTTTGTATATTTTTGAATCTTTAAAATGCCACTTTTATTTTTCGAATATTATATTGTAGTACTAATTTAATATTATTAGATAGGGTATAATATTATTCTAATAATAATTAAAATGGCACTTTAAAGCATCAGATACTATTTATTATCTTCTGTAACACCTTCAGAATTCTGGTATTTAACCATGTTTATCAAAGATGCAGGTATAATCGCCATACATAACAATGTGAAGCTATAGAGTATTCTCATGTCAATTCACCGCATTACACAAGTTTGTGAATTGTTTCAGGAACTGCAGTGACAAGCAAGCCTCTGGCACCATCTATGGGCAAAAGGGTTTCACTTTTACAGCAAGCCATGGCCACAGCAGAGCTTCAGGGATCGTTTTCTACCTTGTTTTTTGATAAATAATGCTATCTTCAGTCATCAGCACTGACCATGATCGAAGAATTCAGACATTTCAGCAAGTTTACACTTCACCTGGTAACTTGCTATAGCTTCTCCTAAAAGAAAACACCTTCCTGTGTTTGCCACAGTCACATCGCTAAGAGGTATTTACCAAAATACCTTCTGACTATAAAACTTGAAGATATCTGCCTATAGTGTAATGGGATAAAATGGTAAAGCTTTGACATATCTATTATTTAACTCACCATTAGCAGTTAATAAACAATTATTTAGTAAACAAAATACTCATTTCATGGCTAAAAGCAGAAATGAAGATCATCATGTTTACTGTCTACAGTCACTATCTGTCAATAGCAGGCTTCACTACAAGATGAATGCACTGTTGCGGGCTTTTCAAGATTAGATTTGGATCTTCTATCCTGGGTCTCTCAGATACCAGTCTGTGCAGAAAAGTGCACAGGTTGCAGAGGCAAGAGAGCTTCTTGAACAGGATGCCTTCAGGCCTTCATCCTCAGCCAGGAGGCAGAGCTGATCCTCAGACCTCTGTTGACCTTCCCTGCCAAAGGAGAGGTGGCCTCCAGAGAGGGATCTGACCCAGGGACTCAAGAGAGATCATCTTCTTTCCCAGGTCTCTCAGAGACCAGTCTACACTGGAGAGCATGTAGGCCACAGAAGCAGCAGAGATTCTTGGACAGAGTCCCTACAGGCCTTCATCTTCAGCCAGGAGGATCTTACCCGAGGTCCTCTATGCAACTTTCCCTCCATAGGAGAGATTGCCTACAGCAAGTGCTCTGACCCCTGGGACTCAGGAGAGAGGTGGTCTCCCAGAAGTGCAGACAGAGGCTTATAGACTCACAGGAGGAAGAAGCTCCAGACAGAGTCAGCTAGAATATCTAACATCAGAGATTACCAGATGTTGAAAGGCAAGCATAAGAATCTTACTAACAGAAACCAAGACTACTCGGCATCATCAGAAGCCAGTACTCCCATCACAGTTGAGTTCTGGATACCTCAAAACACAGGAAAAACAAGATTTGGATTTAAAATCATATCTCATTATGCTGGTAGAGGATTTAACGAAAGACATTAATAACTCCCTTAAAGAAATACAAGAGAGCACTGCTAAACAGAAGTCCTTAAAGAGGAAACACAAAAATCCCTTAAAAAAATTATAGGAAAACACAACCAAACAAGTGAAAGAGTTGAACAAAAGAATTCAAGATCTAAAAAACAGAAGTGGAAACAATAAAGGAAACAACTCTGGAGATAGAAATACTAGGAAAGAAATCAGGAATCATAGATGTGAACATCAGCAACAGAATACAAGAGATGGAAGAGAGAATCTCAGGTGCAGAAGATTCCATACATGGACACAACAATCAAAGAAAATGCAAAACACAAAAAGATCCTAACTCAAAACATCCAGGAAATCTAGGACACATGAGAGTTGCCTCCCCCAGCCTGGAAAGGCTGACTTTGCCTTTGCTGCCACTGAGCCAGAGGCCACCTGGAGTGGGGCCTTCTGACCTAGATGGCTCTATTGTTCTACACCTGCCTGCTCTTCTCCAAGACACTACTACCTGCTGAGAGACTTTTGAGATATTCCTGAGACAGCATCCTGAAGATCCTCCTACAGGCTCACACTGTAGGACAGGCACCAAGAATGGACTGGTGGGGGATGGACCTTCCCCCTCTTTATAAGCACAGACTTTTAGTAAAATTTAAGAAGCCTTGAACAGAAAATCATGTCTCAGCATCCATTATTTCTCTCNCCATTTTCTCCCATACAGCTCCTGCCTCCCACTCAGGAACCCAGTTAGTATGGCCTCAGGCTGCTACAAATGAGAAGACCAAACCTCAGAATAATAGGTAAAGATGAGAATGAAGATTTTCAACTTCAAGGGCCACTAAGTATCTTCAACAAAATTATAGAAGAAAACTTCACTAACCTAAAGAAAGAGATGCCCATGAACATTCAAGAAGCCTACAGAACTCCAAATAGACTGGACCAGAAAAGAAATTTCTCCCGACACATAATAATCAGAATAACAAATGCACTAAATAAAGATAGAATATTAAAAGCATTAAGGGAAAAGGGTCAAGTAACATATAAAGGCAGACCTATTAGAATTACACCAGACTTCTCACCAGAGACTATGAAAGCCAGAAGATCCTAGACATGTTATACAGACCCTAAGAGAACACAAATGCCAGCCCAGGCTACTACACCTAGCAAAACTCTCAATTAGAGAGTTACCATAGATGGAGAAACCAAAACACTCTATTACAAAACCAAATTCACACAACATTTTCCCACGAATCCAGCCCTTCAAAGGATAATAAAGGGAAAATTCCAACACAAGCAGGAAACCTATGTTCTAGAAAGAGCAAGAAAGTAATCCTTCAACAAAACTAAAAAAAGATAGTCACAAGAACAGAATCCCAACTCTAAAAACAAAAATAATAGGGCACAACAATTACTTTTCATTAATATTTCTTAATATCAATGAACCCAGTTCCCCAATAAAAAGACATCGACTAACAGACTAGCTAAATTAAACAGGACCCAACATCTTGCTGCATACAGGAAACCTACCTCAGGGAAAAAGACAGAAACTACCTCAGAGTAAAAGGCTGGAAAACAATTTTCTAAGCAAATGATCCCAAGAAACAAGCTGGAGTAGTCATTCTAATATCGAATAAAATCAACTTCCCACCCAAATTTATCAAAAAAGACAAGGAGGGGCACTTCATACTCATCAAAGGTAAAATCTTCCAAGATGCACTCTCAATCCTGAATATCTATGCTCCAAATGCAAGGGCAGCCACATTCATTAAAGAAACTTCAGTAAGCTCAAAGCAAATATTGCACCACACACAATAATAGTGGGAGACTTCAACACTCCACTCTCATCAATGGACAGATCCTGGAAACAGAAACTAAACAGAGATACAGTGAAACTAACAGAAGTTATGAACCAAAGGGATTTAAGAGATATCTATACAACATTTTATCCTAAAACAAAAGGATATACCTTCTTCTCAGGAGCTCATGGTACCTTCTCCCAAATTGACCATATAGTTGGTCACAAAACAGGCCTCAACAGATTAAAAAATATTGAAATTGTTCCATGCATCCTATCAGATCATCAATGACTAAGGTTGATCTTCAATAACAACAGAAATAATAGAAAGCCAACATTCATGTGGAAACTGAACAACACTCTCTACTCATAACTTGGTCAGGGAAGAAATAAAGAAAGAAATTGAAGACATTTTAAAGTTAAAGGAAAATGAAACCAAAGCATACCCAAACTTATGGGACACAATGAAAGCAGTCCTAAAAGGAAAACTCATAGCTCTGAGTGCCACCAAAATGAAACTAGAGAGAGCATACCCTAGCAGCTTGGCAGCACACTTAAAAGCTCTAGAACAAAAGGAAGGATATTCACCCAAGAGGAGTAGACTGCAGGAAATAACCAAACTCAGGGCTGAAATCCACCAAGTGGAAACAAAAAGAACTACACAAAGAATCAATCAAACCAGGATAAACCCTTAGCCAGACTAACTAGAGGGCACAGGAACAGTATCCTAATTAACAAAATCAGAAATGAATAGGGAGATATAACAACAGAACATGGGGAAATCCAAAACATCATTAGATAATACTACAAAAACCTATACTCAACAAAACTGGAAAACCTGAATGATATGGACAATTTCCTAGACAAATATCAGGTCAAAATTAAATCAGGATCACATTAATGATCTAAACTGTCCTGTATACCCTAAAGAAATAGAAGCAGTCATTAATAGTCACACATACACACACACACACACACACACACACACACACACACACACACAAAGCCCAGGACCAGATGAACTTAGTGCAGAGTTCTATCAGACCTTTTAAAGATGACCTAATTCTAATTCTCCTCAAACTATTCCACCAAATAAAAACAGAAGGTACTCTACCTAATTCATTCTATGAAGCCACAATTGCTCTGATACCTAAACCACACAAAGACCCCACAAAGAAATAGAACTTCAGAACAATTTCCCTTATGAATATCGATCAAAAAATAATAAAATTCTTGCAAACCGAATCCAAGATCACATAAATAATTATTCATCATTATCAAGTAGGCTTCATCTCAGGGATGGAGGAATGGTTTAATATATGGAAAAACCTCAACAAAATCCACTATATAAACAAACTCAAAGACAAAAACCACATGATGATCTCATTGGATGCTGAGAAACCATTTGACAAAATCCAAAACCCATTCATGATAAANCTAGCAGCTTGGCAGCACACTTAAAAGCTCTAGAACAAAAGGAAGGATATTCACCCAAGAGGAGTAGACTGCAGGAAATAACCAAACTCAGGGCTGAAATCCACCAAGTGGAAACAAAAAGAACTACACAAAGAATCAATCAAACCAGGATAAACCCTTAGCCAGACTAACTAGAGGGCACAGGAACAGTATCCTAATTAACAAAATCAGAAATGAATAGGGAGATATAACAACAGAACATGGGGAAATCCAAAACATCATTAGATAATACTACAAAAACCTATACTCAACAAAACTGGAAAACCTGAATGATATGGACAATTTCCTAGACAAATATCAGGTCAAAATTAAATCAGGATCACATTAATGATCTAAACTGTCCTGTATACCCTAAAGAAATAGAAGCAGTCATTAATAGTCACACATACACACACACACACACACACACACACACACACACACACACACAAAGCCCAGGACCAGATGAACTTAGTGCAGAGTTCTATCAGACCTTTTAAAGATGACCTAATTCTAATTCTCCTCAAACTATTCCACCAAATAAAAACAGAAGGTACTCTACCTAATTCATTCTATGAAGCCACAATTGCTCTGATACCTAAACCACACAAAGACCCCACAAAGAAATAGAACTTCAGAACAATTTCCCTTATGAATATCGATCAAAAAATAATAAAATTCTTGCAAACCGAATCCAAGATCACATAAATAATTATTCATCATTATCAAGTAGGCTTCATCTCAGGGATGGAGGAATGGTTTAATATATGGAAAAACCTCAACAAAATCCACTATATAAACAAACTCAAAGACAAAAACCACATGATGATCTCATTGGATGCTGAGAAACCATTTGACAAAATCCAAAACCCATTCATGATAAAGAGTCTTAGAAAGATCAGGAATTCAAGGCCCATACCTAAACATAACAAAAGCAATCTACAGAAAACAAGTAGCCAACATCAAAGTAAATGGAGAGAAGCTGGATGCAATCCCACTAAAATCAGGGATTAGACAAGGCTGCCCACTATTCTCCCTACCTATTCAGTATACTGAATAGTACTTGAACTCCTAGCCAGAGCAATTCAACAACAAAAGGAGATCAAGGGGATCCAAATTGGAAAGGAGGATGTCAAAATATCATTATTTGCAGATGATATGATAGTTTGTATAAGTGACCCTTAAAATTCCACCAGAAAACTCCTAAACCTGATAAACAACTTCAGTGCAGTAGCTGGATATAACATTAACTCAAACAAATCAGTGGCCTTTCTCTACACAAAGGACAAACAGGCTGAGAAAGAAATTAGGGAAACAACACCCTTCACAATAGTCACAAATAATATAAAATACCTTGGTGTTACTAAGGAAGTGAAAGTTCTGTAAGATATGAACTTCAACTCTCTGAAGGCTGAAATCGAAGGAGAACTCAGAAGATGGAAAGATCTCTTATGCTCATGCATTGGTGGGAATAATATCGTAAAAATGTCTATCTTGCCAAAAGCAATCTACAGATTCAATGCAAACCCACCAAAATTCCAACTCAATTCTTCAGAGAGTTAGAAAGGGCAATTTCCAAATTCATCTGGAATAACAAATAAACAGGATAGCAAAAACTATTCTCAACACTAAAAGAACCTCCAGTGTGATCACCATCTCTGACCTCAACCTGTACTACGGAGCAATTATGATAAAAAACTGCATGGCATTCATACAGCAACAGACAGATAGACCAGTGGAATAGAATTGAAGACCCAGAAATGAATCCACACACCTATGGTCACTTGATCATTGACAAGGGAGCTAAAACCATCCAGTGGAAAAAAAGACAGCATTTTTAACAAATGGTGCTGGCTCAACTGGCTGTTACCATGTAGAGGAATGTGAATTGATCCATTCTTATCTCCTTGTACAAAGTTCAAGTCTATGTGGATCAAGGAACTCCACATAAAACCAGAGACACTAAAACTTATAGAATAGTTAAGTGTGGAAAAGCCTTGAAACTATGGGCACAGGGGAAAAATTCCTGAACAGAACA
The DNA here is from genome assembly GCF_900095145.1 of Mus pahari. Lineage (NCBI taxonomy): Eukaryota > Metazoa > Chordata > Mammalia > Rodentia > Muridae > Mus > Mus pahari. The sequence continues at coordinate 9,481,444 of NC_034593.1, read as the reverse complement.
GTAATGGTTTGTACTGTAAGATCGAGAATCAACAAATGGAACCTCATAAAATTGCAAAGCTTCTGTAAGGCAAAAAGCACTGTCAATAAGACAAAAAGGCCACCAACAGATTGGGAAAGGAACTTTATGAATCCTAAACCTGATAGGGGCCTAATACGCAATATATATAACAAACTCAAGATGTTGGACTCCAGAAAATCAAATAACACTATTTAAAAATGGGTTACAAATCTAAACAAAGAATTCTAAACTGAGGAATATCAAATGTCTGAGAAGCACCTGAAAAAAATTTTCAACATCCTTAATCATCAGAGAAATGCAAATCAAAACAACCCAGAGATTCTACCTGACAACAGTCAGAATGGCTAATATCAAAAACTCGGGTGACAGCAAGTACTGGTAAGGATGTGGAGAAGGAAGAAAACTCCTTTGTTGCTAGTGGGATTGCAAGCTGGTACAACCACTCTGGAAATCATTTTGGCAGTTCCTCAGAAAATTGGACAAATACTACCGGAAGATATAGCAATACCTTCGCTGGGTATATACCCAGAAGATGTTCCTACTTGTAATAAGGTCACATGCTCCACTATGTTCATTGCAGCCTTATCTATAATAGCCAGAAGCTGGAAAGAACCTAGATGTCCCTCAACAGAAGAATAGATACAAAAAATATGGTACATTTACACAATGGAATACTACTCAGCTATTAAAAACAATGAATTTATGAAATTCTTAGGCAAATGGATGGATCTGGGGAATATCATCCTGAGTGAGGTAACCTAATCACAAAAGAACACATATGATATGCATTCACTGATAAGTGGATATTAGCCCAGAAACTTAGAATACCCAAGATAAAATTTGCATAACACATGAAACTCAAGAAGAAGGAAGACCAAAGAGTGGCTATTTCTTCCCTCCTTAGAATGGGGAACAAAACACCCATGGAAGGAGTAACAGAGACAAAGTTTGGAGCTGAGACGGAAGGAAGGACCATCCAGAGATTGCCCAACCTTGCAGATCCATCCCATAAACAGCCACCAAACCCAGACACTATTGCATATGTCAATAAGATTTTGCTGACACGACCCCGATATAGCTGTCTCTTGTGAGGTTATGCCAGTGCCTGGCAAATACAGAAGTGGATGCTCACAGTCATCTATTGTATGGAATACAAGGCCCCCAGTGAAGGAGCTAGAGAAAGTACCCAAGGAGCTGAAGGGGTCTGCAACCTTATAGGAGGAACTACAATATATACTATCTAGTACCCCCAGATCTCGTGTCTCTAGCTGCATACGTAGAAGAGGATGGCCTAGTTGTCCATCAATGCAAGGAGAGGCCCTTAGTCTTGTGAAGATTATATGCCACAGTATAGGGAAATGCCAGGGCCAGAAAGCAAGAGTGGGTGGTTTGGGGAGAGGGACGGGTAGGGTATAGGGGACTTTAGGTAAGGAAACTAGGAAAGGGGGTTGCATTTGAAATGTAAATGAAGAAAATATCTAATAAAAAAAGAAAAAGAACAGATTAGATTTGAATTATGATGTAAGTTATAGTTTAAAAGCTTCTATCCTATAAGTGTAGTAGTGCCAACCTGACTGAACAAACTAGTTTACTATTGCCATACCAGTAGTGTAACAAAAGAACTGTGGATACTATTGTTGTCACTCAAATCAACACGCTGACCTCTTTCTCTCTATGTGTGTCTCTCAGTCTCTCTCTTTCTCCTCCTCTCTCTCCCTCCTCTCCTTCTTTCTTTTCTCTATCTTTTTGATAGTAACATTTTTATCAATTTTTAAAATAATAAAATTTAATCCTATCACTTCTCCTTACCATCTTTCCTCCAATCCCCCCCATACCCATTCCACTCAAATTTATTGCACATCTTTCTTTGATTATTATTCTTATATGCTTATAAAGAGATAAATTTAGCCTGCTAAGTCAGTGTTGTAAAGTTTTTAGGTATGTAATTTCAGGCCTGTCTACTTCTTATTTTATAACAAATGATGGAGTTTGTCCCTGGGTAAGGCTACCTCTTCCTCTTAGCAGTCATTAATTTCCTATAGTTTTTTGTCTATGTGTCTGATATCATGGCATTTTTAATTTCCACTTCAATATGTCATTATCATTGTTCATATCTTGTGTATACAGCCACATTTCTGAGGTATCATGGCTGATGAGACCAACCTCAGTGGTGACAACTTCAACCAAACTCCTGCACCTAAGACACAGGGAAAGTCAAGGAAGAAGGAGTAGAAAGATTACAAAACCAGAGAGGATCAAGACACTGGCTGTAAAATTGTCTCTTAGAAATGACAGGTACTAAACCATCCTTAATGCCTTGGACTTCTATTTTCTCTCTTGATATACTATACAATGGTTTCCCAATGAATTTTTTGCCCATTCCTTATTAATACGATACTAAACATTTACCTTGTGTGAATTTTGATCCTAAAATTCCTTAGTCTCTCTCTCTCTCTCTCTCTCTCTCTCTCTCTCTCTCTCTCTCTCCCCCCTCTCTCCCTCTCTTTCTCATTCTCATTCTAAATGTACAATATTTATTCTAGCAGCTCAAAAGACTAGAAGTGATGTTGAACACACTGGTAAGTATAATAAATTGATGATGTTTCTCCTAATTAACTATTAAAATAGTTTTGACCATTATAAATATAAATAAAGTATCTTACAGAAACCCTGAGCATGTTCCTGATGTTAGATATGTGACAATGCAGTTCTCATCTTAAAATCTCCAAGCCAGATTTAGTAGGGAGTCAATCTCGGCTGTCTCTGTGTGGTGTGTGCTTGTATGGGTGCATTGCGTGTGTGTTTTCAACCCTATCACCAGCCTTTGCGTGAATAAGCCTGGAGGATTCCTTATGCACAGGAGTTTGAGACACGCACAGACAGAACCATGACAACAAAAGAAAGAAATAAGCAAAACAGTACAAAACCAGAACAACCTCAAATTAGAAAAAAAATAATGTTTCTCAAATTATTTTATTAGGAGAAATTTTCCACCATTTCCGTACAATACAAAACTGAGTTCAGTGTCTCAATAGGTCAGAAGTAATAACTTCTTGACTTTCCCCAATTAGGTATAAAAGCAGTAAGTTTTCAACATTTATATAGAAATCCTTTCTATGCCATAATGTAATTATTATTTCCTTAGAAGGAAACGGCCATTGGTTTCTGTTTTCTCTCTCACAAAATACATCTTGCTGTTCCCAGCCAGGGTCAGTGCCATACTCATGAGGTGGGGGTAAGTGCTAAGCTCAGTGTATTGTCTGCAGCCCCTGGGATTCCACACTGTGTTGTGATGACTACAGTCACTTACTTGATGCAGAACAATTTTACAGCTAGAAAAGATATTTTGGTTGGTGTACTTATCTCATGGTGATGTTTACTTAATTTCTAACTAAACAGAAATCCTTGGCTTCTACTTCATTTTGGCTAGTATTGGTTGACTCCCACAGAAGGGCCCAGCTTGCAGTTCACAGTTCCATAGTCTACTGGGTGCTTTAGAAGGCTGGTATCAGGGCTGCTTCCAGGGATGCCTGCTCACTCCTCATTACAGTGCAGTCTCTAATCTTGACTATGATTCATATTTGTCAGGAGAAATGAGAAGACTAACTTATTCACCCCTTAACTGTATTAGTCAATGGTTCCTGACTCAAATACCATGCTCCACAGTCAGGCAAATATTTATTGCTTTCATTCATGTTTAAACAGTTTTTTTTTTCTTTTCTTAAAGTTCATATCTGTGTTCTTAGAGGTTATGGCTCCCAGAAATGTGAAATAGTGGACAGCAAAGCCTTTAGTTCAAACAAACATCTCTCTAGTATCACTATCTATTACCAATATAACTTTAATTTTTTAAGTCTACTTTTAATGATGGTTCTTAAATGCTTTAACATCCCTTTTAGTTCACCACCCACCAGAGGTAGTAACAAAAGAAAGGCTAAAGGAAAGTGTATCTGTTCAAAATGGTTTTTTGGAGTAACTCCCATTTGTGTTTAGAAATTGGCAGTTCAGTTCACAGGTTAACAGCAGCAACTGGATCCACTTGCAAACACCTCGCAAATATAGCAGCAGACCAGTTTGGAAGAGTCCAGTTAGCAACAGTGGTGGCATGACCTAGCAGGAGCAGCCAGGGCTCAGCCTCAGCTAGAGTCAGCAGGAGGGACCAGGCCCAACAGGAACGTTGGGGAAAATTCTCTGTGCCTCTCTCAGGGAAGGGAATACAAGCGAAGATGCTAAACCAACAGCATCTAGTTATGCAAGCAATCCAAGCTCAGCCTTTGTAGGTCGAGTCCTTTTTATACACCCTCCAAGCATCATGTGTCCTCCATGGGTCTTGCCTCAGCACATGAGACTGTCTCAGCTGACATCACTCTGCCAAAAAGCTGGAGTCTGGGAAAATAGCACGAATCTGCAGCACATCATCACCAGAAGTTTTTTGGTGTGTTTTTCTCTATGGAGTCCCAACAAATAGTGCTCTGCTATACAGTGTAAGACCAATACAGACATCTCATTAGCAAAGAATCCTTCACCGTATGTCCTTTCACATGCTTGCTTTAGCAGTATATATCCTTTCTCCTGTGTCTGCTTCAGTGAAATGTTTTTTACAAGTCTCCCTTAGTTTTCCATCTGTGTCCACTTCAGGAAAACACTCCTTCCTGTATTTGCCCCAGCAAAAGACAATCCAACACAACTGACTTCCAAAAAAACCCCTTAAGTTTCCACTTCAACCAATGTCTATTTCCTCTGGTCATCTTTGTCTGTTTTTCCCAGAAGGGGTTAGAAGATGTTGTAGTGAACACATTGACTAGAGGAGACCGTTATGAGTCACAGAGAATGTCAAGTTGAAGCACTTGTGTCCTGGTATCAGGGACATAGTGTGATTTGGAAGAAATGAACCTCAGTTGAGAAAGCACCTCGATCAGATTGGCCTGTAGACAAGTGTGTGGTATATTTTCTTCATTAATGGTTGATATGGGAGAACTGAGATCACTTTGGGTGGTGCCATTTCTGGGACCATGGACCTGGGTGCTAAATGAAAGCAGACTGAGCAACCACATACTTCTCAATGGCCTCTGCGGCAGCTCTAACTCCAGGTCCCAGCACTGTTTCAGATCCCACTTTGATTTTCTTCCATGATGGAATTAAATGTGGAAGTATAAGCATAGTTAATAATCTCCTCCAACATTCACTTTCAGGCATGGCATTTTATTACAGGAATAGAAACCCTGCCTAAGACAGTTCCTCTGGATACAATATCCAACTCTACTAAATTGAGTAGTATATGCTCAATAGAAATGTATTCTGAAGAGTTCTTTCTGGGAAAAACCTATGTGTTCTACTCACTGATGGCCTGATCTAGCTTTGCCATCAAAGGTGTAAGTGGAGAGTGAATTGCTTATAAAGGTAGTAATGTCATGTATGACCTTATGACCTCCCAATGCTCTATCACCTGGTTTCAGTGGCAACACATGTATTTGGGGTTTGGAGGAAAACAGATGTTCACTGTTTTAAAATTAATGTGTAATGGAAATAAACAGTGTCAGCTTGAATTAGACATCAGATGTCAATTTGTGTGTGTTCACCAAGCACAGTATATGCATCTGACACATACATATGACATATGTGTGTTGGATATCTATCTATCTATCTATCTATCTATCTATCTATCTATCTATCTATCTATCATCTATCATCTATATCTGTATCAATCTTTTAGCAATAGTACAAATATTTGAAATAATCCTACATAGAATCTTCCAGGACTTGGTTAGTCTGCAGAAATTCAATGAACAATATTATGTTTTATTTTGTTAATTTAAGATTTTTCATGTATATTGTGACAATGTGTGTATATATACATGTATGTAGGTATTCTTAGAAGCCAGAAGATGGTATTAGATACCTTGGAGTTCAAGTTACAGTGGTTGTAAACCACCTTACAGGAGGGTTGTAGGACCTGAACTCTGGTCCTTTTCAAGAGCAACAAGCACTCTTAATTGCTTAGTATCTGTAAAATCCCCTTGAAATTTTCAAGAAAGAAGTATTAGAGTTAAAATATCAATATTTGCTACTGTGGTCCTTCTTCAAGTTACTGGTCCATGCCTTCCTTCTCTTTAAAACTCTCTGACTTCCTTTATTCTGAATTTTAATCTCAATTTGTATGTAAAATAGAAATTTCCTATCTTCAAAAAATAAACTTTTTAAAACTTTGTTTATTTTCAAATGCACTCATCTCGGAGACAGCAGTGTCTTGTAAACAATGGCAGCCTAAATTAATATATCTGAGTAGTGCTGTGCTGTTCCAAAAAGATTTTATATCATTTTTCCTTCTACAAAAACTTTAAGCAGTCATTGCTAGTGTCTGTTCTTTAAACAAGAATATAACTCTCAGAACTGAAAAAATTCTGCAATTGTTAACCATTGAAAAGGATTGTAAAATTTTAAATTAGAACTTGCAAAAGTCTTACTAGAGCTTCAGTAATTGTACAGAGATGGAATCTGATGCTTTGGGGAGACACATTAAAAGAACAGCATAAACCAGTCTACTTATATGGTCACCAATTCACACTTTTCCTTCTTTAAAGCAGTCGTTACTAAGTAAGATTTTGCTAAAGTAGGTAAAGATTTTACTGAAATGTAGAGATATTAAAAAGGCAGTCATCAGATTGATCAATCTAATGTCAACTTCAAAATTGAAGTGGGCCTACGGCTTGTCTGTAATATCATGCTCTCTTTTTATGATGCATTTTCTTCTAGAATGTTCTGGAAATGAGTTTCTCTCTTCAATAATTTTACCTGGGATAGGGTCTATTCTATAATTGTTTCATTTATGTAATGCACTATTGATGGACACCATGCAGGAAGAGCAACAGTGCGCAACTGAGTTTGCTAGAGATGGCCCTCCATTTTGTTCTTCTGCAAAAGGTGTGCCCTGGAAATAAACAGCTGCAGGGAATTCATCCTATGATTGCCTTTGATACTGGTGTGCTTTTTTTGGTCTGCTTTTGCTATATTGCTTGGAAATCTGTTACCATGTGATCGTGCATGGGGAGAATCTCACTGTCTATAGCCTGGTGTGATTACCTGCTCAGTGCTAACCCACCCTACTGTGCAATTTTCCTTCAGATCAACATGAAGATGAACTTTCATAAAATAATACTGTTGAGCTGGGCAGTGGTGGTGCAGGTCTTTAATCCCAGCACTTGGGAGGCAGAGGCAGGTGGATTTATGAGTTGGAGGCCAGCCTGGTCTACAGAGTGAGTTCCAGGACAGGGACAGTCAGAGCTACACAGAGAAACCCTGTTTTGAAAAACTACTACTACTACTACTACTACTACTACTACTACTACTACTACTACTACTGTTGAGATCAATTAATGATTTTATTGAGTACCTGATTTGATTTAAATAGGTTTAAGCAATTAGGTAGTTGACAGAAAATCATTTAAGAAGATGATTTTAGTTGTTTGCCAGGAAAACATAATAAAGTTAGAACCAAGAATAGAATATGCCTCCTCCTTGTAGAATAGAAAGCAAAAGCTCCATAGATTAGAAAATGAATACAGTGAGTTTCATGCATTACCAGCATGTAATTGTACTAGAGAGAAATATAGGCTGGTGTCTGGTGGCAGGCTGTGCACAGATAGCCTGGACCCAGGTCCAGCATAGGTCTGGAACCCTGGAGCTCCAGTGGGCAGAGATTTTCACCTGCATGGGATTGCAGGAGTTCGGCCATGCCTTCTGGGCACCTGGCTACATAGCTACAGCCTCCCTAGCTACAGCCTTCCACAGCCCCTCCTCCCCACCCAAGAGGGATCAATCACTTAACTGCAACAAGCCCCCTCCCACATGCAAATAAGGTTTCCCCAAATGCTCAGTCCAAGCCAATGAGAAGTACCTGCTGTAAAATCCTGAATCACCCCAAAACTGTACATAAATCCGATCCAGGGAATAAACGTGTGCAGGAACTACTCCACTGTCTGAGCCTTTGTCCTAAGAGCTGTAACACTTGGGGAGAGATCTGCTCTCCTGAAGAGCTGCCTGAGGCCCCGCTGCACTTCTTACTGGCTTGTCAGGTTCTTATCTGATCAGCCCCACTGGACTCAGTGCACAGACGCACAGTGGAAACAGGGGAGAGACTAAGTGACTTCCCTGCCCTGCCCACATTCGCTTCCTTTAGCTCAAATCCTCGCACCTGGCCTGGCCAGAGATCTCCGTGGAAAACCTCTGGTACCTAGACCCACAGGCTGGAGCAAGTTAATAATCAAGGAAATCATTTCATTTTAGGTTGGGTCTGAGCTCCTAGATCGTGTGATCTAGGGATGGAGACACGGGTACAGGTTTTGGTGTGTACCATGAAAAGGCAGAGATATGAATAAAGATTAAAATATTTTATTATGAGTATAAGAACAGAGAATAGTCACTTTAGCTGAACAAGATTCCAAGAGGAAGACACAAGGTAGACAACGATCTGTTTCTTGGTAAATACTAATTGTTTTCAGCTAAGTATAGGAAAAATATTGCTACTATAGAGTGGCTTGCATAAACTTTGTAAATCAATGACAAAACAATTATTACTTTGGGGTTACAATGAACTTGTGGAGAGAAAGGTGGATAGGAAATATTTAGTTAGGTATGAGTTTCAAAAGAAGAACACATAATCAATAATCCTATTTCCTTTTGTGTAATGATTTTAATATGTTTTGAAGAATATGTTTTTTATGGTTGTTTTAGAGGATATGTAACTTGTGGCTATGAAGTAATCTTTTGTACATAGAGAAATCTGTCTTAGGTGGTATAAAAAGGGTAAAAGAGAAAATAAAGTTGTTGGAGTCAACTTACTGGAGTTTGCACCATTCCCCCAATGTGTATATATATGTGTAAAATGGATTACTTTATTCATCCAATATGTCTGTCGGTCTGCCTGCCTGCCTGTCTGTCTGCCTGTCCGTCTCTGTATGTTTATGTGTGAAGTTGTTGGCGCCTGTTGGAACTTGCTTCATCTGTCAAGTATGTGTAAATGTGTGCCTGCTTTCCATGGCTGCTTACACCACATCCCCTCCTTGGAGCGATGAATACATTGTTGGAGCTGGTCTTCCACAGCATTTCATGTGATAAGGTAACATTTCTCATACTTCAGTCTCTTGATACTCACCATATTTATTATTTATATCAAATAATAAATTCAACATAACCATCAGAACTCTCTTGCCTTTTATTATAATTTATTATTGTCGTCAGTATTAATTGTAGGAGTAACCAGCGTGGGTCAAAGCTACCAAACTGGTCACAAGAAAGATGTAGAGGAAACTTGTGATAGCTAGATTCTTAAAAATATTTAAAGTTAAATTAATAGGAAGAGAGATCACATTATTAGCTAACCCCAGAGAAGACACGTTTCTTTTGGAAGACAAGAAAAGGACATAAATATCAGGTATTAGGGTGTGGTAATATCAACTGATAGGCTGATCTGAGCAACAATTAAAATATAAAAGTAAGTATGCTTACAGGACTAACAGAGTCAACTAACCTGGACCCTTGAAGGTTTGCAGAGACTGAACCACCAATCTCAGAGCAAGTATGGGCTGGACATACCCCCCCCCCCAGACACACATATGTAGCAGACATGCAGCTTGCTCTTCATGCTGGTCCCCCAACAACTGTCTGTGAAGCTGTTGCTGACTGTGGATCCCTTTCCCCTAACTGAGCCATCTTGTCTTGCCTCGGTGAGAGAGGATGGGCCTAATCCAACAGTAACTTGATGTGCCAGGGGTAGGTGACTACTGGAGAAGGGAGCTCCTCCTTCTTAGAAGAGAAGGGGAGGGGGGAAGTCGGGGAGGAGATGGGAGCTGATATTGGAACATAAAGTGAATAAGTAAGTAAATAAATAAATAAAAATTTAAACAAGAATGTTTTTTAAGTATCAGTTATCTAATTGCATGGAAGCCTAGGATTTGTAGGGGGGAAAATGTCCTAAGAAATCTATGTAGTTTATGGGAATAAAATATCATCAGAATGTCAACCTTGCTATATCAACATTTCACAAATGGATAAAAAAAAATCCTACAACAATAAATCATGTCAAGCTATACATCATTAAGGATATAAATTTAAATGAAAGAACGAAATGTTAAAGACAACCCAGCTTCTTTACATATATTTTGTCCGCATTAACCAAACTTCAAAATAATAATTTTAACAAGAATTTGAGATTTGAGTCTATGAAGTTAAAAATATTATTATTTTATATTTTCCTAAAATCATACATAATACTTATAAGTACATGTGTAAATGTGGTGTGGGTATATGCATGTGTGTGTGTTTGTGTGTGTGTGTGTGTGTCAAAGGAAGTTATGCCACTAAGGCTGACAATGCTGCCCACAAGAAAACAAAAAACAAAAACAAAAACAAACAACGACAAGAAGAAGAAGAAACAGTACCAGGCATGCAAACTCCATTAGAATAGTTAGTCAGAGTAGAACAAATGTCTCCCCAAACAATACAAACTATTGGTGTAGCCGATGATTGCATCTTAGATGTTCAAGGTTAGCACCAGCTGAACGTTTATATTATTGGAGGTGGCTATAACTTTACTTTTTATTGGGGGTTTTATTTATTTGCATTGCAAATGTTTTTGAGACTGGGTCTTTGGTTGTTTGAAAACTTTCACCAATCACTGCTTTCTGGTTTCATATCCATGTCTCTCTCCTGGACCGTCATGTAACCATACCATACTCTCTCCTGGACTGTCATATAGCCATACTTTCACACTAACCCTTCTGAATTACAGCAGCCATAAAAGGAAAGCAATGTTACACATTCTCATCAAATTTACTTTGGTTTAGACTTTAGAATAATCATTTTACATCTTCTAGATTAAAATATGTTATAAAGGAATGTCTTTTTTTTTAATTTCCTCTACCCTAATTTGTAGTAGTGCAGTTGGAAAACATGGAATATATGAAAATTAGCCAACATACTTCCTTCCACTTGAGAATCACTTTCCATATTATACTCTAATATTTTAAACTTTACAAAAATCTGTGTACACATGCACATATAAAGATAACCATGATGTGTATTGTTATGAACCTTAGGCACTGTCACACTCTGAAAGCTATATGTAAACAGTGTGCTTATGTCCCTGTGATACTGATCTCATGGTCTTTCTGGAATCCAGGTCAGACTTAATAAGTCTGTCACCTTGAGAACAAATAGTTGTTTATGATTGACAAATTCTATAAGTAAAATATACAAAGTGGCTATTGATGGTCAAATTATAATACAGCAAGGAATATTTTTCCTTACTTCTTTCTTTATTCATTTATTTACATCACAAACACAGACCCCCCCACTTGTCCCCCTTCACACAGTTCTTCCCCAATACCCCTTACTCTCCACCTCTGAGAGGAAGAACCCCCTCTATCCCCTACCCTGGCATATCAAGTCTCAGGAGGATTAGCTGTGTCCTCTCCCACTGAGGCCAGACAAGACAGTCCTCTGCTAGATATCTGCCTAAGGGCCCAGCTTATGTATGCTCTTTGGTTGGTGACTCAGTCTCTGGGAACTTCCAGGGGTACACAAAAGACTGTTAGTCTTTCTGTGAGGTTGCTATCCCCTTCAGGGCTTCAATCCTTCCCCCAATCTCTTCCATAAGGAAGTTTTTTCTAATCAATAGTTACATAACTACTGCGGGATAAGGTCAAAAGCTACATTTTGACAATATAAATCAAACTGTAAACAGATGCACATACACACAGTAGAGTGGTAGAATGTAATGTGCCAATAAGCTTATGAGCAACTTTAAATCGAGGTTAGATGAGAACAATCCTAATTTGAAAAGTGTATCCTAAATAAATCACTATAAAAAAAGAAAGAAAAACTACTTCTTAAGTAGTTTATATTCATATTTCATTTTCAACAGTCTCAAACTGTCTAAGACAGTTGTGGCAGTTTCTAAAGAACTATCAAATTAATTTTGCCTTATCTTTCCAACAAAATCTAAAAATTTCAGGTGAATATTCTAACGGTCTAAATATCTGATATTCCATTCACTATTTTTTTAAGTGAATTGTCAAAAAAAAAAAAAAAACATGAAGAAATGTGAGGAACGGATGCCATCGTGTGGTCATGGTTGGTAATGCAGTACAAACAGCACAGTAACTCAGATTTCTGCTACTCTGACATTCAGAACTTCGGTGACTAGAAAGCATTCATGGGAGGGTGGTACATAGCAGAACTGAGACAACATAAGAACTACGCAAAGCCTCTGACTCATGACCCAGCTTGCATCTCCTATGTGAACCCCAGTGCACACCACTGGCTCCTTTTCGCATCACCATTGCATAATATTGAACTTTTAAAAGAGCTAAAACAATTACAACTCTTCCACTGACACTGGTCCTTTTTCTACCTTTCTTCCAACCCCATTCCCACATAGAAAACTATCATTACTTTCTGTTATTTGTATCTGAAACACCTTCCCTAATGGCAAATTTTTCTCACCTCTTGTCCTCGTTACCACATTAGGACAACTGTCCTTGAATCCATTCCTTAACCCACTTCCCTTCACAATACTAACACAATATCACAAGTGAAATGCATCACAACTAGATCTTGAGGCTCCTTATTTGATTCTAGTCTAAAAAGCGCATGTAATTATTGTCTCATGGTCTATTCTTTAAGCAGTGTTCCTGTTGTATTTCTTGGCCTAGGGACCTCTACTCTTTCTCCCATGTGCCTCATCAGATAGTGCCTCACAACAATCTACAGTTCGTGTTCCAGAGGATCTGCTTCCATCGTCTCTCCTTTGTGAGCACTAGAAATGAACGTGTTGCATAAACACAAATGTTACACATTGCTTGTACACACAAATAACATGCCTACATACATTTTTTTTAAAAAATTAAAGACTGATGTCTAAGCTACATATGAATATATCTGGTGCTTGCTTACGGGCCCCTTATCTTAAGAGGAACTTTGCAAATTGTGGCACATTTTTTCAAGGATGGTAGTGAGTATGAAGTTGGAACAATGCCTAGCAAGGGGATAAAAATCCTTCCAAAATAAGGGACAGGGGCAGGAAATTACAGAGGTTGTACTGAAACACATTGGATAATACTTTTCTGGCTAAGGGAAAGGTTGGCTTTGTTTCTGTCACTATCCTATAGAGTAAATCAAGAACAAAAGAATTGAATTGAATATCAACCCACCTGCCAGCATACCATAATACAAATGCCTAGGTCACAACTCCTGGGTCATGTAAAGAGGTTGCTTCACAGACCAAGGCAACATGCTTGGGTGCAGTTAAGGTTGTGAACTGTGAGGCAGAGACTGATCCTCGACTCCATCTACAGTCTAACCTGTAACCTTCCAAGTGGCCTATTCCCTCCTTTCTGAACCTGTGTGGCATTTTGTTTCCCCGTATCGTGGAGCCATCTGTCCCTCCCTGGTCTTGCTGCTCTTCACTATTACAGATTCTCGGACATCCCTCCCATTATGGAGCCAGGTATGGCAGTCAGTCATTCAGCCCTCCTGCGTGAGCCTGTACTGCAGATGGGGAGACTCTGCTTGGCCACGAAGCTTTCATTCCCTCCTACTGTTTTCCCTGCAGGATATTAGTGATTATCTCAGCATTGTAAAGGAAAAATTCTTACCATTAAGTTTCCCGTGTAAAAGGTCAATGACTTTCCTGCTCACCTTCAGAGAAGACCATTCACAAAGCTCTTTGAAGTCCATGTTCTCCCCAAACTCTCGGACACATTAAAATTGAGAATGTCTTTTCATTATCATTTCTCAAGGTCATCAATAATATCAAAACTATGCCAATACAAAAAATGAATTTCACTTTCTGTTGGTGACTTTCAACTGGACATTCAGGAGACCAAAGAAGGGATTTTCAGGACACTAATCTCTCTGTTCAGATGAAGCATTTAAAAGAAAATGAGAAGCAGCCATTAGTTTCTTAAGTGAACTGAATCTAAGTAGCGTGTCTTGCTCTGAGATTATTACATCTTTACCTAATGAAAATGTGGGTTCAATAAACATTTACATAGTGAAGTGAAAGAACTATAAAGCTGAGTAATGGTTCTGAGCTCAGCTTTTAAAATGAAATGAAATAAAATAAAACAAAATAAAGCAAGTTCTTCATTAAGCATCACACTTAAAGTCCTTTCCCTCAAAGCTCTTGGCAGCCATAGTCTAAACTAAAACAGCAAACCTTGAACTTATTAGACAAAAAAATTCAAAGCACACAAATTATTTTTGACAGCACTCATTTGCTTTAGGAAATTCTTTAGTTATGCTCTTACAGTAACTTGAATGAACTCAAGAAAACAGTCATTGAATGTTTAAGCATCTATTGTCACTATAGAAACAAAAGTCCATACTGACTATTAAGGCCCAAAGTCCCACCAAGTACTTTGGCACTGCCTCACTTACCTCATTTTCCTTTTCTTTTAAAATAAAGGTTTTAAATATGATAGCAAGAAATGGAACTGTTTAAAGGCAGATTCACTTGGGACATAAATGTTAACACAAGGGGATGTTTTCCCAGGAGTACATTGGGTCTAGTAATAGAGTATAGGAAAAGAGATAACTGTTATTTCATAATATTTCATAAACATTTAAAGAGGCAGGGGAATGTATCATTTGGTAAAGTACTTGTTGCTCACAGAAGAGGACCTAAGTTCTCATCCCTGGTGCTCAGCTGAAGACCCTGAGTTGAGTGGTTTGCCTCTGCAGTTCCAGGTCTGTGGAGGTAGAGACAGGAAGATGCTTAGGAGCTGCTGAATTAGCGAGTTCTAAGTTCAGTGAATTGACCATGTCTAAGTAAATAAGGTAGGGGTTGTTTGGGGGAAGACATCTATATCAGTCCGTGGCATCTGTGCTTATATAGCCAAATGGTTATATGCTTGTGTATATACAAACAAATGCAAAGGAAAATATTTAAATGGATATATTCATTAAGTGTGTTAAACTTTGTGGGAAAGTACTACTTGAAATTAAGGTGTAACTAATATTGACTTATTACATAAATTTCAAATGTGCTTTAGCTCTCAGGCACAATGAGAAAAACTGAAAAAGAAATAACTAATGTATTCCCATAAGCCCTGTATGTTTGTCATTCACAAACAATTCCAAAGAAACTCATTGCCCTATGGAGGTCAGGCGTACATGTTTGTCAATCCAGTAACCATATTCTCCTGGCTAACTGGGGTAGCTAGTCCATGGGTTCAACTATTTCATAACATATTGCATCGTCTAAAATATGTAAATGTTTACAAATAATAATATGCAAACCAGGAAAGAGGGAAAACAAGACAGCTGTAGTCTTTATTCCTAAAGAGAATGGCAGACCCTGACTTGCCAGCTTTCTTTAAAGGGTATTTCCAAGATGCAGTGTAGTGGTAGTTTCCCTGTTTCCCTAATTGTTTGACTGGCTAAATAAAGACCGCAGAAGCCAATCGCTGGGCGAAGATATGGAGACAGGTTTTCTAGGTCCCAGAGAGGAAGAGAGTGGGACTGAGCGGATTGGAGTGGGACCAGGCTGTGAAGCAGATAGGAAGTTGCAGATATGTAGGTCTCTCGGGACACTGATAGTTTGTACCCTCTGCAGGCAGCTGCGGAGGCCAAGGTGATGGGCAGGATAGACTTTTCCCAATTTTTGAGTTAACTTGTCAGTTTTAAATATAAACGTCTCTAGTGTTTTCTATCCACGGGGCTAAAGGGAGCTGGGTGAGATGGCCGTGTGGCCTTGGGCAAGGAGCAAAGGGAGACCCGGAGAGCTAGCATGGAAGCTGGGACCAGGATGGTTGCTGGTGGCCTGGTGGAACTAGCTGTGGGAGGTTGAAAGAGCCAAGCTCTCGGGAAGGAGTGTACTTTAAAGTTACATGCAAGTATGCAGGAGTTCTTAAGTTCTTTTAACTTTTCTAACTAGGAGTTGGTATACCGGCATACCATCCAGAGGTAAGTTAAATATTATTGAGAAAAGCAAAAGGACAGGGATAGGTAAACCTGGAAGACGAAGTGGAATCTGCCTCTGTTTCCCACTTTACAGAAACTTACAAATGTTGAAACTAAAAGCTAATGAATAGACAGTTTAAACCAAGATATGGTACCACACAGCTCAAATAGGGGAGGTGGCAGATAGGTCTCAAGTTCAGTACGAATGACAAACAGTGAGTAACATCTGTTTTAAGAGTCCTGAGATACCCAGGCATGGTGGCGCACGCCTTTAATCCCAGCACTCGGGAGGCAGAGGCAGGTAGAGTTCGAGGCCAGCCTGGTCTACAAAGTGAGTTCCAGGACAGCCAGGACTACACAGAGAAACCCTGTCTTGAAAAACCAAAAGAAAAAAAAAAAAAAAAAAAAAGAGTCCTGATATAAACGGTCCCTGAGTATAAAATGGTAGGAGCATGGGGTGGTTTTCTTGGCCAGGGAGTGTTACTAATAAGAGATGTGCCTTGATGAAGTAGGTGTGGCCTTGTTGGAGGAAATACGTCACTGTGGGGGTGGACTCTGAGACCTTTCTCCTCCCTGCCTGGAAGAGAGTGTTTTCCTGTTTGCCGTTGGAACAAGATGTAGAACTTTCAGCTCCTCCAGCACCATGCCTGCCTGAATGCTGCCATTATTCCCAAAATGACGATAATGGACTGAACTTCAGAACCAGTAAGCCAGACCCAATTAAATGTTGACCTTTATAAAAGTTGACAAGGTCATGGAGTCTCCTTACAGCAATGGAAACCCCAACTACGACAGGACATTTCTGACTACAAAAAATAATTCTGAATAAATTAAGAAAAATCTGAATGGGAGTGGGACAAAGGCTTCAAAGGTCAATGTTATTTCCGAAGGTCCTTTCTTTCTGTGTTCTCGTAAGGGATCAACAGAGTTCTGTCAATGGGATAGATGGGTCTCTCCAGTTAAGTACACTGAATTATCATGTCTAGTTTCAGAGTACTTAGAGGCGACCTACCTTCTTTCATATAACACCAAAGCTGAGGATGTGGTAGTTTTTCCTTCATTAAATAATATTGAGGTTTCAGTTAGTCACAGCATGCAATGCACAGATGTGTCTTCAATACATTGTGTTATTACTATCAGAAGAATATCACAACTCTAGAGTGTGACTCTATAGAATGAATTATTTCACAAAAGAATAAGTTACATGTTTAGGAATTCTTATGCCTCAAGAGCTATAACTTTTATAATTTTGCTCTTTCTTTAATTGAAAGTTGACAGTATTTAATTTATTAAGTATCACTTTTTAGTATTTATGAAAATTGAAGATTTTTCAGATAATATGTCTGGAAGACATTTAGATCCATTTACATTGGAATTCTCTTTGACTACATAATTTTGGTTACATTTGATTAAATTCTTTAGTTAAACAAGTCATAAAACCTTAATCTTTCGGAAGCTTCTCCTGAACTTAAACTTAGATCAGGAGTAAAAATGTTTCAATCATCCTAAAGGGAAAAGTGAAAATAATTCATTTTTCAGTGAATTTTACAGCAGTTACCAAATTAGTATTTACTAGAAAGGACAAGCAATTTACATGCAGTGCTTATTTTGTTGGTTTGTTTGTTCTTTGTTTGTCACAATAGATTCATTCTCACGCTTGTAAAAAAATACATTAGCAAAAATACATTCTCACGCTTGTAAAAATATACTTCAAGCATAAAGAACAGAAACTGTCTCATTCTTTTTATTTCTAGTTTATTCTAAAGACATTTAAATATTGTTTATATTTTTCTTTTTGTACTGACATCAAACTCTTCTCTAAGAACAACAACAACAACAACAACAAAAGCCTGGGAGCTTTCTAACTTGCCTTGCAATTAACCTAAAATATTCTTTACAAAAGATAAGACTCTCAAAAAACAATGTCTCTTTAATGACACATTAAAATTTGCAATGTCATGCATTCATATGTATAAATTGGCAGCCAAACTTTGTAACATTAAAGTATTGTTTCTGATATTGATTTTTAAGATAATAAATTGTTTAAAATTGGATTTTGCTTACCAAAAGTTACATATGTATTCTAACGTTGTTGCATAATAAAATTAAAAATTAGGGTTAAAATTGTCAATGTTCCATTGACTACAGTTTGCAGTTTGATTGTAAGCTTAAGATTTTTTACTCACCCATATACTGTTAATTAAGATTATTTCAAGATTAATCATCTTATGAGAGCGATAATGCAGTCCATTGTTGCCATCCGGCAATACAAAGCAAAGACAGACTTATCTAGATCTTTGTGCAAAAATTCATCCCTCTTGCAAGCTTGTACAACCACTCTGGAAATCAGTTTGGCAGTTCCTCAGAAAATTGGACATAGTACTACTGGAGGATCCAGCAATACCTCTTCTGGGCATATACCCAAAAGATCTTCCAACTGGTAATAAGGACACATGCTCCACTATGTTCATAGCAGCCTTATTTATAATAGCCAGAAGCTGGAAAGAACCCAGATGTCCCTCAATAGAGGAATGGATACAGAAACTGTGGTACATTTACACAATGGAGTACTACTCAGCTATTAAAAACAATGAATTTATGAAATTCTTGGGCAAATGGATGTATCTGGAGGATATCATCCTTAGTGAGGTAACCCAATCACAAAAGAAGTCACTAGATATGCACTCACTGATAAGCGGATATTAGCACAGAAACTTAGAATACTCAAGATACATCTTGCAAAACACAAGAGAATCAAGGATGACCATTGTGTGGATACTTCATTCCTCCTTAGAATAAGGAACAAAATACCCATGAAAGCATATAGGTACAGAGACAAAATTTAGAGCTAAGATGAAAGGATGGACTATCCAGAGACTACCCCATCCGGGGATCCATCCCATCATCAGCCACCAAACCCAGATACTAATGCACATGCTAGCAAGATTCTGCTGAAGGGACCCTGATATAGCGGCCTCTTGTGAGGCTATGCCAGTGCCTGGCAAACACAGAAGTGGATGCTCACAGTCATCTATTGGATGGAACACAGGGCTCCCAATGGAGGAGCTAGAGAAAGTACCCAAGGAGTCGTAGGGGGCTGCAACCCTGTAGGTGCAACAATATGAACTAACCAGTACCCCCTGAGCTCGAGTCTCTAGCTGCATATGTAGCAGAAGATGGCCTAATCGGCCATCATTGGGAAGAGAGGCCCCTTGGTCTTGTAAACTTTGTATGACCCAGCACAAGGGAAGGCCAGGGCCAAGTAGTGGGAGTGGGTGGGTAGGGGAGCAGGGGTGGGGGNGGGGTATAGGGAACTTTCGGGATAGCAATTTAAATGTAAATGAAGAAAATAATAATAAAAAAATAAACAAATAAATAAAAAAATTCATCCCTCATACAATCAGTTTGGCTATGGCTGCTGCCTTGCAGGGGACTAGAGTATAAGCAATTCATTCACAGCACTAAGGTTATAAAGAACGTTTTAACTATAAGTCATCTTAAGAAAGACTGTCCAAAATCAGAGGCATAGACAGACAAGTGAATTGTTCCCCTGGAATCTGACCTCACTGCAGGAGGGCCAAGGCTCAGGCAGTATGCTCAGTTTAAGAAATACTTACATTTAAGTTAATGCAAAGCTCAGAGCAGCCTCACTGAGGCTTGTGTGGCATTTCTTTTGTTTTGCAAACGGTGCCTAGGGAAGTTCTTGGGACCTTGCCTTTCTCTGTCTTCAGGGGAATTTCTTTTTAGCTATACAACACTGTTTCAGATCTATCCAGGTGTTGTTCATAATAAAGTTTAAACTTAAGATTTATAAAAGATCAGTCAGGCTGTAGAACTTATAAAGGCATTACAAGCTGGCTTGCCTACTCCATATAAAGTTATTATAGATTTGAAAGTTTGTTTTTTCCTTTGCATCCTGATAGTTGTAAAGTGTTTCCTTCTAGTGAGCTTGAGATCACTGAAAAAATTTGCCTCTACTAGGTACGGCTAATATTGCCTTACATTATGTAAGGAATTTTTATTGTCACTGCTTCAATACAAGAAGCTACGACTTTAATCTTTCAATGTATATTGTTTCTTAAATGGAAAGAAATTTATTAGCAAATGCCTCTGAAGGGAAGTTTACTTCAAATCTTTACTCTCACACAATGAACTTTAAAGTTTTGGGAGTAACTGTTGCTCCAGAAAGGATTCAGAGACAATATCTTTTTAATATTTATGGTCTTAGTTTTACCCTAGAAAAATTGTGGTACAGAAACTTTAAGAGAAAAAAAGATGATTTGCTTACTTCAAATTATTTTCAAAAGCTTCCAGGAGATGTTAATTGGCTAAGACCTCAACTTAAACTCAACACAGGAGGACTTAAGCCTTTGTTAGATGCTATCAAGTGAGATTCAGATTAACTGGTGAAAAACAAAAGGCTTTACAGAAAATAGAGAAAGATTCTGTGATCAATTGGTATAAATCGTAATCAGTGGTAATATTAGCTGCTTATTCTAGCTATTGTTACTCAATGTGCACACAGCAAATCTTTAGCAAAGAGAACATTAATGTAAAGTCATCTTTCTTCATCTCCAAGTAAAGTTTTAATATCCTATTATGATGCTGAAATTTAGATGCCAAAAACCTCCTTGCTGAGTGAGTGCCTTATAGTATTCTACAACCAGGCATACTTATGCCTAGGTGATGTGAAAGGATCCACATACTGGCTCATGACATCATACTCTTCAGGTACTTAATATGGGGAAGAGGGCATGTTTGTGTGTTTCCCACAGAATCTGCAAGTGCATACTAACGACAGGCTGAACTGTGAGTTGCTGAGTGTCCTGACAATGGTGACAGAAAAGCTGTATTGGGCACACAAAAAAGAGGAGGAGTCAGGGAGAGCAGATGCTCACAACCAAAGTGAAGAAACTCTCCACCACCGACTACAACAGCGAGAATCGCTCTGATGCTGACTGGGGAACAACTAAAAAAGCTGACTCGTGGGGTGGAGGTACGGAGAATGGACACGAATACCACTGCTCTTCAACCAGAGTTGTTTAGACTTTGCTGCTGCTGCTAATTTGATTTTTTTTTTTTTTAAAGAAACCCAAAGCTCAGGCCAGCTCCCATATAGCTGTGAAAGCTTGTGGTCCTTATCAGTATGCGATATTGTTGGGTAGTTTGGACAGTTAAGATCACCAATCTTGGCAAATCTTGTCATATTCATTGTAATTCTTGACAATTAACCAATTGTGTAGATCCTAATTTAGATAAGGAATCTACTTTATGACTTTGCTTATGTTTTGCTGCCTGTAGACTTAGGAAACGATCCTTGGTTTGAGAATTTGGGAATGCAAACTTTAAAGAGACTGAACGAGCTTCTTAGACCAAAGGGATTTGTTGCAGCTCTGATTCTAGGGATTACTGCCTTAACTGCAATTTTAACTTCTTTTGCATTATCTACCACAGCTTTAGTTCAGCAGCTACATACTGCTCATTTTGTTAATAAGATGCATAGGAATATTTCCATAGCTTTGTCAGAACGGCATATTATAGATAAGAAACTGGAGGCAAAGGTTAATGCTTTAGAAGAAGTAGTTTTAGCAATGGGACAGGATATAGCAGATATTAAGGTTAGGTTAGCTACTAAATGTCATGCTTCATTTCAATATATTTGTGTCGTGCCATTACCTTATAATACAACCATTGATCGGAAAAAGACTAAAAGACTAAGGCTCATTTGCAGGGAGTATGGAGAGATTCTGATATTTCACATGACACAGAGCAGTTAAAGGCAGAGATTTCAGATAGTAGCAGAAGTCATTTGGATACTTGGAACATTGATGAATTGGCCAGAGATAACCTAAGTGTATTGAATTCCTTGGATTGGATTCAATATATAATCTTGCTTGCTATTATTATTGGCATTATTTTTTAGTAATTGTTGTATTTCCACTCATCTTTAGAGCTCTTCTGAGATCTGTAGCTACGATGAGGTGGGACATTCTGGTAGTGACTTGAGTGACAGGCCCAAAAGCTTGGACACAGTCCCAAGGCAAATGTTCATGGAAACTTAGTCTCCTGGAACTTTGGCATCCTGTAAAATGAATGCTCCAAATCTGTCCTTGCTTTAGTCGGTGAATGGATCTGTGTGTTTTCCTTCAATATTGTTTTATTATAAGTGTCTTTAAGGATTGATTTTGACATATAGCTAAGTTAGATTAGCCTCCACCAGTGTTCCAATGTCCTAGGCAGTCCTTATGCTGACCCTGGGCTTGGAATTCAGTAAGTATGTTACCTATTCAGTATCATTCAGAATTACCTCTAGTATTGTAAGAGAGACAGTGAAAGAAATCAGGCATTACAATTTACTAGAATAGATTTAGTAATCTCAGGGCTAGTCTACATAGTATACTTAGACCAATAGCAGAGTCACTCCCCCATACACAGGAATTTGCAATGACCTAGGGGGAAGGTGGACTATACAATAGATTAGAATTGGAACTATAGCAAGGGCATGAAGCCCTTGCCCCTGACTTCTAAGAATAAGCTGACCTTAGGTGGGGCTGCTTTTGATCCCAGTTGTTAACACTAATTTTATCCCAATTGGTTCCTGTTAGCTTTTTGTATGAATTCCTGTTTTGTGTAAAAGTCACTTATAAGTCTGATGCTAGCTTTGAGACAGATTACATTCAGATACAGCACTCTCTCTGGTGTTCGCATTTGTTTGTCACTTTTCGCCGACTCCCTACCCACCTGTTCCGGGACCCTGATTTCTCTTGCAGATTGAGCAGGGCCAACTGAGGCCAGTCTATGGCAACTTAGAAAATGCAAAAGAGATCTGGTTCTGGCCCAGAAATAAACATTATATCTACAAGCAGAACTGCTTGAAGTTTAGGTCATTAACATCACAAATGCTTTCAAATTCAATTGTTATCTTGAACAATTTTGTGACATTTAGCAATCTGGTAACAGATACAACTGTGTATATTTGTGCTTTATAATCAACAAATAATCATGCAAGTATATTTTATGTTGCCATTATGGCAAATGAAAATTCTTAAGTTTCATTGATTATTCCAGAGATAAAGTATAAAGAAGTAAAATAGATTTGAGTGCTAAAATCACACAAAGATTCTTATTATAAAACTTCATGGCAGCAAGTCAAAACAAAATCAAAGAGAATGTGGTTTATACTAGAAAACAAGCCAATAGTCCTGTATTGTAAAATGTTCTGCATCAAGCTGGTAGGGGTCTGAAACCTCCATTCCTTTTGGCTAGCTTTCACAGTGATAATCATGATACCAGAGGAGACAATTCAGCATCAGTCGTATGCAGGTGTGAAAATCGTGATGTGCAATGATGACCTTCTCGCCTACTGAATCAACAGTGGCACAAATGTCATAGAACTAAACCACCAATTCCTCACTGGATTAAGGCCCATTCCACAAGATAGAACCCATACCTGTCACAGTTATCAAAGCCAAGATATAGCTATAGAATAAACTATTTCTCAAATCTCCGTTAGAGAAGCTTCTGTTAGCAGCAGGAGACAATGAACATAGTGGCCAACAACTAGTCAATGTATAGAGAACATGTAACTGCAGAGTGCTCATTGCTAAATGGAACATGCATGTTATATAACCTGTATCCAGGGTTTGAAAATCATTGGAGAAGAGGACAATGTCTTGTTTAAAAAGCCAAAATCTTCATTTTTGTGTAATTAGTATAAGAAAGGTGTTCTCTAAACACAACAGTATAGTTTCACATGTGAGTTACAGCAGTCGTTACAGCACACATAAATTCTACTGAAGCTCGATCTCAATAGACAAAATTCCAGGCACGGATATTTAGGTGGACATGAAGTCCCACATATATTCAGTTTTCTTAACATTTCTGGTAGATCAAACATACTGTAGTGAATGGGCATATAAGAATGAGTATATAGGCAGCTCTAATGAGACTCCATTTGATAAAAATTGGTAAGGACAAAACTTGGGTAGGAATGGAATGAGAGTGAGTCTGGAAAGAGATGAAGAAAGGGAATGAAATATTAAAATACAATTTATGGTTTTATATAAAATGAAGTTGAAATAGGAAAAATGTTATAAAACTCTTAAGAGTAAGAAAAATAAGCAGAAATATCTTTAATGTAATAGTAAATTTATTTGAAATTTTGATATAGCTAAAATTATAGAAAATGTTATTTCTTCATAATTACAAATTCTGTATTTGCTTATATGGGAGATATCAACTCTGCTGTTAGAGATATTAAAGCACTATGGACGTAGCTATAAAAGTAAGCTGTTTGTGCCATAAGAGGCTCAGTAAATGAAAATTGCATTTCAAGACAGATAATCTCAGTCCATCCAGAGTCTGTATAAAAATGAAAAAAGAGAACAAACCAGAAAAAACTACCTTCATGTGTATACTGTGACATATGTACCTGCA
>NC_034593.1:9453186-9456786 GCF_900095145.1 Mus pahari | reverse complement strand
GTGACATATGTACCTGCACACATATTTCATTTACACACAAAACTACCTTCACGTGTATACTGTGACATATGTACCTGCACACATATTTCATTTACACATAGTAATAATAAAAAGGTTTAAAAGAATAATCTTCTAAATGGTTCCCTAAATGACAA
The DNA here is from genome assembly GCF_900095145.1 of Mus pahari. Lineage (NCBI taxonomy): Eukaryota > Metazoa > Chordata > Mammalia > Rodentia > Muridae > Mus > Mus pahari. Next base: position 9,456,631 of record NC_034593.1, on the reverse strand, counting down.
GATTATATCTATCTCTCTATGCACTGATAGATATTATACATATTATATATAACATATATATCCATATATATTACAGGGAAATATGGGTGTATAATAAATTTTGTAAAGAAAAAGAAGTAACAGATATTCTGGAATAATAAATATACAAATAGGGAATGTTTGGCTATATCTTACTGGTATACTCAAATGTGCAATAAGTTCTTTCATTAATGAAATTATTCACAATTATATTTTGCAGATATTTATTAAGTACCCCTTAACCAAAGCTTTAGATGCTGATATGGAATGTTCACATTAAATCCTATCTTTCCTATAAATACTCATACGTACATGTAGTGTATGCATAAGTGTATCTATCTTCTCCGTGCTTAGTGACACATTCTCCGGTTTATGATTAAAGAAGCCAAGTTGTCAGCGCTGGCTTTCAACTTTTTTTATATCTGTATGTCCTAAATCTTAGGAACCAATGTTGTCTCAGAAATAATGAATGGTTGCCATTCTTGGAAAAGGGGAATTCTAGCAAAATTGTGTGTGTGTGTGTGTGTGTGTGTGTGAAATGTACATATCATTACTATTTTTGCTCTAAAATTAATCATTTTATTTCCTTTAAATAAATCATAACATCTTTGAAGTTAGTGTCATTTCCATGATTAAGCCTCATGGCACCAGAAAACTTATGGGATAAAATATATCTGGAAACCACTCGGTGACATTTTCTTTAAATATTAAGTAACATGAGGGGTTGCATTAGCCATGTTAAGAAGAACACAGTGAATGTGGCCATTAAAATCCAAATGACTAAATGAAACGGAATTCAAATAACAAGCACTGCTGGAGGCATTGATTCTTGCAGGAGAAACAAGAAATACAAAGTGTAACCCTGTGGCCTCCAACACTGCTGGAGCAGAAGGAAATACAATGATAAATAGCACAGTGTGCTCTCTCTCACCCGCCTTCTGCTGGAGACATGTAAAAATACAAAGCCATGAACTAAAAGAGCTCCGTACCCTCAACAATGGGATGATGTAAACAGTCAAGTGACTCAGCACTGATCTGTTACCCTGTGATAAGGTAAATGTTCATAGTGATATAAATGACTGTATTGAATATACTTATATGTACAAGGGATTACAATTAAATGTATTTGTTCTAAATGTAAATTGTATGAATTCCCCACTTAAGATATTTGTGTTTTGCATAATAACTTCCTCTAAGAAATATCTCTAAAACGCAAAAGTCCCATTTCAAAGGGACAAAGAAGTCAGTGATCTCTACTGAAGAAACCAAACACTAGTTCCTTCAATCAATATGACTGGCATTCATGGGTCCATCTTGTAGTTATGGGTGCTCTGGATTGGATTTGATGGAATTTTTGCTTCTGTGGCATTCCTTCCAAACACCTGTCTCCAGGGAATTGTGAGAAAGGCATCAAACAAGATGTAATAGAAGGGACTTTTATAAGATGTGTGAGCATTTCTGTTTAAAACTATTAAAGCTGGAGAAATATCTACTTGAGGGAAACGCAAAGAAATACAACATATTGTAACATGGAATCATGGTGAGACCATCTAACAGAATTAAAGACTTCAGATAAAAATTAGGAAAATCTTTATAGGCTGCACTTGTTTAAGTGCAACTATATTAGTTCATAATTCATAGTAAAAGTATCAGGACAATATATGTTGTTGATTCAGAAGCTGCCTTATGAAGTTATAAATTACTTTGAAGTAATCAAAATATAGTCTATTGATAAAAGATCCAATTCTTAAATGTGCACCCATCATAGTGACTTTGAGATGACTCATGAATACCTTTATGGTAGCAAATACATACCGGTGTGCTCTATAAGTCAAATGTCACACAAGGAATATGAGTAGAAGTATAAAATGAAACAATAGATCAGCTAGAACCCCATGACTAAGAGGTAGGTGACACTGCTGTCGGATTCAGAGTATGTTTCAGCTGGTCCTTCGTATTTAATGGGTCAGAAAAAGGAAGGGGTTGGTTATTATTTAATGAGTTTATGTTAGATTATCATCATCTTTATTAGGCATAAGTCAGACATACGCATGATTCCCACGCCACACTTTATCAAGCTGACCCCCAGAAGCTGAGGTTATCAGAAGCAACGATGATGGTGAGACTTGAACCCAGTCATGGCTCTTCCAATTTTGAAGATCTCACATTGTCCATACCACCTATACTTTAGAAGGAATTTATCAAAACATTTACATGACCTGGGCATTTACATTTCAGAGCTGTAGAGTCATCTATATCATTGAACATAATTCATAATTCCACCTAGCTTTATTACATGTGATGGAGGATGATGCATTAGATTCACCTAGCTTTATTACATGTGATGGAGGGTGGTGTCCTGGAAGGATCACAGACTCCACCTAGCTTTATTACATGTGCTGGAGGATGATGCATTAGATTCACCTAGCTTTATTGCATGTGATGGAGGGTGATGCCCTGGAAGGATCACAGACTCTGAGCTCTCTGAGAGGTCTTAGACTTTTCTTTTCTGCAACTGGGGTAACTTGTTTCTAGGCAACTCTGAACTGCACACCCAACCCCGATGACAGGGCTCATTGGACTGTGAACTTCCTACCTGTGTGGCCCTTGGCCTTGTGCAAAGTTACTCTGTTCAGGTTTTGGTCTTTATAGTGAACATATGTTTTCACCTTTTACCCAACGTTTTGTTTATGTGAAATGTATATATGCAGATAAAATCTATGTTTCTTAGGATGAGACTAACACAGCAATATATCCAAGATAAATTATTTTTATGTCTTTTAAGAAGAGAATTGCATGTTTACTGTTCATTAATAGACACACAATGTTTTAATGAAATAGAAATCAATCAAAATAAGTGAAAGTATACTTTTTTCTTAAAAAATATTTGAAAGTGAGCATTTATTTAGTATTTACATAAAGATCTCTGCTTGAATGCAGTTTTAGAAAAATTGGGACTCCCTACAGCCATGAAAAAAATAATTTAAATAGGCTCTCGTAAAGTCTCACAATCATATGCATTAGGCAAAAATAAATTAACTTGATATTTTTAGTAGACTAAGAAAAGTATATTCTAACATGTATCCTTCTCCATTTGTATAAACAATTATATTACTATAGCATTTAATTTCCTTGATGTGTTTATAACAGTGCATGGCATAAAAGAATAGGTTAACATTTTTATTACATCGACTTAATTTGATTTAGTTAGACATAATTCTATATTGTGATGGAAGCATATGGTCAGCGACCCACCCAGCTGTGACAGACTAGTCAGATGAGAAAGTCTTCTCTGCCCAAATGTCACTTGTTATAATATTAGTTTTCTAAGTGTACTGGATAGCTTTGTGTCAACTTGACACAGCTGGAGTTATCACAGAGAAAGGAACTTCAGTTGGGGAAGTGCCTCCATGAGATCCAGCTGTAA
>NC_034593.1:9443544-9453006 GCF_900095145.1 Mus pahari | reverse complement strand
CCTTTCCTCCCCAACTTGCTTCTTGGTCATGATGTTTGTGCAGGAATAGAAACCCTGACTAAGACACTAAGTATTTCCTGACTCCTACAAACTTGAGCATAAGGCATAGGAAAAGAACTGGCCATCTAGTACTACACAGTCAGCTTTATAAGTGGCCAATTTTGCAGTTCAGGATGAATTTAAGTCAAATGCCACTGGAGCTACACTTAATTACTTTCCAACTTAAATTGCCTTTACTATTTCCTTCAATTTTCTGTAAAATCACTGCAAAATACAGTTGACAGTTGATCAGAAACGGGAAAAAACACACAGCAACAGTGTGAGTAGTAAAGGTTCTTTTCTGGATTTTATTCCTCTTATAGCATAAAGAGAAGGGAAGAAGAGAGAAACAGAAGAGAAAGGCACAAAAGCATGCCCAAATACAGCATGAAAGAAATAAGAAAGAAGTCCCAGTGTTGTTCCAATTAAGTGAGTTAAGAGCAATAAAATAATCGCAGAGCTGAAGGAAATTATACTGAATAAACAAATTTAAACTTCTCTTTAGTCTCCTTCAACCTCTTCCTTTCCTCCCTTACTCCCTCTCTTGTCGCTCTCATGTTGTCCACGTTCTGAAGCACATATTCCTATGACTAGACAGAATTCATTACCCCAATTGCAAGAATTAAACACTGCTCTGTAACTTTGGGAGTAAATCTGGAATTCAGTTCTCCATCTCTGAATATGTCCCTGTATCACAAACTGGGATAATTGTAAGCCATGGGATGATTTTAAGCCTGTGTGTTTACTGTATCCTACTCTTTATTAATGATAGCATTTGCACTCTATATGTAAACTTTAAAATGCCATATCAGCACCTCATACCTGCATACAATCAGAGATCTGCATAGAAATGACTGGCCATTAAGACCAGGTTGGATAAACACATGCACTGAAACATCCACTTTAAAGTGTGAATGCACAGTGAAAATATTCTTGTATATGAAATTATTTCTGAAAAAAATTGAACATGTTGGCATCTAAGGGATGATTGAAACAGCTAGTATTCAATTAAATTAATAGGAACTTTATGTTACCTTGTTTATATTAGAATGCATACTATAGTATTTGGCTCTAAAAACTACATCCTGTGTTTTTAAATTAAGGAATTATACAAAAATACCCTCAGCCATTACTAATTTTAGGACTGGAGGTACAAGCAATCAAACAATAAATCTAGAGGTTATTCACAAGAGCAATGTCAGTCGTAAATATAGCATATTCTTTCTCAAATACCTAGGTATTTTTGTCAGTGATTGTTTATTTTGTGTCTATAGTGGAGAAAATTAATAAACTCTACTGAAGGTCAATTTACCAGAAGAATTTTGGTAAAAGACAAGCTTTAAAAAATAACAAAGCAGCTGGGCGTGGTGGCACACGCCTTTAATCCCAGCACGCAGGTGGCAGAGGCAGGCGGATTTCTGAGTTCGAGGCCAACCTGGTCTACACAGTGAGTTCCAGGACAACCAGGGCTATACAGAGAAACCCTGTCTCGAAAAACCAAAAAAAAAAAAAAAAAAAAAAAAAAAAAAAAAAAAAAAAAAAAAAGAAATCACACTTCAAGCATAGTGGGTTTTAGAAAGGCCATGGAACAAACCAAAGGCCCACTGTCATGTTCAATATCTCGGCTTCACCACACGATGGCACCAAAGTGCTTTGCAGAGGTTTCCCTCTGGCCGGGCACTCCCTCACTATGTCACTTCATCTATCACAAATAATAAGTAAAAACTACAGAGCATTCTTCATCACTTAAAGAGAACGGGGAGCCTGACAGTTAAGTTTCCCTGGTAACAAATCCTAAATGTGACACATCGATGGATTTTAAATCGATACGAAGCTAAGATAGCGAAAAAGAATAGTGGGGAAACAACACCAGTAAAATATAATACAACTTTAGAGAGAATAATTTCATAAAGTATGCGGAACACCTTTCTATATTTACAATATATTTGGATAATTTCTTTAAATTCGGACATGAAAATTAGAAGTAAGTAGTGATATTCCTACGAAAAACTAGCTCCTAAGGCAGCAACTGTGAGGGAAGTGTCTATTTTTGGCCGTAGGCATGCAGATGGCCATCGGTGTATTTCACGCAAACCTCACAGTTACATCAGGAATATTCTTGGATCTACTGATGTCATGTGCTACCTGCTGTGTGTTGCATATATAGACAAGGCTCAGGATCAGTTAAAGTAAATATAAGAATGCCTAAAATAGAGACCCTGCATTGGCTGCTTGTAAGCCACATGATATCAATGACATCTTACTTTCAAGCAACTTAAAATAAAATGTTATTATAAACAAGGCATAGAAACACTATCATTAGATATCTGAGCAGCTTTGATGACAGTTGTACTAACCATTAGGAGAAGCTCACTTACAAAAGTAGAACCTTTCATCTCATTTCCAATCAATAACAAACCCTTAAAGGAGGAAGAAGCTGACTAACTTCATCATTTAATTCCTTCTTTCCACAGTGTTATTCAGTTATTCATTTTTTGTTCACAAATTATAACCAAATAAGTAGAAAAGTCCAGGTAGAGGTTAACACAATTATAAAAAAGTTAAAAGGAAGAAAGGAAGGAAAAACAGAGGGAGGAATCGAGGGAGGGAGGTAAGGGAAAAGAAGGAAGGAAGGAAGGAAGGAAGGAAGGAAGGAAGGAAGGAAGGAAGGAAGGAAGGAAGGAAGGAAGCAAGGAAGCAAGGAAGCAAGGAAGCAAGGAAGCAAGGAAGCAAGGAAGGAAGATTTAGGATGCCTCTTGGAAGAGGCAGAAGAGAATGTAAGATTTAGAGGACCAGCAAGTATGCTGTAGACTGTATCTCTTTGAAATGATGCTCATTTGCTAGGAATGTTAGGTAGTTCCACTCAGAGACAAAGAAATAAGGGCAACTAAGGACTGATGAGGAGAGTTAGTCATCCATAGGGATGAGATATTCAAAATGTTTTCAATCTGAGTGGTCTACCTTTAAATCATATGCATACAAGCAATACTGAATGAATGAGCAGGTTTAATTTATATATTTATGCACCTATAAATACATGTAACACAATAATAATTGAAGAAAAATATACCATGATTTTGAGAGAACACATGGAAGGGTTGAGGGAAAGATTGAAAAGGGGAAATTATGTAAGTATATTCTAATCTAAATGTATACACATATATGTGTATATATATATATTTATATACACATATATGTGTGTGTAAACACACACACACACACACACACATATATATATATATATATATATATATATATATATATATATATATATATATATATATATATTGTCTCTCCTCACTGTATGAACAGGCAAGTGTGGTGCTGATAATCCAAAATTATTTGCCTGATTTTTTACACACATCTTATGTTCAATTGCTATCTCTTCACCAGATAAATGGTTATAAAAGAAGATTTTGGGGTGCTTAGAGAAAGAACACATTTGATAATGAAACTGAACTCTACAAATGTCCTATTGAAAGTTGTCACTAAATCTTAAAACTCTGGAAAAATTTGAAACAATCTTCATGGACAAGTGGCATTGAAGTGTTACTATTAGAGAAACACCATTTGTAACCATGTAGGACAACCAAATGGCATGAGGCAATTCATTGCATGGAATTTAGGTAGAGAGATCTATTAAGAGCATGCAGTGCTACAAGGAAGGAAAAATCAGACTCGGGGTTATTATAGACCACAAAAAATTGTCATCCTTCCAGAAAGGAAAACGGAAAATGTGGAGATGTCTGAAATTAGATACCTGCCTAGGGCAAATGAACACACAAAATGGCAAATACTGAACATTTTGAAGTTGAATGGTTGTTGGGTGTCTTTTAGACAAGAGTTCAATAGAAATGCCTCAAAGTACAGGTTTAATATTCAAATCATATGCTATCACAGTGAAGGTGATTTTACTGTGAAACTGCATGGTTATATTGACAAGGAAATGAACAAGCTATTTTGGAGCCAAAATGCTAGAAAATTGAATGTAAAAGACAATGTAAAAGGAAAAGAAAAATAAATCCTGGGAAATTCCATTATTTAAATCAATACCATTATGTAACATAAAGGTAATTAATCAATCAGTCAATTAGTATTAAAGGCCAGACTGAGAACAACTTAAGAGCAAGAAGACCAGAGCAGCATCAGTAGATTATACGCACATTTTGATGTTTACATTTTTGTTCAATAGCAAAGGACAGAAAATCCTTTTAATTAACCAAAATTACTAGAGATTCATTTCCCTCTCTTTAGCAGCAGGAATAGATATTGGATCTGCTTAATAATTCTTCTAAGGTAAGCTCTATCTCTGTGTTGTCTCTGCCCTTCCCGCCCCTCGTTTTACTCTCTTCTCTTCATGGCAAAACGCTCACAGCCACTGCTTTTGTGTCTAAGGCAGAAAAGGGTTGCACTCAGCAACCCAAGCCTGATCTACCTGTGATGTGCTGCAAATCCTGTAATAGAATCCTTGACATTTGAATGCTGAGAAAGTGGGCATTTCAGCTCAGTGTGAGCCACCTCTGTTACAAGCAAGGTTTCAAGTTATCTGTCTCTGTCATAATTTTTCCTGGACTTATCTATTTGGTAAATAGTATAAATTTGAGGATTCGACTAATAATCTGTCAGATAATTTTCTTCCTCTATATTCTTTCTGTATAAAATGGGATTATCTTGTTACAATATAGATTTAGTGATTTTACAATATAGATTTTAGATTTACAATAGTGGACTTATCTATTTGGTAAATAGTATAAATTTGAGGATTCGACTAATAATCTGTCAGATAATTTTCTTCATCTATATTCTTTCTGTATAAAATGGGATTATCTTGTTACAATATAGATTTATATACACCCAATTATATAGTGTAAAGGTATGGTTATTAATTAGTATTGAGATTCAGGATGTCTGTCTGTCTGTCTCTGTCTGTCTGTATCTCTGTCTCTCTCCTCTCTGTCTCTCTCCTCTCTGTCTCTCTCTGTCTCTGTCTCTCTCTCTCTGTGTGCTTATTTGTGTGTGTGTATATGTGTGTGTGTGTGTGTGTGTGTGTGTGTGTGTGTGTTTACTCTAGTGCTGTAGTGCTCTGGACGCATCTGGAGCTTTACATGCCAGGTTTGAAAACTATTCAGTGAAAGCATTTCATTTTACATGTCTTAGCATGTCTAAGACTTTCTATAAACCTTACTGTATATATTGTACAATGCCATCAAGTGTTTTCTGACTAGCTAGGAAGGTTAAAGGGCTTAATTGTTATTGATGTTAGCTAACAACACTTTTATGTAAATAATTGAACATAAACCATTAACATTCTAAATCTAATTTCTTTTGCAAACAAGTGTACATGTCTCTAGTGTTTGTTTATTTCCAGTGCCAAATTGCAAGTGTGTCAGGTCAGATTCATGGTAATCCTAGAAATACATTTTGTTTCAGAGAAAAAAAAATAGAAACAAGTCTTCAGAATTCCCTCCTCATTCCTCAGGCCATCCAAGCTATCCTGGCAAAGGTATCTCTTAACAGATGGGCTGATCACAGTATCCCAAGGCCAGTAGACTCGGACTGAGGGGTCTGGAAGGAGAGAAAATGTCAGCCGTGCTGTCCCAGGAGAAGGGTCATTTGGGACTCCAGTCTTGCTTTACCTGACATCTTAAAGGGCAGCCCTCATGTGTAGTCTGTAAAAGCTCAGGCGGAAAATCAGAGAAAGTAAGCAGAAATACAGCGGAGAGATGGTGTCTGATGTAACCGGAGGATGCAGGGTCCTAGTTCACACTTCATGCATGCTTTCAAAAACAGACCAAAACAAACAGAAAAACTTCTCACTCCCTGAAGAGATGCTATATATTGACAGGATTCAGGAAAAGAAGAGAATAGAACTTGATGAATATAGAATGAGTTATGCTTAAAAGTGAGAATATAATTAAAAGTTCAGTAGCTTAATCATTATTAAATTTACTTAAGTTATTTCCATATGCCTCTAGCTTTGGTTGAATGTCTGCTTAACTCTTCCTCTCCCACAGCCCTTTGTGGCTTAGACCTTTCCTTGCTCAGTCTGTAACCTTTAAATTCCATATTATAGGTAATCTTAACATTAATCTTTATGATTATAATTAATTTCTTTTTTTTTAAAGATTTATTTATTTATTATATTTAAGTACACTGTAGCTGTCTTCAGACACTCCAGAAGAGGGCATCAGATCTTGTTACGGATGGTTGTGAGCCACCATGTGGTTGCTGGGATTTGAACTCTGGACCTTCGGAAGAGCAGTCGGGTGCTCTTACCTACTGAGCCATCTCACCAGCCCTTCTTATTTCTTTAATTTTTTGAGATTATAACATCATGAAATACTTCTCTATTCCCCTTAATCCCTACAAACTCATTCAAAAATAATAACCATTAATTTTTCATTCATTATTGTTGATACTATTTTTAATCTTATATAAAGTTCTAGTTGTCTATTGTTCCTTGTATATGAATTGCTATGACCAAATATCAAGAATATGGTTTTGAAGATAGAAAACTGGAGTCACAAATGGGGCTTATTAAATGGTGGACACCATTTCCACCACACAATGGGCTTTATAAAAATATTTCTCTTTTCTTTCTATTTTGATGTTCATGAATATACTCCAGTTTCTTATTTAAACAATTTATATTCTTTTAGATTTGCATTTGCAGTTGTTCCTTAACTTTTTGGTCTAAAGTCTCTTGTCTTCTTTCTTTAATTAGTCATTTTATTTTTCATTATGTTCCCACCCTCCTCCTTTAATAATAGACTCTTTACTAACCATAACCTTTCTGTCTCACCCACATCAAGAAGAGCTTTCCAGGTGCTGTATACAAATCAAGCCAAGTGTGCAAGAAAAAATTGCAAGCCAAACCACAAATTCTTTGCTATTTACACAACAATGTAAGTGAGAATTATTCTTGGGAATTGAGAGTTGAAAAAATAGTCTGTAGGTATCAAACTGCCAATTGGAGAAAAACAAGATACCCAGGGAAATGTAAATCAACCCTGGTTCTGTAATTTGGGTTGAATTAGTTTTACTGATACCCATGTTCCTACAATCTGGTCACAAGGGAAGTAGAAATAATCAAAGAGTTAATTAAGGCCAATGAATTTAAGGTTACACAAATTAGAATGCCTTTGTAATAGGCAGGCATAGCTTTAAGAAAGGAGGAAAGGTATTGTGTGCTGAATAGAATTGTTTATCCAAACCTTCCTAGAATGATAGCTTCTCTTCTTTCTCAGTGTGATTCAGGGGAGCTCACTTGTTTTCCAGGTTTTTAAATATTTCTGCTACTGCTGAGCAAAAGATACATAATGGAGAAAGCCACACAGATCAACTGCCATACAGAAACTGTCAAATATCTAAGAAGCACATTGTAACTGTTGAGATCAGCCACATAAGTGGATACTCAAGAAGGGTGCTAATGCCCACTCTACTAAAATTCTCAGTATATCAGAATAAAAATATCATGTTTACCCCTATCATTTCTTTTTTATTGCGCCTTAGTAAACAGAATTGAAACTTAAAATGTTGTATTTTTATACTTATGTTTTCATTTATTTCATGGTAATAGGTAGTTTAATAGGTAATAGAATTTCTTATGTAGGAAATTCTTTGCTAAGAGTTGGGAGGTGCACTGATCTATGGATATAGCAAATACGCCATTTCGAGTAATTTTTTTCTCTATGATCCTTTAGCAGAATAATTTGTAGTAAGGTTTACACCAGGGCTCATGACCTTTCTACCATCAGGTTTTGAACACTTCCACTGTGTCAGGAATGGGTAACATCTCACAGAATGGGCCTTCATTCCATTTTTAAACAAAAGTAGTTGGTTGCTCCATAACATTTGTGCCACTATTACACCAATATGTCTTCAAGCAAGTCTCCATTATAGGAAGGAGGATTTATAGATGGGTGATATTGGTGATTCAGTTTCTTCTCTGGTAGTGTCCAAGTACCTACCCATACTGAATGCTTGTCAGTAGATATGAAGCTTCTGGTTAGAAAACAGATAAATTGAAACATACTCAATAACACATAATATGTAAGTGCTGTCTTCAGAAATATGGCCTAACTCTTAGATTGTAGAAAGTAATCAATAGCTTTTGCAATAGCCTATAGTCTTGTGAGGGTCTGTGGTACCTAGTTTGCTAACAACTCAACAAAAGAAATGAAAAGTCAGGGGTTTGTTTGTATCATTTTGTTTTGCTTTTCTGAAGGGAGAGTCACTGGTGTATCAACCACACTCTGGGGCAGGCTGAATGCTGAAAAAGAATTGGACAGCATAAATTGGATTCCTGCAGGGTGCCGTGGGGGTGGTGGTGGGGGTAGGGTGGGTGTGGGGTGTGGGTGTGGGTGTGATAAAGGGAGTGCCGTGGGTGTGTGTGGGGTGTGTGTGTGTGTGTGTGGGAGGTAGGGGGTGGAGGGCGATAAAGAGAGTAGGAGAAAACCATGGACACAGAAGGACTGCTGCATGCTTTCCATGTAGCTCCAGGTGGGTGTCTGGCTGTGGGAAGCCACAGAATTCCAGCTTGGCATGGGGGGGGGGTGGCAGAGTGGACAAGGGGCAGTCCTAGGCACCAGGTTCTCAGCCTCTGGCATTCCATGCTGGATTCTGTGGAAGAGCTGAGAACAGAATGGGGGTTCCCAGGGGTGGCTCAGAAGGTTTGGTCAGCCCCGGGGCTGAAGGGATGAGAGGGCAGGGGGCATAGGGGGGTGCTTGATGGTTCTCATGCAGGTGAGAGTCCTTGGTCCAGTCTGTGGCCAGAGCACAGGAAGACCTTCCGGTGGGAGGTTAGACGAGCCTTGTTAGGAGAAAGCCTATCCCATCATTCAAGCATGGTGGGCCTTGATGAGCAGAGAGAGTCTATGTTTTAGAGTTTTATTGTAGAAAGGCAGGGGGAAGGGGAAAAGGTAGAAAGAGAGAGACTGGCCATGGCCACATGGAGAGAGGTGGGAAGGGAGAGAGAGAAGGAGGGCTAGAGAGGAGAGTAAAAAAATGTGAAAGCAGTCCCTTTTCTACTGGGCTGGGCTGTCAGGTAACTGTGGGGAGGAGCATACCTGGCTATAATCAGGTAACTGTGGGGGTGGAGTCTAGCCAGAATGCCAGAAGCTTGGGACATTGTAGAAGCTTGGGACATTGTCTGTGTGACTTTCAGTCATGCACCTCTCTGCAGGGGAGCTCTAGAGGCTGTAGCTATGTGATAGAAGCCAGGTGTCCAGGAGGTGTGGCCAAACTCCTGCCTTTCTATGCAGGTGGAAATCTCCACCCACCAGGGCTCCAGGGTTCAAGACCTTTGCTCAACTGGAGACCAGGCTGTGTGTGTGCAGTCCACTGGAGACCAGGCTGTGTGTGTGCAGTCCACTGGAGACCAGGCTGTGTGTGTGCAGTCCACTGGAGACCAGGCTGTGTGTG
>NC_034593.1:9384262-9443399 GCF_900095145.1 Mus pahari | reverse complement strand
GAGAGAGAGAGAGAGAGAGAGAGAGAGAGAGAGAGAGAGAGAGAGAGAAAGAATAAGGAGATGTGTAAAATCTTTGAGGAGTTGGAAAAAGGAAAGATTATGATCAAAATATGCTGTATGAAATTTTTTAATAAAAATAAATTCTTTGATGAGCACTACTGTGTCTAAAAGAAGCACATATTATCAGAATGCAAAAATTAAGATAATGAAATTTTAAAAGCTAAAATCAGTGTGTCAATATGTATTATAGGATTCTTTCTGGATGCTTTTCGGAAAAAGAAATAAAGCATTAAGCTATAATTCTATGTTTCTATATCCAACATATTCATAGTGTTTATGATGAAAAATGATGATTTAATGAGCTCAGTGATCTTCTTATAAAACATCTCAATTCATTTGCAGAATTTTGTACTTATACTGTGCCAAATGTACAAATGTTTCCTGGTCATTAGACTCATACACAAATGTGTATCAATCACAACACTCAGTAATTTTTTGAAAATGCTTAATAAGATCTCAGTTTTGATGTTTTTTTTTCTTTTTGTCCTACTGATTGAGTATTCCAATCAAACTTTGTAATACTACATGTTAGGTTTCAGTTTTGTAACACCCACCCACACACCACCAAAGATGTAGAAATGAAATCACACCACCAAAGATGTAGAAATGAAATCTTTACATTTTAATAAATTACTAACTTCAATGGATTTATTAGCATGGACCTTAATTCGGTATGAGAAGCATCTAATCAAGGATACAACACAAACACAAACACAAACACAGACATATACACCATAGATACACACACTCACACACACACACACACACACACACATATGCACACACACTGGGGAAGGGGGACAATGTATGTCACAGAAAGAAAATGGTTCATGCATCTTCCAGCACCATCCTGCCTAGGAAAACACCAGGCACTGCCAGCCAAGAGTGAAACAGAAAAATCTCCTTCCAAGACCTGGAAAAAGGCAATTCTACTAGCACCTTAGTTTCTAGCCTTTAGAACTGCGAGGAAATAAATCTCCTCTGTAAACCACCCAGTTTGATGTACAATGTTAGAACAGTCCTTGAAAACTGACACAGAGCCTGAAGGTGACACGTCTGACATATAAAATAAATTCACTGTGGCCTCAACCTTCTTTCCAGAGCCCTTATTTCACCTTAAGAATTCAGATTTATAGGATCAGAGCATTCGAAACTATGGTATTGTGAACACCAATACTTTTATTGCCTAATTTTATTTTAACATTTAAAGGGAGTTGATTAATAAAAACAATAAACATTTTATTGAATGCAAGCCTTTCTTTACAGAATATAAAAAAATTAGCAGTCAAAGAGACGTTTTTCTTTGCATAGCATGGTCAAGGAGAAATATTTATACAAGTGAAATTTCTGAGGTATATTTAAAAGAAGTGTTTCTATTTTCAGAACCTCATCTTTATAACTATCAGCCTAACATGGGAATAATAAAATTATTTTCTTCCATGAGATGAGAACAGAGGAATGCTATAAAACCAGGGAGACTACAAGAGGAGTGCATCATAATATTTAAGCCACTCTTTTCTGTTAACTTAGACTTCATTTGGATCCCTGTATGTGTAGTTCTCATCTGGTTTGTTACTACACCTTGTACTCTCTCTACTCAAAGTACCCCACTAAGGAAAGCAGTGTATTTGGGAACACCCCATTTGGACCTTTGAGGTTCTATAACTTTTAGTGTATGAGGTTCATGACAGGTTCTTAGAGTATTAGCACATCCTGTCATGGGAGTAGTGAGACTCTGCTAACATCCTGACTTACTTTTATTCAGTTCAAGATGTAAAGGTGGGCTTCTACAAATTAAACCTATGATCTTCACCAAAGGCTAATTAAGTGGTGTTTAACTGTCCTTGAACTCAGAATCCCCAGATTCTCTACGTAGCTTTTATGGAGTAGTCCATTATAGTAATGGATATGGCTGACCAATTCACCAACTGATGTACCCTAATGCTCTTTGTATGAACACCATACACTTAGAAAGACAAAAACAAACCACTGATGGTTGCTAGGGAGAAAAGTCATTTTTTTTCCAGAGATGTGGCCCCAGCAGATGACCTTACACCCATGCACATACAGTTTGATCAGTAGTTTTCAAAACAGAAAAAGTTAAGATAGAAATGTAGTAGTGAAGGAATGGAAGAGAGACTAGAGGGCAGGAGAGTAGATTTGATCAAAACAAGTTACACACATGTATAAAATGAATAAAAAGTACTAAGGCTCTATAAGAAAAAAAGGCACACATAATAAACCAGAGTGTTTAAAGCAATGTCATCATATTGCTTTAAGAGATTTTATGCTTCCCTTTGGGATTTTGAGCATTCTAGAAAAAAAAAATCAAATATCCAATTTTACCTTGTTTCAGTATAAATTTACAGAAGAGCATAGTTATTTTACCAATGCTATATCAATAACTAAGACAAAGTCTATACTTATGCAATATATATGTATATAATACTTATAATGTTAAGAGCTAAGTCTAAGAAAATTATATATTTAATTAAGAAATCTGAGTCCTATATTACGCAGCCATGGATGGACTGTGTTGGCTATGAATTCAAGCAACTTATCTGTTTACCCATAAACGTAGTGAAAATTAATACACCCTGGTAAAATGGATAGTCTTGAGTTATCTATCAATCATAATTACATCACTACTCATACAATTTCTCATTAAAGAAACTCCTTGTTTCACATGCTGGAAAAGCGCTTCTGATGTACTTTAATAATGTAAGACAGTATCAGACAATGTCAAAATTTTCAGATTTGATTTCCTTCACTCTTTTATAGCATTTGATCCATTGGCCTTTATTAAATATAGATAAAGGTCACAATTCTTTTGTGTATTGGTAACAGTTCTGAAGATTGATAAGTACTAAGTTAAGGGCATGAATGATTCTATACCTGTTAAGTAATTGTTTTCTGCTGAATGATGGCATCTCTTGATGTGTCCTCACACGGTAGAAGGGCCTGAAGCTTCCTCATCCAGCTCTTTTATAAGTGGAATTATCTATAAACCTAACTATTTCCTTCAGAGGTCGACAATGATATCGTCACATTGAAAAACATTGTTTGGTTGTGTAGGTCATTTCACCCTACACAATCTGAAAATTTACTACTGCTGCTCACTATGTAGATCAAGCTTACACCAAGCTCATCTTAAACTTGAGATTTACCTAGCTCTGTTTAAAATGCTAGGACTGTAGATGTGTGCTATCACACCTGGGTGAGAACTGTGTTTAGTATGAGTTTTGGAAAGACACATTCAGAAGAAAACAAATAGGATAAACAAGTTTCAAATGCCACATGTAGTTTGCAGAATCCCAGTGTAAGGGCAGACAATACATCCATGGTTATAGTCTGTTCCTCTGTCCTGGATCCTTTATACTCACTGAGTTTATTATGAAAGAACTGTCAAAAAGATATATGGAATACATTTATTAGAAAAAGCAAAACTTATCAGAATCATAGACAATAAGAAAAAAGAAACTCAGGAAAAAATAATCTACCTCAAAGTACAAGTTTGTGTGTAAAGCTAGAACCTAAACCTGTTTTCATATCCGAATTTTCTGAAATAAAAGTCTCATCAACACTACCTTATTTGATACGCCTGGAGAATCTGGGGGAGCGGACATCAGTGAGCAGGAAGAATGAGAATGAGGTGGGATTGACTGAAGTAAGTAACACAGTGAGGGATCCATTGAGCTTTCATTGCAACATCTCAATGCTAATGCCACCTTGATATATAGAATGCATCATAGTAGGTCTGGAGGTCTCTGGAAACTACTGCTAAGTTTTCATTACAACAATATTTTTAATAAGAGATTTGCTTAACTATTCTTGCTGAAAGTGGAGAATGTAATCCAAACAAATATGTGTGACTATTCCCATCACAAATTTGTAACAAGATTCAAAGGTTGGACTTCTGATGGTATTCTGGTATTTATTAGGGTGGTATATGTATGCAAGAAGCATTTATCAAAAATTTTAAAAATACACTGTAGTATATACATGTGTACATATATTTTTTCATTTTCACTTTTTTGGTCATTTATTTTCAATATACTGATAGAATTAGATGTGTTGCATAAAAAACAACTACATTATCAAATGCTACAGCACAGAATTAATATTAAGCCATATAGAAGAAACAAACTATTGAGAAGTCAAGGTTTCTAGACTCTCCATGGAAGAAAAGATGAAGAATTTCAGTTTCTCATTTAATTGATTTCACTGTACTGAAAATAATAATGCATGAAACTCTGTAGTTAATGAGAGAGATAGAGGTCAAATGTTATACAAATGGCACACTCTGCAGGAATCCTGAGGGACCTTAAGGTCCCATCATCATTACTTTCAGACACAAGTTCAGAAATGCTTTATGTGAGCAAATCTACTGAAGGACTTGTGCAGCTGTTGCCTGGGAGGATTAAGCTTTCCACCTTGCAAAGCAGCCACTCTGAGATTTGAGAGCTATGTCTCTGGACATGCTATTTCTTGAATCCACAGCTCCCTGAAGTGAAACTCCAGTTTCTTTTAACTGGTTCTAACTATCTCTCCTCAGGAGTACTTTGCAAACACTAGACAACATCTTCAGAAAGTGAATGTTTACACATTCATTTCACAGCACATCTCCTTATGCCACATTGAAGAAATGCTCATTTTAGTTAAATGCACAAATTTTAAACACCTAGTTGCATATCATTTTTGCTGATTTTTGACCTTGATCTACAGCATTTTGAAATATGTTTTAGTGTTGATCTTGTGCTATGGCAATGGCAAGGATCCAGTTTCATACTCTGATCCTAAGATATTGTATAGAAGGTACTAAATTTGCTTTTACAATTAAAGTAAAAACAAAAATGTATATGTCTTATGGTTGCTAATTTAGGGACTGGGGAAAGTCACTTTCATAGCCTTTGCAGTCCCTTGCATAGATGTTGTAATCCTCTAATATTTCTCCTTTTTATTTTGGGGCCAATAAGAAATTAATTATCTCATGTATTTCTCTAAAAATCTGAGTTATGAATAGTATATATCTTCAAATGTGCAGAGGAGAGAAATTAAACCATACAGAGCTCTTTGTCCTTAATGGTAATCTATGGTCACTGGAGCTAAAGAGCTTTTACATGCCCTCTTCACAGCTCTCAGTAATTAGATCCTCTCATTAGAACATGATCCATTCATCACTTTCAATGTACAGATAATGAGATGATTGATGTCTTTGTCACTGGCTACATGATATAGATAGATTATATATGAATTTTTAATAATTTAACAGAAAAGACTGTCTACATTTCTTCCACGGTCATGTGTTTCTTCTCCTCTTTTGATATACTTATTTTCTAAATTGGTATGGAGAATTTGTTTCATTAACTCTCTAGTTCAGGCACTGTTGAAGACATCAGTTAAATAGAATTAATTATATAATTGAGCTCTTAGCTATGAATTGAGAAAATAAGACATAATTTTAGCAGTTTTAAAGTACTTTTGATGCTTAAGATGTTACATAATCTTATTATATTTAAGTATATATGTGTGTGTGTGTGTGTGTGTGTGTGTGTGTGTGTGTGTCCTGTGTGTGTGTCCATGAGCCAAATATATTTGTATTTTATAAATTATATAAAAGATATACAACAATATATTCCATATATACAACTTCCATATTGTTGGTATGATTTAGCAAAAAATTAGAATCTGAAATTATTAAGCTTATTTTGTATTAATCTATTAATATAATTAGCTATTTTTAAAATTAGGGTTAAGCTTGTCATCTGTAATTAGGTTTTGGAGCAGTCTGAAAATAATAATAGGATACAAAGAGAAGAATACTTTATTTCTCTAATCTTCTGATCAAGATGTCCCGGGGACCATCCTGTCAGACTGTTGAAATAAATTTCCACAAGATACTTTACTCTTTCAATTCTTCAAACAAGTCTCATAGTAATAGAGAGTAGCAGGCACAGAAGAGCAAAGCCACCTCCCTGCAAGTAACCGCTCCAGCCTTGAGGAAGTCTGAAGCCATGCTTGCATCCAGATACTTGTTTCTCTTTGCCCTTCAGTTTAGGTTGGCACTGGGACTCCAGAACCCCAGGAGCAACGGCCCAGTTGTTTTGTTGTTAGTTTTCTCCAACTTTCTCTCCTGACTTTTGCCATTTCTCAGGCAAAGATGGTTCAAGTTAAATTTGAGATGAACCTATCAGTTACCTGTAGCAGTTCCTCTGCAGCTCCCACCTGGAAAGTGACTCCGACCCTAGGCACACACTAGCTATTTGTGAGGCAGAACTGAATTTTCTTCAAAGGCATCTCTTCCCACTTACTAATATATAGTGTAGCCTAGTTCTTGTACATGAATTATGTATTCCCTAGATCACTGCCTACTTCTGTCAACAATCCCTTGTGGCAACTTGGATGACTTCTTGAACCACTTGACTCACTGTTAATTCTAACAATCACTGTACAGTGCAGATGTAGAAACATGTTTTTTTTTTTTTTTATCTTTAGTTCTGCTTTTTTTTTTTTGAGCACAAAAGCTGTGACTTAAGTGAATTGTGGTAAGAGGCAGTGGGCATAGACAAGTACCAGGTTCAAATGTGTGCCTACTCCTTATAGAAATGTATCGCTGTTTTCACACATTCCCTAACTTGGTAAGATACCAGCATGGAAGAGCCATGCCACCCTGGGTCTTCAAGGAAAACTTGACTTGAAAGAGATTCTGTAGGTAGAAGTTACCTACATCTCCCACATTTTGTGACGTGTGTGGGAGTAGTCAATATTTCAACATTTTAAGAAGATAGCATTGTTTTGCACATGTGGCCATCGTTTGCAAGGTTGATGGAAAGCTGAGAACTGAAGAGCATTTATGAATTCAAGTCTTATGTCTAGATTGTAGATACTCAGAATTTAGAGATCAGTAGTAATATGGTGTACATGGAAATAAAATCACCTAATTTAAACTTTGGAGAATAATCAGAACACTGCAGAACATGGTGGATTTCCTGGAAAATCCTCAATGTTTGAAGAAGAAACTTAACGGTATTTTTTTTTTTTTTTTTGAAAGTGGGTTGAATGGTATTTTGCTGGACCAAACACGTGAAGGAACATTTTGTTAAAGTGGACTCAGGAGGGAAAGGCTAAGGCAGAGTCATGAAGGAATGTTTGTTTCACTGAAGTAAACACAGGAGAGAGGAAGTTCTGCTAAAGCAAGCCCGTGAAAGGAGAGATGATAAAAGATTCCTTGCTAATGACATGCATGTATTACTGTGCCTTACATTTTGTGGTTGAGCTACATTTGTCACAAAGCCATAGAGAAAAACATACCAAAAAACTTCAGGTAGTGTACTACAGTTTTTTGCCTCTTTCAAGGACTCGGGCTGATTGGATGCAAGTGCTGAGGCAACACACATGGAGGACACAAGATATTTGGAGGGTACAAGAGGATGGAGCTTGGCTTGCTGGTATAGCTAGATGTGCAATGCTTGTGGGTCTCTCCGTTAATCTTCACTCCCCTGGGAGAGGCATAGCAAAGAACATCTCCTGGTGTCACTTTGGGTCCCTTCTGCTGACTGGAGCTGAGGCAGAGGCCTGGTTTTCTCTGCTAGGTCCTGTCACCACAGTTGTTAACCCAACTCTACCGAGCTGGACTGCTGGTGTATTTGTGACGTGCTTGTGAGTGGCCTGAGCTGCCACTGCCTGCTGACCTGTGAACTAAACTGCTGATTTCCAGACAACAGACAGGAGTTGCTCTAAAAAACCTTTCTAAACATGTTCACTGCCCCACCCCCTTTCTTGTCCACTACCTTTGGTGGATGATGAGTTAAAAGGAAGGTTAAAATGTTTAAAAAACATCATAAAAATAAGAATTAAAAAATTACAGATAGAAGCTTTTGTATTCAATAATATAATATAATATAATATCATTTTGGAAATACTACATGCTATATAACATGTAGCAATATTACATGCAGGAAAATGTTCTAATAAATATGAAAATAAAATTTGTACATAGTTTTCGCTTAACATTTCCCAGATTTATTGGACTTCATAGCAATCAGTCTGTATAAACTTCCTTTAAGCAAG
This sequence comes from Mus pahari, assembly GCF_900095145.1. NCBI lineage: Eukaryota > Metazoa > Chordata > Mammalia > Rodentia > Muridae > Mus > Mus pahari. The sequence goes on along the minus strand of NC_034593.1, from coordinate 9,435,269 downwards.
TACTTATGGACCATAATTTGGGGAACATATTTTAAAAATTGTTACATGTAGTGACATTTGCCTGTGATTGTTGTGGATGGCTCTGTGCTGCTTGTTCTCCCAGAAGAGGCTGTCTGGAATAAGGAACTCTAGAAAGAGGACCGAGTAATGTACTAAGGTGGCTTCTTGTGAGCCAATTCCCTAATGAATAAAGGAGCCAATCACTGGGTTGGATGGAGGAAGAGAGGAAGCAGGAGAGAGTTAGGTTCGTTTTGGAATGGGAACAGCAGAAGGGTAAGATGTAGCTGCTCGAGTTTCCAATATCATGGCGTATCCTCAAGGATTTGCCACTGGAGGAATTAGATTTTAAGAAGGCTTACAAAATTAGGTTTTAGTTGTGCCCAGAGTATGAGTTACCATTGTTTGGGAACTAAATTTGTGTTGTGGTTTCCTTTATGCAGCAGCTTGTCTGGGTTTAAAAGATAAAGGCACAGTGGTCAAGCATGGGCTTGCCTGAGGTGCTCCACAAAGGCCGTATGGGAAAGCATGGGCTTGCCTGAGGTGCTCCACAAAGGCCGTGCGGGAAAGCCTGGGCTTGCCTGAGGTGCTCCACAAAGGCCGTGGGGGATCTGAAGCAGGGGATTGGTGCGGTAGCAGCTCACCAGTGAGAACCTAGCAAGCTGGGTGGAGAGATTGTGGAGGTCAGAGTCTGTCTCCATGAGATAAAAACAGGTCAGCCATTGCCTTCCAGTGCATGGCCAGCCAGGCTGTGGAAGCTGAGTTGCGGGCACTAGGGTGGGAATGTGCCGTTTCATTTTTTTTTTTTTTTAAATTATTTCCCACAACATGTGACCATAGCCACTCTGGAAGTTTATGCAAGAGGACCACAAGCTCAAGACTTGCTTAAGCTATCTAGTCAGGATATATATATATATATATATATATATATATATATATATATATATATTAAATTTTAAAGGGAACTAGAAATATAGGTCATCGTCAATTCATTTTACTAGCACACTAAAGGCAGGAGGATCTGTCCCCACCATCAGAAAATAATAAACCAAGAGTAAGGGTCTCAAAACAATATGGGCATTGTTGATCATTTTAAAGGGGAAATCAGCTTTAACAATACTTTAAAGTTAGTTATCAGTTCGTCCAGAACTGAGGGTTCTGGTTCTTTACAAGAAAACCTACAAACCAAAAGAAACTTTAATCTTAATGAAACTGTCATATAAAGCTCAAAGGCTTGTAGCTCAGCTTTGCAATTAGAGTGAGTGGAGGAAAGCTGCAGCTTAAGTACATGCTTATTACATAAGCTACGGCCTATAAGTAGATTAAAGGAAACATCAAGGACAAACAGATGCTAACTGAACACTGTATGCCATCTCTGTTCCTCAAATGTGAGTAATGCTCCTTGAAGCCTATGGTGAAGTCACTGTTTAATGGTACATTCAGTAGTAATCGATATTTTAGCTTTGGTCAGTGGGGACACCAATACTGTTATTTAAATGAGAAACAGTGACCTGTATTGAGCCATGTACTTTTCTTATAGTGAAGTAGAGATTACAATAATAAAATGTTTAGTGCCTACAAAGAAGAAAAATAAAACAAGAAAGCATGGTTCTGATAAAGGCTTATTTTATAATTAGAGTATTAGACTAACATTTTAAAGATGAAGAAGAACATATGAATTACTTTCAATTCTAGATGTATACAGAAATCTGAAATGAACTATTTTTTGATTTTTTATTATTATTTTCTTTATTTACATTTCAAATGCTATCCCGAAAGTTGAACTATTTTTTAAAAGAAGAAATTATGCTGATTTCACAACTTAATTGTAGTATGTTAGCAATAGGAATAAGCAATTAGCAATCAGCCTTTGTGAATTTGGCAAAGGTAACAAGTTGGTAAACTACCTGACACACAGGCATGAGGGCTGGAGTTCAGAAAAGTGAAGAGTGAAAAGTGATATGAATATGTTTTTATTAAGAATGTATAAAAGTAAAATATCAAACAAAAATTTAGATGTGTGCTATTGTTTTAATAACCATTTCAGTATAATAGTATTGAAGTATATGTAAGGTAAGTGTAAAGTTGTCTCCAAAGTACATACTTATTAAAATATGGGCATGAAAATAATAATAATCATTCATTATATGTACATATTCATGCACATACACATATAAATACATCTTAACCTTAATATGTATTATCTGTATTATCTCCATTAAAGCAAAGTTATATTTAATTATCTCCTGCCAGTAATAATACTAATTATTTTCAGTAATAATGTTGGCAATGGTAGTCATTAATAAACATTTACTGAGCTCACAAGATGACTGAATAATGTACACAACACTAAATTAGACTTTTCTCTGATGCCTTTCTAAATTCCAGAGCCAGACCAGATTCAAACATGAAGAAACAGGGTTAATACATTCAGGAATGACTGAGTGACATCAGCCTAATGTCTTGACCCCTGTTACTTGACAAACATGAAACACTATGAATTGCTTAATCCAGTTCCTCACTATTTCAAAACAATACCTTGAATAACCACAGGAACTCAAGTGTGCATTTAAAAGCTTTATGTCAATAAATTCCAGGATGTATGTATTCATCATTAAACAGCTGGTGGGGCAGCAGTAAGAGGAGTCTTACACTAGGTATCGAGTAGCTCACTATTGAACAAGTGCAAGCCATTCATAGAAAGCTGGGGAGACATGAAATGTCACAGACTTTTGCATATTAGAGAATAGCGCCTTAGTTAACTTCAAATGCAAGCCTAAGAAGCTAACGGTTATTAGGTCCTTGAAGTTCTATCTTTGTCTTCCACTATATGATTTGGTCTAATATCATTCAGAGTATTTATGCAATAAGTGCATACATGCATGTACCCATTATCAATCATCTTAGTATCTTGAACTTTACAATTATATATTAGAACCAAATGTTAATCTTTTCAAACTGAAGATCACTGGCTAATAACTGCTTCATTTCCAAGCCTCTGGTCCATTGATCGTTCAACAATTAATTTATATACCAAGATTGTATCAAGAGTTTAATAATGCAAGATATTTTAGCCTCCTAGGAATGTGTTTCCTAGAGCATATGTTAAAATCCTGCTATCTGGATGTTCAGTGCTTCAGAAATATAAAACAAACAAAAGATCATTTAATGACTCAAAGTAGATATGAAAAGTTTTTACTAAGCATATACTACAGCAAAATTTTCTTTTCATCTTCTCTACACAACCCGTTTTCCTGAAAGTCTCCTCAAATCTTATTAATACATAAGCTCATGTAACAGAATCTCAAAGTTGTATTGGTGTCTTTAAAAATTAATTGAAGTTAATTCAAGAGTTATTTTCTGATATAGAAAATTTACAAATAGCATGATGTTAGTCATTGATTTGGGCCAATTAATCCTAGCATTACCCCTGAAAATATCACATATTCCTAAGAAAGTAAAACAAAGAATTGATGTGACTAAATGATATGTGGGAGATTCTTCAACAAGAGTTAGGTTTTTCTCAAGTTTCAGGCCAGAAGCTTTTTATTCCAATTTCATTATTAACTGCAAAATGCACTGGTTAGAAATAGCTGGAAATACTGTTAATGCTATGATATGGGTCTTAATGTATATATACCTTTGCTTTGTTCAGAACATATACCCAAAATTTGAACAAACCTCTTTGTTTTATATAACAGTAGCTGTGTATAAACTAAAGCAGGTGAAGTTAACCAATTTTAATATCTGATTACAGTTATTGGAAGATAGAACTATGTTTAAACATGCATGAAGAGAAAAATCCATCAGCAATTTTGTAACTACTAGAAAATGTTCCAGTTTACTGGAATATACACATGAAAATTTTGGATGACGCTCTGTTGTACATTAAAGTAAGAATCAGTCAGGTAAGCAGATAACAATATTCACAATTTTATTTATTTAGCTACAGATACTTTCAATAGATGCCCAGTGAACTGTGATATGAATCTATATTTTATTATTACAATAACACATATGGTATTCTGAGAGCATATTTAGAGATTTGCATGGAAACACAGCTACTTGTGATCCTGTAAGACTAATCCTCCTGGATTTGAGTAGGTTCTGCCACTCTAGGAGGATTCACATTCAGCAAATAAGGACGACAGGACACCTCCATGTCCAACTGGATCAATGAAATCAACATGGTGATTAACTCAGTGACAGGTATAATACCTAGATCACTCTCACATACAACAATAATCTTTATATTAACACATACTAAAACGAAGCTAGAAGATTTATCATCTCTATTCATTGTAATAGGTAACCGCTAATAATTTGTGCAAAAATTGCAGGAAAATATGTATAAATTCTTTGTTTACTATGTACCTGAACAATGACACATATTTTTTATTAATGATATCACTTAATATCATTAATCCCATGTTTTGAAACCAATCTTATTTTTTTATTAAATTAAAACAGAGGGTAAAAAAAATTCAAGTAATATTATAAAGCCAAAAATGTAGAAGTCAGGGAAATTGAATTTAAGTGATGATTGATCATTCTTATAACAGTCCTCTAAGACATTTTTAAAAATTATTGAATATGCTTGGTATGCTAATGCTTCTACAAGGCTCTTTCTATAACTTAGCCAATATAAATCCTAGAAGCTATATACTGTGCATACAGTAAGCTTTATGTCAGACTGTCAAGTACAAATAAAATCTCTGAGTTATGTCTAAGGACAGTTAAAATCCATATGGCATTACCACTGTCAAAACAGGAGAATTAGTGACCTTATTATATAACGAGTAAATGAATATGATGAAAGTAAAATTATAAACTATTTTATTATCCGTTATGATAGAACTTAACTATCCATAACTATTGATGAACTGAAATGTTCAGTGAGCATCAAAATGTTCTATAAGTAAAATGCACATAAAAGTTCCAAAACTCAAAAATATGAAAATCATTGTTATTGCTTACTTTCAAAATAATAGCATGTTTAATATCACATCCACAACTGTGTATATGGATCTATGTTAAATATCACATCCACAACTTTGTATATGGATCTATGTTAAAATGGTAACAGTTTAGGTAGTAGGTTAAATGAAAAGCACTATAAACATTATTTATCTAACATAATCTTACTTATTTTTCTTAGAATATCTAGCTCTCTAGCTCATGTCTTTATAGAAAAGCACTGGACTGAACTCCTACTGATCTAGGAAAGTTGTTAGAAATGAATGAAATAATAAAGGGTACAATAAAATTAATAATCTTCACCTGACAATCTCAAAATTATGAAAAGCAAGGAGACTAATTTTATTTGATTAAATTGTTTCTCTATCACAAGTTGTTCAAATATGATTTTCAATTGTTTGTTTGTTTTTTTTATTTCAGATTAAGTCAGGAAAACCTTGATGTTAGAAACATTCTATATGCACGAGGTAATGACATCCTGTGAGGTACCAAATTTCAGCAATGTAAGGACATTTCATTTACTACATTTTATTGTTCTGTTTACAATAATGATTTTAAATATATATTACTTATGTTACATTAAAATATTAGATAAAATATTTTCCATGTACTTTAATTTTCATTAACTTTACATTTATTTTTCTATTACCCCTTCTTTATTTTTATAGCTTATTTTTCTGCCATTAAAGGCAGAGAGCAGCTTAATAAAAATCTAGAAAATTGTATGATCTTTGGACATATTTCAACACTTTAAAACTATTAATATTTTCTAAAAGAGGTCTGAAAAATTATTAAATCAATTTAAAATCCTTGGCTAGGGAAGTCACAGACCCTAGGGGAAAACCTATTGATTTTTGTTTTCTAAATAGCAATGTTTTCCTATTGCCTTTTAAATATTTATGTTTATACCCCCAGGATTTTGCTTCTCCCACTCTTGGTGAAAGAAGCCTCTTACTGCAGAGGGTAGGGGTTAAAACATTAACTTCTCAGCCTTAGATGAGTCCTTTAAATCAAGATCCACTCAGTGCTCAGAAACCATCACTAAAGAGGAAGCAGAAAGAATGTTACCCTGAAGATGGGGAGAATGCTGTGCAGCTGTGTCCTGCAGACATTACATGGCTGTGTTCACATGGAGTGAGTGGCTGTGGTTGTATGAACAAGATGAAGCTAAAGTTAAAAAAATTCTAGCCATCAGGATTTTAACTAAGTCATCCATTAGTTAAGGAACAACTAGCAGTAGGTTGGCTGTGGGGAGAGTTAAAGTCATTTTTCTTTTGGAGTATAGCTTCTGGTGTGTTCCTGAATTCCAATGCCCTTATGCATATGGACCTATTTGATGCAATGAGTTATGCGATATAACATTAAATACATGAATAAAAATTATAAAAGGAAAGTTCTAGGTTGACATGTGGGGTTCTGGCAGGAGTTGAAGTGGGCTTTAGGGGTTGATACAATTAAGATATATTGTACCCATGTATGAAAATTTTAAAGAATAAATAAAGTTAAAATTAAAAGCAAATAAAATAACTTATTACTTCAGTAAAATTGTAGCAGTTTTCCTATTAAAGATTAAGCTGTTCTTGTAAACTCAGATTAACCCACAATTGGGCATTTAAATTCCTAATCTATGCTCTGACCACAGGTTATTTTCTTCCCCTGTCAGCTGACACAGCCATCCTTCATTGCCCAACCTTCCTCTGTTTGTTTTAATTCTAGCCTTCACTGCACCTGCCAGGCTGCTGCTGCTACAGAGCTGTCACTGGGCTCATCTGAAAAGCCTGACAGTTAGCCTTTCCTCCTCAGCTTCAGTCAATCAACCATTTTAACTTAGTGGATGCACCTTGCAAAAGAGGTGATAGTGTCAGTCTGACTAAAAGGGGAGAGACTGCCTGTTTCCTTCCCTGGAGGAAGTATGTAATTATGCCAAGAGCAACTGTTGCCATGCTTGTCTGATGGCCTTGCCTTCAGATGTTCTCCTTTGGATGTTCAGACCTGAAACCTGTCAGATAACAGCTGTGTGAAGCAGTTGGTGTCACTCTGGGAAAACACCTGTCAGCTTTTATGTACAGTCACACATCCAGTGAAAGAGAAGACAGAAAGTGGTAGAATTGCAATGAGGAAGAGGAACCAGGGGCTAGAAAGCATACTGACCAGTAGTGCCACCTGTGACTAAGAACCACCACAGTCTACAGTAGTGTGAAGGTCTCCTTGATGGTCAGGGCTTAGGCAAGCAAAATGTATTTGTGGAAAGGCCAGATGTTGGTTCCACAGTGACTACAGGTAGGATTAGAATGTAACTTTATGACAGGCATCATCTTAAGCTTTATCTATCATCTGTCATCTCTTCATGTGCACACACACACACACACACACACACCTCATTGACATACATTCCCTGACAAGAAATGCTATAACGTGGAAACTGTGATTGCCTTCCTTTTATATATAGATAAATGATATGGAACCAAGGTTACCTAGAGAACAAATATTGTGTCCCCTTCAAGCTGCCTCTGGGGACCATGATCTTGGCCACAAGCATAGCTTCTGTCAGTACTGTGTCAACCTGAAGAGGAATGGTGCACCTGGAGGCATCAATTTGGGCCACAAAGCAAACACATCTGTCATCCAATTCAGTCACTGGTGTGTCTACTGTCATCCAATTCAGTCACTGGTGTGTCTACAGTCAAGAAAAAAACAAACAAACAAACAAAAAACACCAAAAAAAAACCTTGCTACTATTTTTCTGCATTCCAGGCATGTATATGTTCTCATGTTTTTTGAAATTAAATGCTTAACTATGAAATTGAATTTTCTTTATGAAAATCAGTATGAATATTTTAAAATGTCTTTCCTATACTCACAATCTTTCCACATTATTGTTTGGTGCTTATGTCTGGGATTATGTTTGTATTTCTTGGATATCGCAGAAAATAACACAAATCTCATACTTTATATATATGTTCTTGTTCGCATTCATTCCCAAAATTAAAAGATTTTAATGAGAGGTTTTTTTTTTAACCAGAAAGTAGTTGATTGGAGAAAGGTGAACCAATTTTTCCTTATAATAAATGGTCTTATTTTCAAATACATTATTCCTCATAGTAATGTATAGAATAAAAATGTGACACTTTACTTCCTAATATTAATGACCGAATAAACCATTGTAGATGTTCTCACTGCTTTTCAATTAAGAAAAAGTATGATAGAATAATCAATGATTCTATATACAATGTTTCCTTTCTAAAGTTGGGAGGTAACCAGAACTGCATTTGGCTCCAATTATTGGCTCTCTGAAGCAACAGCTAGAGGTAGGCAGCTGAAATCACTCATCCAGATCTTCAGAAAGTGCAGTGAGAAAAAAATCCCTGCCTAAACCAGACCTGATTAGTAGAAATGGTTTACCCTAGCTTGAGTCCATTACAGCACAGAGCTCTCACTGATGCACTTGTCAATAACGAAGGGGGTCTCACCATATCACCAAAATAAATTCCCAAACAGTAATCCTCTATTGATGAAACTATCTACCTCCCACATTACATTCAACTCTCCTTGAACATCAGCGAGGTATTCAAATATACAGTAAATGTTTCCAGGAAATTTTATCCTGAAAGCAAACTGAAGAACAATTGTATTGTATCTAGAAGTTATAAGGAAGTTAGATGTCAGTGGTTTTAAAACTAAATGTTCATTATTCCACATCTTAAGTGTATGTTTGACTCTAAATATGCTTAGTTGTGACTTAGATGCAAGTAGTAGACATTAGCTTTTTAGTGGAAGAGTCATTAGTACTTGAATAAATGAAACAATACTTTGTCTTACAGAATACTATCATGAAAGACATTTTCTGGGAGCGCTGTAATTGGGTGTTGTGGTAGAGAGGAAGCGGGTACCTTCGCTGTCAGAACGCTGTCACCAGTCACCCTGTCCTCTGGAGACCCATTTGCTTCAGTCAATGCCTCTGTCAAGGTGTACAGATGTCAACCATCTGACTTTTGCTATGGATTTGAGCTGCAGGCCGCCGCCCGGATGGGTGTGTCCAAGCTCTCTAAAATCTGCAGGGATTGTTGAATTGCCAAAGATCTGGGGCCACAAGCTGAAGTTCCCATTTCATGGATCCCTTGGGTGCACCTTCCCAGCTTGTGGATGTGGACACCCTGTTAAACTGGGGTGACTCCTATGAAGATGAACAGCTGAGGCATTCCAGGAAGATCAACTTTTCTTTATAATTGGGACATTAATGGAAAAGTGGTTCTTTGGAAAGGAGACATGGCAGTACTGAACTGTATAGCCATTGTGAATACCAGCAATGAAAACTTCACAGATAAGAATCCTGTGTCAGAGAGCACCTTCATGCTTGGGAGCCATATCTGAAGGAAGAACTACAGAAATTTAAAGGTTGCTGAACTGGTGAAGCAAAATTGACAAAAGGCTTTAACCTAGCTGCTCGGTTCATCATTCACATGGTGGGACCTAAGTACAAAAGCTGCTATCTCACTGCAGCGGAGAGTTAGTTCCCTGTACAGCTGTTACAGAAATGTGCTTCAGCTGGCAGAAGAACAGTCCATGTCTTCTGTTGACTCCTGTGTCATCAATTCTGCAAAGCAAGTTTATCCACTAGAGGATGCAACACACATCGCTCTTCATACTGTGAAGCGGTTCCTAGAGATCCATGGGGAAACCTCATTGAAAAAGTAGTATTTGCTGTCTCAGAACTCGAAGAGGCCACATACCAAAAGCTGCTACCTCTGTACTTCCCAAGGTCTTTAAAGGAAGACAGCTGGTCATTGCTGTACCTACCTGCAGACTTTGGAAATGCAGAGGGGGAGCACGTGGTGCCTGAGCAGCAAATGGGTAAGCGAGAAACCTGGTGCCTCGGAGGACAATGAAGAAGATGGGGATGAAGGCTTGGGAGTGGATCTGTCTTACATTGGCTCTTATGCTTTTGCTCGAAGGGAAGGAGATATTGACAAGCAAAGAAAATTGATTATCCAGGGACAGTTGTCCGAAGCTGTCCTGCAGACACAGCATCAAATTTATATTTATAAGCACTGGTTATACAAAGCAAGATCTGAAGATCTGTCTGATATAAAAGCTTCATACCAAGCAGGTGTAGATAACTATGGCTGCACAGTGATGGTGGTAATTGGAAGAAACATTCCTGTGACACTGATAGATATGGAAAAGGCACTCTTGTATTTTATCCATGTAATGGATCACATCGCTGTGAAGGAATATGTCTTGGTGTATTTTGACACACTTACCAGTGAATACAATCACCTGGACACCGACTTCCTGAAGAAACTCTACGATGTTGTTGACATCAAATGAAAGAGGAATTTGAAGGCTGTTTATTTCATTCATCCAACATTATGTTCAAAGATCTCAACATGGTTTTTCACCACTTTTTTCTGTCTCAGGATTGAAGCCTGCAGCAGCTCTTTTCTGCCATATCACCAGAACAGATAGACTTTCCTCATTTTGTCCTTGAATATGATGCCAGGGAAAATGGGCCTTATTTTGCATCTTATCCTCCATCACCAGATATGTGACCTGCCACCTTCCCAGTTTTCCTTGGGCATAGGATTCCACATCACCACAATTTGCAACAACAAATTGAAGTAGTGTTCATTTTTGCTGTACAGATCCAGAGAGCTTTTGTCCCCACCTCTCTGGTACATTTTTATTGAATATATATTTTATGTGGCACATAAACATTCTAAAACTGGTCACTCTGAACTGCATACGTTTTAAATTTGTATATTTGTATTAAATGGAAATGCTCATTTTTAGAGCATTAATTGAAACTGGGGGTCAGCTTTTGAGTGTATTCATTGTCCTTTAGGACTTTGAATTCTGTCACACAGGCCAGCAACATTGCTCACATGATCTCTTACAGTACACATTCTCATTGTGTATTTAAGTGTTTCTCAAAATAAATAGAATGTCTACTGAACAGATGCATTGTTCCCTCAGATCCTGACTTTAGTACCATTTACATTTTACACAGACGATCTGATTATAATATAGAATTGCCCATGACCAAGGGTATTGAAATGTATCTGATCAAAACTGTAAAAACCGTCAACAAAATAGAGAATTGACAGTGTAGAGAGCATGAGACTGTATCTTCAACAGTCTTCCCTTTATCAAGAGAATATTTGTGCTACCAGCAATCCTAAGGAAAGGACATTACCCACAACTCCACCCCTGACCACCACCACCACAACAACAACAAAGACATTTTCTTTCTAACTCACAGTTCAAAGCAAAATAATAAACCCACACCACGCAGGCACTCAAGGAGCAGAGAGCAATCAACCATTAAAACAAGTGAAAATAACCCAGAGTTTCCACATTTTAGAGGGGGGTGGTTTACTTGATCTGATGCAGAAACAGCCATTGTTGAATTAGAGTGGAGGGGGTTCACAATAAGTACATGATGAAAATCTTGATTTTTATTTTGATAAATAAAATGAAGATATAGGTAAATATCTTTGTTAAATGTTAGAAATGTGAAAGATAAACATTCCAATGTTAGACATGGAAATCTTACTAAGTTCCTTTGCTGCAACTTCAGAAACAATTGTAGATCTGGACAATATATGTAGAACAACACTAGGAAGGAAGCAGTGCAAGACTGAGGAAAAAATGGTGGGAGCATGTGCATTAGTCTTGGCATTGCCATCCCTAAATTCTACCAAAAGCCACATCCAGATCATAATATTGGTAAGGCAGGAAGTGCCTAGAGCCGGTAGGCAGAAGTGAGAAGCTCTTTTAGATGGAGATCGAGAACACACACTAGGGAAAACTGAGGCTGAGACAGGTAGAACATGGGGTAAAGATCAGATGAAGGGAGTAACTTGGTGTAGGGAATCCAGAAGTGTGCATCGAAATGTCTATCACAGTGCGTCTCGAAGACAAATGTGGACAGAAATCATTAAGAATCCTAGTTTAAAAAAAGAGCATGGAATGGATAAGAAAAGTTTAACAATTACTAGAGTTTACAGGTGCCTGGAGACTCATGAGTATCCATTAGACAGAAAGTAAACAGTAAGGATATTAAAGAAATAAGAACTACTTTCAGTTGCAGCATAAGCATAGTCCATTCTGAAAAATTTTACAGATAATTAGTCAAAATAAACTAACTAACTAGCAAGCAAGCAAATTACCTCTCAGATTAAATCCAAATAAGGGTGAGAGGAAGACAAACCCAGCAGGAGGCAGTGACAGCAACAGAAGCTGATAATGTCTAGTTAAAGCATTAATCTGACTACCAAGGTCCTGAGACCAGTCTACTGACCATCACAATCTGTTAAGTAAAGACACCTAGATATCAAAGAGTAACTGGAGGCTCTGAAAGTCTACTTAAAGTAAATGGAAATAATGAAGGTATGCAAAGTAAACAGAAGAGCCAAGTTGAAAGAAAACTACCAGAAGTCAGGGATTCATTAGGGGACCTTTCAGGTTCACTGGAGATGCTGCAAAGACAAACACCCAGAACAAAGAGAAAAGCAAATGGAAATGTGGTATAAACTTCAGTATCCCACAGATATTAATATCAATGTATTTACCAATATGGTTTTCCATAGTTCAAATATTTTGAGAACTATTATGGTTTAGGTTTTTCTCAGTCCTGAAGAACTCTTACAGAATACATCATTTCATAAAGTCTTTGAAAGTAGTGGGTAAAGACATCTCTCTGACTATAGAGATCCTTAGAGGAAATGAGAGCAAGCAATACTGTCACCAGTCCTCAGGCCACTAATTAGAATTCCCTGAGTGACTCTACCCTCATCCACTCTGAATTCAGAATGGCAGGAGGTCTTCCTAGGAGATGAAACTGGTAGGTAGAAAATTATGCAGAGAAAATATATGGGAGAATCTGGCAGACAAATGAGCAAATACAGCCACTTTGAAAATCAAATGTAACTGTGGATTCAAAAGTATGTTGGCTTATGATCTAGTATGAATGCAGTATTTTCAAGAGGAGGGCAAACAGGACCTAAGTGGGTCCAATAATTTCAATAAAAGAAAACTGAATACCTTTCTAATATTTATTACAGTTTTAAAATATTATACTACCACCCAAATGTATAATATATAATATTATATAACACCAAAATGTGGGGTTATGTACTGTCAAAATCAGCTGCCTTACTGTAGAAGTCACACTATGCAGTTTAAAATATTGATCAAAATAAGCCTGTTTACATTGCATCTTTTGGTAGATAACCATCTTATCCTCTGAAAAGACACCAGAGATCCAATACACATTTGAAACAAATATACAGTTGAGCAAATATAACAAGACAAATAAAACAAACAAGCAAACAAGCAAAAATCAAAGCTCCCAATCTCAAAAACATAGCTAGAATATGAGTGAAATAGATCAGTTTCGAGACAGAAAACCGATTTTTGGATTTGTTATAACTTTCTAAGGTAATTAACCATTCAGTCTTTAATTTTTTTTTCTAATTTTGGAGAATAGCCAACTGACTCCCCTTACCCCCAAGACTTCCTACACTCCCACAGACCTAGCAAACCTGTCACAATGTGAATACTTTTGACTGTCCTTAACAGCTGAATAGCAGAGCATCCTTAGGGTGTACTTTCAGAGGGTTCTTCAGAAGCATTTTCTTAAGGAAACAGAGAGTAAGGATAGAGCATGAGAAAGCAGGAAATGTTCTATGCAACTCAAGCTCATCATTCTGTTTTATAAAGATATTCAAACGGCTTATCATCTAATGGCCCCTGTGAAATTACACACTCCACAGTCCTCCCATTATCAGTGGCCACTGGTGACCAAGTGACTGAATTTTTCCGAATTCAGATGAATTGCTTTTGTGTTCCATGTACTAAAGCACAAGGCAATTAATCCTTTTCATCTTTAATTACTTTGAGGGTAGAAGAGAGAAGAAAAGAGAAAACCAATGATTTTGTGTTTTGTTTTGTTCTGTTTTAAATACATTATTTAATATTCACAATCCTCTGAGGTATGTAGATTCAACTGCATTCTACAGATACAAAATTAAAGAAGCACAGAAAGATTGTTTTAATTGTTTCAGATTCATAGTTTTAAGTAAACTGCAAAGTTAATAAAATGAACTTAAATTACCCTGACTCCCAGTCCCTCTCATTTGAAAATACACATTAAAATACAGTGTTGATTAAATGAGTGTGTTCATTTACCATTTAACACTGGTGTTTTGAAATTATAACCCTCAATGTGTTCCAGTAGAAGGCAGGGCCTAGGAGGTGAATAGGTCATGATGATAAATGAGGCAGGCCCCTTGTCTGAGTCAAATAAAGTTGAGACTCCAGAATTACTGCTCAGGTCTGCTAAGATTTCAAAATTCTTGGGATGGAATGCATTTTGCATGCATATTGAAATATGCATTCTTAAATGGGGGCCAGAAAGAAGGATAACATTTGAAATGAAAATAAATAAAATAACCAATAATAAAAGAGCGTAGGGAAGGATAGCATGGGCCTAATGTTTGTACATGCTACAATTTGTTTGAAATTCTAACCTCTAATGTGATAGTAACGGGAAGAGAATGTTTGGAAATTTCTTGGGTCATGATGGCATAAATGTCTTCTTAAAAGTTTATCAGAGGTGTTTGCTGTACTCCGTTGTGCAAAAGTACAGCAAGAACATCTGCAACCTGGATGGGGGCTGTCATTAAAATCATCAAAACCTGACAGTGCCCGCACGCTCCTCTCAAGCTTCTGACTTCTCGCATCGTGAGAAGTTTCTCTGGCTAAGACGCCCAGTCTCTGGTATGTTTTTGTTTGTTTGTTTGTTTTGTTTTGTTTTGTTTTTTAATCACAGTCACATCCATGAACAATTTTCTTTCTTTACTTTTGTTTCACATGTTTATTGTATTTACATCATCTCCCCTCCTCCTTGTCACTTTAGTTCCTCCTGATTCCCTAACTCCCTCTCAATTTTACTGTTTGCTTTTCTTTTCATATATATATATATATATATATATATATATATATATATATATATTATGCATATATTACATATAAATGCATCATGATGTGTTCATTTAGTGATACTCTTATGTAAGTTTATAGGACTTTTGTTATTTGTATAAGACAGCCAAATAAAGGCCTCAGACTTGGGGAGGGTTGCTTCGCCCTCTTTCAACCATCATTAATTGCCGTTAGTTCTTTATTTAGGAGTGGAGCCTTGTGGGATTTCCCCATCTATATTATAATCTCAACTGGTATTGCTCTTATTCAGGTCTTAGACGACCACAATATTGAGATTTTTATGGATGTAGCTTTCCTGACATTTACAGAAGATAAAATTCCACAGAAGATGTTTTGGTCTTCTGGTTCTCACAATATTTCTGCCTCTTCTTCTGTTATGTTTCCTGATCCTTAGGTGTAGGGCTGGTGTTATGATGGAGTAGGCACCCCCATGGCCAGTTGTTCTATGCATTATGATAGATGTAACTTTTTATAATTGTCTCTATTTGCTGCAGAACGAAGCATCTTTGATGAAAGGCAAGGGCTACACTTCTCTGTGGGCTTAAGGGTAAGTCTTTAGTATGAAATTAAAAATTATAGTAGGAAACTGGATGTGGTAGATTCTTACCTAGGTTTCAAGCCTTATCATCCAAGAGCAGTTTGAGTAGATGTTTAGTATTACAGGTGAATTATTCCCTCCTATTGATTGAATCTAAAGTCTACTTAGATTGCTATGGTTATGCACAAGATATAAGTGTTACTACTAAATCTATGGGGATATCTTTCTCTTTTGCTTGGAGAAAATTCAGTAATTTACATTAGAATCCTGCTTTAGATGTTTAAAAGAGCTCGCTAGTGATAAACAACATATATAATCAAAGGAATCTGATACTAGATAACACAAATTTACTTGTCTTTCAGAATTTCTGATACAAGTCTATACTGGAATTCTTGTATACAGCTTATTTAAAATCAGAGTGCCATTGCATATGCTCAACCTCATTTCTGAACAGATCTAGTTCTCTGAGCACATCAAAATCTATTTCTCAGAGTCCCAAACCTGAGTGATATAGTACTGTGCTCTGCTGGAACACTGGCAAAGGTTCTCCAATGCTGTTATCTTTGTCATGGACACTCCAGTGTTATCAATAGACCTGCTAGCTGATAAAGTATTTGGTGTGGGGAAGCTTAAATTGCCACAAAAGCTTTCTCATCCTCCTGTGTCCACATAAACCAATCAGAGAAGTTATTTTTCAGGTTAAAACTCTGTATTCAGTGTCTGATAAGTACTTACCCATGCTCTAAAAGAAGTACTGTGGATTGGGTCATTACTTAGATCAGAACTGATGTAGTAGAAACTTTAGTTTTGAGTAGGTGGGGTGTTGAGCATAGACTTTCATGCATCTAGTCAAGCACTTTACTACTGAACTAACTATATACCGAGCCCTTACAACTTGCCTTTTATCTTTATGTTTATTTGAAATCTGCCTTGGACCAATATATACTGAAACCTTGACTGAGATGACAGGATTCTGCTTGGTTCTGAGGTTTATCTTTCACACTCATTATATGACTTACCAATCCATTTAGAGTACTTACAGCTTCCTCATCAGGTTCCAATAGCATGAGATGTTAAGTGTAGTTTCCTGGGATTCTTTAGCAGAGACAAAATATGAAGCTATGTAAATGTAGCCATTAGGAAAATCAGCACAAAGCAAAATGACAAAGGGATACAGTTGTACCACCTAACCTCCATATAGCTAACCAGGAAACTGTCAGTAATAATACATGGTGTATCAAAATCAGCATCTTCACGATTTGTACTGTGTAGTGAGTTCAGATATATAATATTATTCCAACTTTCCTGATCTTACTTCTATAGACTTCATTCCTGCCTACAGCTTAGATTTATGACAACAGTAAATATCTTCAAAGACTTGCCATTCTTTGGTACGTAAAGAATATCTTCTAGGGGAATAATAGGTAAGTGCCACTCTTGGAACCTTCCAGGATGTAACCTAATATAGATCCAGTCAAGGAAGAAATTCCCATCCTTTTCAAATTTACACTTGAATTTTTTTCTTCAATTTCTTATTCTTTTGAACATCTGGATAAGAAGAAGAAGAAGAAGAAGAAGAAGAAGAAGAAGAAGAAGAAGAAGAAGAAGAAGAAGAAGAAGAAGAAGAAGAAGAAGAAGAAGAAGAAGNAAGAAGAAGAAGAAGAAGAAGAAGAAGAAGAAGAAGAAGAAGAAGAAGAAGAAGAAGAAGAAGAAGAAGAAGAAAGCAAAACAAAACAAAAAACCAAAACCAAAACCAAAACCAAAAGCAAAACCAAAACCAAACCAAACAAACAACCCAAAAACCATTCCAGTCTCTTCAAACACTGGAAAACAATTTTCAATAATAGACTTTCTCATTTTAAGATTAATACTACCCTTTTTAAAAATTAATCACCATCTCAACTTCGATATGAAATAATTTATTAAGACTGTGAATTCAAGTAGCACTGCTATGCTGCAATCCATAGATTCTATTTTGTGTTCATGAGCATTATCTGCTGATGGTTTTGAGAAAACAAGTTTCATTTAAACCTCGTATGATTGTGATCTGATTCACAAAAAGCAATTTGAATGGAGCGGTAGTAGGCCTGGGTTTGTCATTTTCTGCTCTTTATCTTTCAAGTGTATTCCACACTACAGCAATTAGTGTCTTTCAAGTTAATGGTTGAAACCATACAGATGTCTGTAGCATGAGGTGCAGAAGGATGGTTGTCATATTACTCTATAGGCATTTGTTGAAGAATAAATTTCATAAATACTATTAGAGCTTTTATTATTTATTTTAGTAAGTGTTGGGCTTTTCAAACTCCTCTAGCTTAATTATGTCTTCAAGAAAAGTTCTAGAACAGTCTATTTTTAGGTAGATGATTTTAAATCCACTAGTAAATCTTTATAATTTATAATGCTTTCAAATTTTCAAAATATATTTATATTCATTGTACTTTATTTAATAACAGAAATCTTCACAAACAAGATTGTTTTAATAAGATTCAATGGTGCTGAAATAAATATTTCCTATTTTGAAGCTAGAACTAGCACACAGGTTCATTTTTACAAACACAGAAAACCTTGATATTTGCCATACCATTTCCATGCCTGTCAAACAGGTAATATGATTAAAAACATACCTTTAAAAACATAGGTTGGCAGAAGTGTAGCTGGTGGAAGTTCTGTAAAAGCAGTGCTAGGTGATGAACCCATTTTCCATTGTCTACATTTATGATGCATATTCCTGGACTGAGATTGACTGAAAGTAACTGAACACTACTCCATTCACTGTGCTTCAAAAAGTAAAGGGCTTGAATCCTAGCTGCTGCTAACTTCTGAAAACTACAGTTAGACAGGCAATAGTAGTGCAGTCCTTTAATCCAGCACTCAGGAGGAGGAAGGAGGCAGATATCTGAGTTTGAGGCCCACTTATACTACAGAAAGAATTCCAGTATAGTCAGGAAAACATTGTCTCAAAAAAATAAAAAATGAAAATAACTAACTAACTAACTAAATAAATACCCTTCCCAGGTAACAGGTTTGATTAAGTCTGAGGTCTGAGGTCTTATTTAAAATAAAAAACATAACTACTATAAAATTGTAAGGCAATTTTGTAAAATGACATTATAAAATTCAGCTAACAAAGGAATTCTGACTTTGAACAAAGCAAGGCCCTGCTTTTACATTAAGATAAATAACTTACATGGACTCAACAAGAGTTAGAACTTTAAAATTTGTGAACAAGATTATTTTAACTGAACAAAATTGTGATAGTTTGGCTTTTGAACAACTATTTCAAACCAAAATCAAATTATTCAAATCAAAATCAATTGATTTTGATGCAGCTTGGGCAAGCAAGGTCCAGGAAATATTTCTCTCATTCTGTCAATTGTTTAAAATACCTTTAGTGAGATGCAATTCCTATTATTTACAAAATTTTGAAGAAAAAAAAAAACCTGGTAAAGAAAGCAAAGAGATTATCAAAATGTCTGCAAGTAGGGAAGAGGAGGAATTAGCATAAATTGCAGCAGAAAGGGAAAAAAGAGAGAGCAAGAAGTGTATTAGCTCCTGTTTCTCATCATAGTGACCAAATACTTGACAACAAGCAGCTCAATACACTAGTGGTTTATTTGGGTTTACAGCTTGAGGGACACATGTCACTAAGCCAGAGAAGATAGATTACTGAGCATACACATCGAACAGAAACAGCACAGATTTTCACCTTCAGGTCCTGGCCTGAGTGACACCTCCTCCTACCAGCCCCAACAACAACCATCTGAACACACGAGCTATCAGCCACTTTACTGCAAACTCTAGCAATGGCAGTCCTCAAATATCAGAGTTTATAATCACATAGGTTGTGCATATCTAATCTGAAGGTACATAGGGTGAGCTTGACAGAAAACAAAGACCTAAATGTAGTCCATGCTTCAATTCCAAATATTTGTAGTTTGTTCTTGAAAGTGTTTAAGTATGGAAAACATGTCCTCATTGGTGGATAAAATACAGAGATGTGACCATGTGGGAGATGAGACTAAGTTATAAGTGTTTAACACACCCTCATTTCCTAAAATGTATCAATTTAGTACAGAAGTCAACCGAGCCAATAAGGAGAAAATTTGTATTGGGATGACTGTCATGGTTTGAATAGGCTTGGCCAAGGGAGTGGCACTAGTTAGAGGTGTGGCCTTGTTGGAGTAGGTGTGTTTCTGTAGGTGTGGGCTTTAAGACCCTATCCTAGTTGCCTGGAAGTCAGTACTGTATCCTGCTAGCAGCCTTTAGATGAAGATGTAAAATTTTCAACTCCCCCTGTTCCATGCCTGGCTGGATACTGCCATGTTCCTGTCTCGATGATACTG
The DNA here is from genome assembly GCF_900095145.1 of Mus pahari. Lineage (NCBI taxonomy): Eukaryota > Metazoa > Chordata > Mammalia > Rodentia > Muridae > Mus > Mus pahari. The sequence continues at coordinate 9,415,409 of NC_034593.1, read as the reverse complement.
GATTAAACCTCTGAACTCGTAAGACAGTCTCAGTTAAATGTTGTCCTTATAAGCCTTGCTTTGTTCATGGTGTCTATTCACAGCAGTAAAACCCAAACTAAGACAAAAAACTAAGAAAAGTAAAGCTGTTTAATATGTTTTAGTACAAGCTTTTACATCAACTATGATGATTCCGAAGCTATAATTGATAGAAAAATAATTTTGCAAGCATGAAATATATGAAGCAAAAAAGAAAGACCAGTGTTATAATTTAATTTATATGAAGAAATTGCTTATTTTAATATTGTCCTTAGTTTAGTGACATTTAGAAATAAGTTTTTATACCAGTTTTACATTACAAAAATAGAAAAATTTTAAGACCTGGAGAAATGACTTATTTGTTAAATGTACTTTCCTCATGAGCATGATGACCTGAGTTCAAATTCTGACACCCAGGTAAAAATCCAGCCTCTAATTGGAAGAGCATGACAGGTAGATGCCAGGAGATGGATGTACAGCCAGGCTAATAGAAGGTTTTTGTCCTAAAATCCATGATGGGAAGAGCCCTGTCTCAAAGCAATGATGCTGAGAGAAGTAGAAGATACTTGGCATCTTTCTCTGAAATCATTTTACATTGTTACCATTATTCAAAAGAATAAAATTTAAACCAAATAAAACAAAAATTTCCAAAATATATAATAAAATTTATGGTCCAATTATACCCAATACAATGTAACTAAAGCCTAGTAATTATATCCTTTGACTTTCCACAACCTAGAGACATCACATAAAACATTCTTTTTAACTACCACTTAAGGAAAAGAAGTGTATTTCCAGTGAAGCAATTTCCTGAACATAAAAGCAGCAAAGAAAAGATCTAAGTTCACTACACCATATCAACGTCTGGGACTTAAGGGAGAAATGTTATCCAATTTAATCGGTCAGCTTTGTTTACACTGAAATGCTAAGCTAGCCCCACACTCCAGATATTTCTAAGACAAAGCACAGCATTTCTCTCAGGTTCACACAAGCCAGGTTAAATCCTGAAAGAGGACGCCTATCCATGCAGCTATATCAGGAGCTATGAACCGGCTTCACTTCTTCTAACAGCTTTCGTGGTATTCAACTCTAGATTCCCTTTAGAACAAAAAAGTTCATTCATATTTGCATTGGGTTCCTGGGTAAATTTGCTGGGAGATCATATACATATATCTCCACTCCAAGAGTGAAATTATCCCATTTTCACTATATAATCCAGCATGTGTATCTTCTCCTTTTTAAAAGTAAAATAGCTATCTACATCTTTTGCATCCAATAAGTTACTCTACGAATACAGCTTTCTCTGGGTTGGCTGCTCCCACCTGTCTCCCCCCCACCTCTCTTGCCCTGAGGAAGAATGCTTTCCATTTACCACCACAGCCTTCCCCTACTTGGCTTTGCTGAAAAACATTTGAAACTCACTCAGAAAAATTTTGAGTTTTTTAAAGCTAACCTTATCCACTAAGATTTAAACAGGCATACATACTGATGCAAGCATATAAACAGACTATGCAAATCTCTGGTCTCTTCTGTTTGCTGAGAACATTGCCTTAGCATAGCCTTATTTCTTCAAGTCTGTTCTGAATCTTTAAGAATGCTTTCTTGAAAAATATCTTATCAATAATTTTTGACAAATTGGATCATGATGGAATTTACTGTCTGAATGGATGTGAATCCTCCAAACCCACATTAAAATCTTAATGTCTAAGGCATATGAGGTAGTTGTTCTTTTGTGTGATGAGGTCATAAAGCAGGGCTCTCATGGATGGGACTAGTGACATAATCAAGTACTCTCTGGACTCCAATAAATAGAAATACTATTCTATTACCTTTTAATTTGTACTGCTCTGGAGGAAAAGTCTAATGCCAGACCAACCTTCTTAAGTTTTTATATATGTATATATGTATGTATGTATTTATGTCTATATGTACATATGTATTTTTGCATGAGAACTTGTGATATTTCTTCAATCTTGACTTTTCAGAGCTATATTAGAATAAACACTTCCTCTACAATGCAAGCTTCCCTGGCAACTTTAATACCCTAGTGACTCTAGATCACATGTCTTTCTTTACACATGTTCTTTTTTAAAAATCTTCTTTAATGAATATTTTCTTTATTTACATTTCAAATGTTATCCCTTCCCTGGTTGTTCCCAGCTTCTGGAAATCCCCTATTCCATTTCCCTTCCCTCTGCTTCTATGAAGATATTCCCCATACCCACTCACACACTCCTGCCTCCCTGCCCTGGCATTTCCCTACACTTGGCCATCAAGTCTTCACAGGACCAAAGGCCTCTCCTTCCATTTATACCTGACAAGGCTACATCCTCTGCTATAAATGTGGCTGGAGCCATGGGTCCCTCCATGTGTACTCTTTGGTTGATGGTTTAGTCCCTGGGAGCTCTCGGGTGGTCTGGTTGGATGATATTGTTGTTCTTCTTATGGGGTTGCAAACCCCTTAAGCTCCTTCAGTCCTTTCTCTAACTCCTCCATTGGGGACGTGTGTTTGGTCCAATGGTGGGCTTTAAGCATCAGCCTCTGTATTTTTCTGGCTCTGGCAGAGCCTCTCGGGTGACAACTATATCAGGCTCCTGTCAGCAAGCACTTTGTGGCCTCCACAATAGTGTCTGGGTTTGGTGACTGTATATGGAATGGGTCCCCAGGTGGGGCAGTCTCTGTCTCTGCTCCACACTTTGTCTCCATATTTTCTCCCATGAGTATTTTGTTCCCCCTTCTAACCAGAAAAATATCATCCTGAGAGAAGTAACTCAATCACAAAATAACACACATGGCATGTATTCACTTATAGGTGAATATTAGTCCCCAAACTCGGAATGCTCAAGATACAATTCACAGACCACTTGAAGCTCAAAAAGAAGTAAGACAAAACTGGATTCTTCGATCCGTCATTACACATTTTCAGTCATAACCATCCTTACATTGTCTGTATACCACCTCCCTGGAATGCCATGCTTCTTTCTTTTGCCTCTAGGATTTTATTTTACAATATTTCTGCACTGTGTTTTAATCATTCTTATTCTAGATGTTACTGGATAATAAAACCTAGCAGTACACATTTATTCTTTTAACTCCTTGGCTGAATTTCCAAGTTTAAATTGTTTTGCCATTTCAGTCATGCTTTGTATTGTTTCTTAACTATTCTCTACTCCCTCCTTTTCCTAAAAAATGCTTATAGTGCTTGTTTGTTTGTCTGTTTGTTTGTTTTCCTATCATTCCTAGGTTCCCTTTAAGGACACAGTTAAGAAAAGTCTTTAACTTTATTCACAAACATACTTTGTTAAAAGAATTGGACAAAATAACCTAAATGTCTGTCCCTGTAGCCTGAATTATACCAGAAGAGAAGAACAGGCAGTCTTCACCCAAGCTGTTGGTAGATATCTCTGCTCCAGGTTTCCTTGAGGCATTGAGGCATATAGTTCAGCCATATCTGTACTGTGAGACATCCTGATTCCTGTGTTAAACAGTTGTCAGCACTTTTAGGACCACAAGACACTAGGGTTAGCCATTGCTTTCCGGAACAGGCTTCTCATTAGGCCAATCTTTCTGCAGGTCTTGATGACAACCCAAGGGACCCTATGTCACCTCTTATTTTCTTAACTCTTTTGTGTTGTTCTTCACAGTCTTTTCTCCTGTTCTAGGTATGAAACATTTTGAATCTCCAGAATGTGTTGTGATTATCTGGGCTGTATCCACATAAAAAGCCATGGAACTACAGTAGCCTGTCCGGTAAGTTAGTTTAGATAGTTGCCTCTAGAGCTTGTTTGTATAAATAGGACATGACATCAAACTAAAGGATTAATATGTTTACAAATTGATCAATGCTGTGTTTTTAAAATGCTGTTTACAAGTATAAAGAACTCTATATCTTATGAAATATTTATTACCTCATTCTCACTAAATTGATTAGCATACCATAGAAGAACATAACTTCAAAGTATTCTACAATTAATTTTATCAAATTAGGGACTTTCTTACACTAAATGAGGCATGGATAAACTAAATCTGGTTAGGCATTCATCAGAGAAACACTCTCATAATTATGCCTGTCTGAAATAATCTGTAGAATATATTAGTGCAGTCCTCTGGTAGAAATATGAAATTGCCAATTTCAGTGGACTACGAGTTGAACAGCATCCTATGTGAAGGTTGTTGATAATATTGATACTTATGTTTCTGAATGAGAACATTAAAAGAAGAAATTTTCAGCAGCATGCCTGCAGACCACCTCAGGGATGCACAGGAGATGCACAAGATTTTATCTCATTGGCCAGAGAAGATCATTTTCCTCATACAAATGACACTGCAATGAGTAAAATGATTAGGAAATCAAGTCAGATGGTGTGATGCATAACCATTTAAGTGTAGTTATTTTTCTTTCACAGGACCTGGTTTTATTTCTATGACCTATATGGAAGGTAGCTCACAACTTGAACTCCACACATAAGGCATATGATGTGCCTCTTCTTAGCACAAATTGCACCAGGCACATGTGTGATACACACGCATGCATGCAAGCAAAAGCAAAACTATAAAAATCACCACATAACAAAACAAAATTTCAAAATAAAAGAATAAAGTTTCTTTTTAAAAAACATAAATATCGTTCAGGATTAAGGCTGCATGACATAAAACTAGCAGCAACTTGGTCAAGGTTGTATTTTAATCACTGATGTAAGATGAATAGATAAGCAAATATGGAAAAATTAAGTTGAATTCTAGCTTCTCGGGGTTAAGTTGATGGACAGTGAAATGACAAAAGACAAATGTGTCGGCTGTAATCAGAGAATGACTGAGGCTAGAGACCTGAAAGGTTCATAGATAGAGGCATTGGGAACACTTTGTCACTGCATGGATGCTTTCTATCACTGGTGTAAGCCTAGTCTTAAATGGCTGAGCCACGTCTCTAGCCCCACAAAAGCTTTTTTCATGATCAAAGTCACTATGTACTTTATCCATGAGCTTCTTAAGATAAAAACGGGACAAAACTATGTGTGTGTATTTACTATACTTTTTTCATTAACCAGAGCATCATTATCTACACAGTATTTTAAATATAGTATGTGTGCAAGGATATATCTGTTTAGAAACATGGATTATAATAAGCTAGAAAAACTGACCATTAATACCAATATTTTTCACAAGAATTTTGATTTTTTTGGTTCTTTTTTATGATTAAAGTGATTTATCATACATATAAAATGTTTAAAGACATTGTTCTTTGAAATACATATATAGTGAAGAAATAACTAGAGATAAACAGTTTTATAATAAGAATAACTATATTATTCTCTTGGTAAATATCCATTATTCAATATTATTTACTATAGTTTTCATGTTGAACATCAAATTTTTGAACTTATTCATCCAACATAATAACTTTGTGCTCTCTGACTTACATTTACCCATTTTCTTTAGCAACCCTGATCCTGCTTTGTCTAGTTGACCAATATTTATTGAACTCTCTTTTGCCAAATGCTCAGTGTTATTTGAGATTTTCATACAAGCCAGAATTCTTCGTTTAGAGAAATCTGTAATAAACAGCATACATATCACTCTTGAGAGGATCCTGTGTAAGGAAGTATTGATTATTCCAGATGTTAATACTGATATGCAATGATTGAACTATTGAGTTCAAAGGGAAAAGACATTTCTGGAAGAAAAAATGGAAGATCTGCTGAACACAATAAATTTCCTAGGATTCAGAACTTCTTCACAGTCACTCAAAAGAGAATTCTTGTGCTGCTCAAACACAAACCTGGGCGAAGGAGGAAACATGCACCTTAGTAAGAGGGGAAAGTGAGCTTTGGAATCTGGCCAGATCTCTAACTGTTCTCAGATCCACTTGCACCTCTCTCTGCAACACTCAAATTCCAGGCTAGTGACCTGCCTCCATATGGGGCTGACTCACCTTCTGCCTGTGCCCATCTCATCCTCTGTTTGTGTGAAAGCCAAATTCAGTCTCAGGTGCAACTGTTCTGGAGTTTTTTCCCCCACAATGTTACCCTGAACCAAAATGTTTTTGATTGTATTGTAAGATGGAATCGAGTTGAGATATGATAGTTTTCTGGGGGAAAAAATCCACTAGTTTTAGGAAGAATGGGTATTTAAATTTAGTGCAAATTGTGATTACAATTGAGACTCTGAAATTCTAAAGAATAGCCGTGGACAATTTCTTAATAAAGACTTCATTACATTTGGAGCTAGAGTGAGTCTGTGATTTGTCTCCATAGTTACCTGTCACAGCTTCTTTCTTCTTGTTGATGATATCAGTACTAGACTACTGGTTTGTTTGTTTATTTATTTTGCTTTGAGAAAGTGCTTAGTATATTGTTTATGTAGCTTAGTAGGTTTTGTTGGCTATACAAAAAAGTGGAACTCAGCCTAAGCTAGATGTCTGGACACCCTCTCCTTGAGATCAGAACCATTTTATGACAGAGATGGAAGATGTATTTTCCTTTTGTCCAGAAAGCAACACTATTCATGCACAAAGAGCCACTTTGAATGCATGCATTTTTATGTGTCCTTCTATAGTCTTGTAAAAGCTACAAGCTCTCTTTAAAGCTCCCATTAAGAAGTCTCTGCTAAGGTTGGCCAGGACTATTGTACATCATATACATCTAGGACCAAAATGTTTTATGTTTTACCTTAAAATTGCAGTGAATGTACAAGTACAAGTCTCTCTCTCTCTCTCTCTCTCTCTCTCTCTCTCTCTCTCTCTCTGTGTGTGTGTGTGTGTGTCTTCAGTCTCTTAGCTCCTTCAACTTCAGCACCTCCTGTTGGGTTGTTGTTCCTTCATACATGTCAAACATACATATCCTTCATAATTGGTTGCCATTAGTTTCATGGTCTGACATGATTTCATCAAACTTAAAACATGTGGCCATTTCCTCATCCCAGTCTGAAATGTGTAACCCTTCCCCATATGAATCTTCTAAATTCCAAAATAAATATTATTGTACTTAGAATAATTTTTCAACAGTTAGCTCTCTGTCCAGTTGTCCTTCATTTAGTAATTATGTATGAATTTTCAGGTTTACTATAGCTTTTCCTCAGCTCACATTATTAGCCAAAATCATTCACTCTAAGAATCCAAAGTCACAGTAATTTACATAAAAAATTAAATCAGCATGAAATCCACATTTGTTTCACCATATATATATTTCAAACAGCTGAGAGATTTATATTTTGTTAATAACTTAAAATTAAAAGAGTGGATGAAACCAAAAAAGGTGAAAATAATACCAACTCTGCATTTTTTAGTAATGATATCTTATGGCTTTTCAAAAAATTCTATTCTTACTTGCCTAAATACTGTTATTTTTATGTTTCTCACTGTAAACTTGTATGATTTTGGAATAATTGGTTTATACCTATTCACTAAAATGATTAAAATAAAGTAAAAAACACTATATAGGTAAAATTATGTGTACAAAGAAATTATTTTTTTTCTGAGTAAGTACAAAGTATTACTCAATGCTTTCAACAAAAATTGTTAGGTGCAGAAACATGTAAATTACTAGAAAATAATATTCGTTCAGTGGACATGTAGTTATTTTATATACAATGATAATGATATGAAACTATTATTAATATTTAATTGTATATATTTATTATTTATGAGTCGATGTTATTGTTGATTATTATTTTCTTCCCCTAGCATCTTAGTACCACCCAGATTGCAAAGTCTGGAGGCCTTCTTCAGAATGTGGAGAATAAAGGGTTTCAGGTATAGCTGAACTCAACTCGGGGTATCAAGAACAAAATCAGAAAGTGCTAAAACCATTACAAAGGATAACTCTCAAAGAAATTTACAGCATATTTCAAAAACTCTATCCATACCACCTAATTATCTCTGTATGAGAGCATGTCTCCAGGGACAAGAAATTTTAAATTCCAATTTCATCTATATAGGTCAACATAAACCCATGTCCCTCTACCAAAAACAGTATAAATGAAGAATTGGGAAATAAATTAAACCTATAGACTGTATATTCGAGATATAATTCACAGACCATATGAAGCTCAAGAAGAAGGAAGACCAAAATGTGGATGTTTCAGTCTTTCTTAGAAAGGATTAGAAGGGAGAATAAAATACTCATAGGAAGTAGAGAATGAGAGGGACTTGGGAGGAAGAGAGGAGTGGGCGGGGGGGGGAAAGGGAGCAGGATCAGGGATAAGAGGAGATGGGAAAGATAAACAGAGGGTCAGGAATTTGAACAGAGGTATGCAGCAATGGGGATGGGGAACTGGGAGTAGTCACCAGCAAGTCCCAGATGCCAGGAAATCAAGAGGCTCTCAGGCCCCAACAGGGATGACATTAGCTGAAATGCCCAACAAAGGGTAGGGGGAACCTAAATAGACCATATCCATCAGTTAGGCAAGACCCCCAGTAGGGGGATGGAGCCACCCACTCATCTCCAAATTCTTAACCCAGAAGGGCTCCTATCTATAGGAAATATCGGGACAAAGTGTGGAGCACATACAATATCCATTAAAAAAAGAGTATTTGTAAAACTGAAAAAACAAACAAACAAACAAACAAACCTTTGCTGCTCTTAGCCTGTATGTAAAGGAATTCCAAGGACATAATGAAAATACGTGGCCCAGCTCTTCATCTGGAAGCACCTCTGTGTCAGACTTCTGTCCTACCTCTGCTTTGGACTCAATTACTGAATTCATTGGGTCTACCTCCAACCTGCCCAATCAAGGAGAAAACTACTTTGATGAACACATGTGCAGTAAACTGCAGTTTACAAAAATTAAGAACATGCAGGATAATTTATAAAGACTTCCTCCAAAGACAAAGCTATGATGCAAAATAAACGAATATGCCACCTACTCTGTAACCAAGGGTACACATTTACAACTAAACTATTGGTTGATATGAAGACAGCAAGATTATTTTGAACACCTGGAATCTGCAACATGGAAGTTCATATCTAAAACATCCTAATGCAGTGACAAACTTGGGTTTCCACGGGAAAATATGGCTACATGTCATTAGAGAGCCACCATTAACTCCAAATTGCTTGTTAAAGGGAACACACTCCATTTTTGATATAATTAAGTTAACCCTAAAATATCAGCGTGAGCATTTATTTTCTATTAGAATGATATGCTCGTCATGGCAGTTCTAGTGAATGTTTGCATCAGGCAATGTTCATTATCCATTCTTCTAGTCAGGCAAAAGGAGTACTCCTGCCCAAACCATGCCAAGTCAAAGCAAAAAACAGGGAGAGCGGGGTTGAAACAAATATATTCAAATTTATTCTTTAAATACTTGTATTACTTTATTGGTTTTTCTGTGTGTGCATGTTTGTGAGTGTCTTTATGTGTATATGAGTGTGTTTGTGTTTATGTGTGTATGTCGGTGTATGTGTTTGATTTAATTTTGCATGTAAGAGCAACTGAGATGACTCAACATGTAAAGGGGTTTAGTCAGAGGCTGGCAGTCTGAGTTCAATTCCTAGGACCCCCAAAGAAGAGGGAGGGAACTGACTCTGGCCAGGTGTCTTCTAAGCACTAAATGTACCACATGCAAAATTAAAACTATTTCTCAAAACAGTACCAATCCAAACCATTTTCATATTGCCATCCTAAATAAGTGTTGTGGGCAATTCTGACAATAGTCAGGGAGAAATAGTCAAGGATGTCAAATACTGAGGCTATTATTACAAAAGTTACCAAAATCAATAAATTGGTTGCAAGTCAATAAAAATGCTACTTTACCTCTTTATCCTATGTGGTAGCTAAGAGCTCATTCTCTGAAGACAGATTGCTTTAGTGATTCATCCAATCTGAAACCAACTCATGGTTCAGTGTTTTTTTTTTTTTTTTTTTTTTTTTTTTTTTTTTTTTTTTTTTTGAGACAGGGTTTCTCTGTATAGCCCTGGCTGTCCTGGAACTCACTCTGTAGACCAGGCTGGCCTCGAACTCAGAAATTTGCTTGCATCTGCCTTCCAAGTGGTTTAGTTTTGAACAATCTTACTGTTTATTAACGTGGCTTTGAAAAACAGTAAATTAAAATAGTTGAACTGCCGGGGCCTTGCTTCATCAATGATCCAATTGTGAAACTATGGTATCTTATGAAGTCTGAAGCTTCATTACGTACTGACATGCTTCCCATCGCTACCCATTACCTCCTCATTGGGTTTTACACTGTAAAGAGTTGGCATGTACAACTTAAATAGCCATCTCGGTAACAGTAAGGACCATGAATCATCTATGCCCTTAACATAAAAGTCTTTTTTAATTTATTTTATGATTAGCAATAGTCACATTGTAGGATATGGCAGTGGTCTAGTAAAAAGGTCTGGGAACAGCATAGGAACGTGCTGTTTAGGGAAACGCATCCCAAGCTCTGATGGTCCTTATAGTACTTATGACTTATTATAAAGACAAGCTACCCAAAACAGTGTGAAATTTGAGCAATATGCTGGCCTCATGCACCCCCTATTACTTTCCTTCACTCTAAATTATCAGTCAGCAGATTGCTATTTATGCATCAATTATTGTGATGTTCAGTTTTAGAAAAATGTTATACAGGCCAAAGTGGGTCACAAACTGGTCTATCTTTCCAGTTAGCTTGTGGATATTTTCAAGAAAGTTTGAGAGACAGTTTAAAAGCTAAATATTTAACCAAGACAAACTCAAGGCGCTTTGGTCAGTATTAAAACAGAAATGTAACCATGTCTTTTACCAGGGTTTAGGCAGTCACTGTTTAGGAAAATTGTCTTTCACTGTGACACTTTGTCAGTTCGGAGGAGGGAATGAGGGACTCTCTGCACCAGTGAGTCTGTGGCATGCAACAGCCTTGTGAACCCAGCATGATCCTCGCAAACAAACACAGGTGCAGAACAAGCTGTTTGCCAGCCAGCTATCAAGATTATAATGATAGTAAGACTGGCATTGCACATAGTGTCATGGAAACTACTGGATGATCAGAGAAGTGTTAGTGAAATTGAGGAGTCAACACCCATATCATATAATTAGGCGACAGTTGAATGTACATGGTGGAGACAAGGGTTTCTTATAAGGATACTTTTCAATATGAGTGCCTATTGAATAATTATGATTGTCATCTGATTTTGATAAAGAAGTGAACTATGTAATTGTTGGGAAAAGTATTGTGTCCTGGCTGGTGAGTAAGGCCTGTAGGAGCTATCCAGTGCTTGGAGAGAAAGACAAAAATAAAACCAAATAAAACAACAACAACAACAACAAAATGGATCAATCAGTTTGCAGTAAAGTCTGATATAGAATTTCAACTAGCCCTAGAGTACCTGCTGATTAACATTCTCATATACTTTGCTTGGTTTGTTTGCATGTACTCCTTAAAGTGTCATTGACTGCATTCTGGAATTCAGAGTGTTTGCATTTATACAGAACAAAATATAGTGCACAGTTATTAGTTATCAGTGCTGTCATCATGGTGTCATTTCTTTTCCATCAAAGGATGTCTGTGAAATTTGAAATAATACATTCTGCCTGCCAAATGAAAGAGCTTGGCTGTATGTTGTTAAGTCCCCAGATCCAGGAGTGAATGAGCATCTAATTAACTTAAAGAAAAAAGTCTGAAATGATTTGAGCTAATGGTAATACATTTCTGCCTACAACAAAAATAAATGTCCTTTATCCATGATCACATAATTTTGCTAGGAATTTTGTTTTTATAAACTACTATTGCTTCATGATAATTGTTTCTAAAAGAGGCCTTTTATGTTTCAATTAAGTAAATGAATTAAAGGAATATAAGAGAACAAAATTCTATTAAGGATATGGTTTTCTCACACTAAAGCTTTGATTTAAAAATTGTTTTAGAGTTTAATTTTATATTTTAAAACATTTTAAAATGCATATGTGAATGAAAAGGTAATTCACCTTGCAGCAAATGTTTCTTCAGTAATTGCCTTTTTTGACTCTGGCTTTATATCAGTAGGCCAACAGAATAAAATATCTACTACCATAGCTACACATATAAGAAATAGCCAGTGACAGCATAGGTCAAGTACATTAAGTTGTTTTAAAGGTCCACTCTCACCTATAGAATGACTTTACTTGATTTTATTACCTAAGTTACATTAAATTCTCATTAATTTTCCCAGTTGGCACATGGGTCAGGAAACTACTAAGTTTCATTTGTCCTAAATACTTCAATGAATGGATATTGGATACCTTCTTCTCTTTAGAGGTTACTCAATAACTTATTATCATAATTTCTGGGACTCGCCTCATTTTCACTTATGCTTAATCATCTTGAAATAATCTGAGGTACACTTGGGTCCCACAACAAGGTCACTGGGAGGTATCACAAGACAGTAGTACCTTCACACCAGTCAATTCTACCAGACTCCCATTCACTAATGACAATAAGGGGGGGGGGTTCAATATGTGTAATTACTGAGCTCAATGTACAAAGTCAATATGTTTCAATATTTCAGTAGTTTCTATCTAATCTAGTACTATAACATTTTCCCTATTTACACATAAAATCCATGTTGTGTGAGCATGTGTGTGTGTGTGCGAGTGAGTGTGTGTGTAAGAGAGACAGAGACAGAGAAACAGAGAGACAGAGAGAGAGACAGAGAGAGTGTATGAGTGAGAAGGAGGAACTCCTCCCCCCATTCCTTTCTTCCCTACTTTTGTTGATATTTAACCATTTTATTCCCCAACCAGTTCTGTTTTTTTTTCACTTTTACAGAGGACTTGTAAAGATGATTAATAAAGATGTTATGAGCATAAGAGAGTATGAGGGTAGCATGGAAGAATAGAACTAATAAAAACATAATACTTTGCTACACCCACTCCAGTAGTGACTTGGGTGACCTGGACACAGTTCTGAGGTAAAAAGTTCATGGAAATTTAGTCTCCTGGAACTGTGGCATCCCATATAACAAATGGATATGTGTGTTTTCTTTCAGTATTGTTTTACTATAGGTGCCTCCAAGCAATGACTTGCCAAATGCCTAAGCAAAATTGAACTTTGCTTCCTGGCCTTCACCAATGCCCTAGGTAGTTCTTAAGCCAACCCTGGGCTTGGAATTCAGTAAGAATGTTACCTATTCAGTAATATTTCAGAATTGCCTCTAGTATTGTAAGAGAGATAGTGAAAGAAATAAGGCATTAACTATCTACTACATGGAGTTAGAAATATCAGGGCAAGCTAAGCAAAGCAAGTTTAGAATTCTTATTATAGTTATGTATGGCAGACTACATTACTTATTAGTAGAATAATAATAATTAGTGATTGTGTCCCCACACACAATCACTTAGAATAAAATCTGAGCCACTCACATATACACACACGAATGTACAATGGCTTAGGAAGTAGATCGGGCTATGATTTGAAGAGGAACTATAACATTGCATTATTTATGAGAAGGTTAGCTAGAGCAGAACTCCCTAATTAGAACCATGACTTGGGTGTGAAAGCCCTTGCCCCAGGAGTGTAAAGACCTTACACCTGGCTTCTAAGTATATGGCTGACCTTAGATAGAACTGACTTTGTTTCAGTTGTTTTTTTGCCCAGTTCCTGCCAGTCTTTATGTTTGCATTCCTCTGTTTTGTGTAAGAGACATTAAGCATCTGGTAACCTCATTGTACCTTGCTGATGTGTCACCTAACTTCCCTATTTTCTTCTGTATTAAAAGTCTGATGCTCAATTTGACAAATTTCATTCAGATATCACACTCCCTTGTGTCGTATTTGTTTGCCATTTCTCATCAACTCCTACCCACCTGTCTAGAACCCTGATTTCTCCCGTGTATTGATGGGGTCTGACTGAGCCAGGTCCATGGTAATACTTACATATAGAATTCTCAAAAATAAAATATAATGGATAATATTGAAATAAGTAGGGGTAGCCTACCAGCTTCTCCTTTCTTGTCTTCCATATTGATTCCTCCCTAGTGCTGTGAATGTTTGCCATGGACAACCATCTCCTCTCAGTCTGTTTTACTCCCTCTGGGACTTGCTAGATCCACACCAGCAATCACAATCAACCCAGAGATCAAGAGTTCTGTAAGCTGCCTAAATGGAACACCCAGATGTACTGGCTTAGTTTACACTGCCAAGAATAACTCATAATCTGAGTTACTCAGTTCTTTGTCCAGACTGCTGAAGGAGCCTGACTATAACAGGGAAGTTAATGGCCTGACTAAAAGCTTTATCCCCAAATATCATGGTGAGGGAATTGAGATAGGACCTTGCTATGAATTGGCTTCATCCTGCAAATGGTGAATACTTTTGATGAAAGAAGAAGTGTAACTACTTATAGAAGAAAATAGAAAAGAAAGAAATAATAAGGAAAGAAAGAAAGAAAGAAAGAAAGAAAGAAAGAAACAAAGAAACAAAGAAACAAAGAAACAAAGAAACAAAGAAGACAGGAAGAAATAAAGGAAGGACGGAAGGAAGGAAGGAAGGAAGGAAGGAAGGAAGGAAGAAAGAAAGAAAGAAAGAAAGAAAGAAAGAAAGAAAGAANGGACGGAAGGAAGGAAGGAAGGAAGGAAGGAAGGAAGGAAGAAAGAAAGAAAGAAAGAAAGAAAGAAAGAAAGAAAGAAAGAAAGAAAGAAAGAGAAAGACTACTCCAACAAAGTAAACCCAGATGAACAAATATCATTTCAGAGAAAGAACAACATGGAACACCAAATAATGTGACTTCTCCAAAAATAAAGAATTCCAAAACAATACCCCCTTTATAAAACACATAGAAAGATCAAAGAATTCAAAAGAATGAATACAATTATGGCTAAACTAGTCTAACAAGATTAGGAGAGAAGGTCATGGCAGCTATAATAATAATAATAATAATAATAATAATAATAATAATAATGTTATTATTTTCAGACAGGGTTTCTTATGTATCTATGGCTGTCCTGGAACTTAGGCTGAGATCAGGCTGTCCTTGAACTAAGAGATCTGCCTGCCTCTTCCTCCAAGTGCTGGAATAGAAGGTGGGCACCACCATATCCATTGATGTTGATGACTGAAGACTCACAGTTGAGAGAGAGAGACATAGAAGACTCCTGTGACAACCCCTTCCTCTCAGCCACACACCTCCAAAAATGAGGAGAAAGATGTTGAAGAGAACTCTCAAAAATTGTGATGGGAATGCAGTAGTATAGTTCTTCCCAGTTCATGGCTTCTGGCAGGGGTGGGGATATGGAAGAACTCAGTCTTCTCTGAGAGACTGGACAGTGAGTTTGACCAGTTCCAGTTGAGTACATGGGCAACACAAATTGGACTTGGTATATTTCTTTTCTTTTCTTTTCTTTCTTCTTTTTTTGGGGGTGTATTACAAAGGTGGTGGGGTGGGCCCAGATAGACTGGGAAGTGAGTGTGTCAAGGCTACATTTATGTATAATTCCCAAACAATCAATAAAAATACTATGTTGGAAAAAAAGGGCTAGGACAAAGAAATTAATGAAATAAGGCAGTCAACTCATGATGTTAAGATGGAGCTTTGGTTTTTTAAAGAAAGCCCAAACTGAAATAATGCTAGAAAAAGAAGAAAATAAATCTAAGATCTCAATGGGATGCCTCATCAATATTATAGATCATGTTAAAAGGAGAGAGTTAGAGACAAAGGAAAGAAAATGCATTATTTCATTAAAGATCAATGAAAATTATTAAATATCAAATGAGCCACAAAAATAGAATGTGGAGCTAAGGTGATATGATGAAAGATCTGACCTCTAAATTCTAGACAAAGGCAAGAAATCATAAAAGAAAATTTCATAAATTTAGATGTAGCAGTAACATTATAAGCCACTCTGTACTTCCTAGTGTGTGCTTGCATGCTGATAAATGGATAAGGAAAATGTGGTATATTTACTCAGTGGAATATTATTCAGCTGTTAAAAAAATGAGATTATGAAATTTATATAAGTCAGTGGAGACAGCTGGAAACAGTGATTATAAGTAATGGAAAACTGATCTATGAAGACATTGTATGTGATCTATGAAGACATTTTTTTATGTGTTCTAGGAATACATTGCATATGATCTAGGAAGATATTGTATGTGTCCTTTCACTTGTGGCTGTTAGATTTGAATCTTCAGATATGTGTGCTTCATTCGGAATACTCAAGATCAGTAAGTTATATTTCTTTCAACATGTCTATTCTGATGTATTATTTTCACTTTGTGAGAAAAATATGACCATTTTTTATAATTTATTTTAAAGATATAATTTTAATCATTTAAATTATGTGTCAGTATGTGCATGAGTTCATGGGATGTTAGGGAAAATGTCTATGTAAATGAGGTTCCTGCAGAGGCCAGAGGCATTAGGTAAGTATGTCATTGGCGTTTTATGTTTTCTTACCCACCTGACATGGGTGCTGGAAAGCATACCCAAGTCTTCTGAAAGGCACACAATGTATTCTTTAACTGATTCACCTTCTATCCAGTTCTGTCTTTATATCTTAAACACAGTTTTTTTTTAAATTTTTATTTGTTTTTTGATAGAAAAATGCTGGGTTTTTTTTTCACTGTAATGATGTACTTCAATAATTAACATCTCTTAAATAGTCCTAAATAATTATGCATTCAAACAATGCTCAAATTATATTTTAATTGTGTTCTCTTTTTAAATTACATGAATGATATCTCTAAATAAATTTAAACATTGAATGTGGTAATCATCAGGAATTACTGTGCTTTTACCCTAATGTTCCCTTATATCTGTTTTCTTATTGGGCTAGGATTCTAGCTTTGGCACTGTATGTTAGTCTAAGTGCATTCATTATTTGAGGGAAGGAGAAAGACATGGAGTTAGGAAGAGAACAGAGCATTAAAGTAAATGTGTGCTGAGTTTCAATAAGTATCTTTTAAGCATGTATTTGGATGAGACTTTACTTTTCAAGTCTTTTAATGTAATATGTAACAACTTATCAATGAAATCTCTAATACTCACTCTAAACACACAGCATTGCTCAAATACACCACACTTATTAGCTATTGTGCTGCTAAGGTCTATTTGTAAAATTGTAGAATATTTATATAGGTATTATAAAAATCAGTTTCACTTGGCATTTACTTCTTTGAATTACTTTACCATACTCTGTGTATTGTATCATTTTGAAAACAGTTCTATGGGTTTGTGCTTTAAATAGATAAAGGAGCTTGTCAGCTGGCAATTAAACAAGAAACTCATAAAAGTTTATGAGGTGAGCAGAAAGAACGGGAAGAAATGAGAACACATGGGAGTTCAAACCAGAAAGGAAGAGAAAGAAGACAGACGAGCAGACAGGGAAACATAGGAGAGAAATTTGAATGAAAGATGGGAAGGCTGTAAAGAATTAACCACAAAACAAAATTTTAGTAGCAGTTATGTTCAACAAACTGTTTGAAAATAGAAATAGCATCACATAATTTTTAATACAGAATCATTTAAATGTAGATTTAAGTATGCTCTTAGATTATTTTTTTTTTTAAATTTCATACTATTCAGGATTTCTTAAATGTTTTTTCACTTGAGATATTTTACTGGACCCTGGGCTTAAACATACAAATAAATATTTAAGTTAAAAATATGTACTGATTGTAAATGACTAAAAAAATAAATATTTTGTTGTCCATATAATTTTGTCATTCACTACACATGGAAGAAAATTTGTATGCTAGTTGGATGGACATGCTTGCTTGTTTTTATATAAAGAATTACATTTCAGCTGAGTATTTCCTACTGTAAGATATAGACCATTGTAAATATTTTTTTCTGAGTTGATTGACATTTTGACTTATAGTCTTCAATGAGGAATACATGTTTTACACAAATACATGGAATAAAGTGGCAGAAGTATGCTCTGGGTCATTTCATAAATTGCTGGAAATTCTGTCTTCATCTCAAAACAAAATTCATTTAATGACTACTTTTAATGAAACTGAAGTTACCAACTCAAAAGAGTGGTTTTCAAAATCAATCACTCTCACATAGTACAACTCAAATTATGCCAATCTTATCTTTACATACTGAGAACTGATGGCAGGGAAATAATAAAAGTCTTTGTTTTCTGATATTAAGCCACTATATGCATAATATAGTGGCTTAATATCAGCTTGACTTGGAGTTCCATACAGGGAAATACCTATTGTAATTATACTAACATAATATCAAATCTTCCTCATTTGGTGTACAAAGACAAACATCACCATATCTGTGCTGTAACCGTATTCTCACAGTTCTACAAAAAGTAAAGCCATATATTTACAAGGGACATTGTTGCAAACATACAGTACACTGAAATATTACAATAAATGGTTAAAATTTATGACTAACTTTGGAAAATGAGGAATACAAGTAGTAAAGAAGTAGAAAATGGTAACTAAAACATGCCAAAATTTAGTATAATATCAGTATTTCTTATATAATGTTAATAGCAGGGTATATATGATTATGTGTGGATCAAGATATACACATATACATCATTGTCATGTGCTGTTCTAGCCTCATGGACACAGAGCCTCTGGGAATGGCAGATTACTTAGAGCCATAGATTCCTCACAAAGGAGGAAGTCAGAGTGAAATAGAATAAATTTACTTTCAAACTCAATATCTGTGAGATCAAAAGTTTAGGATAAGGAACCAGCTGTTTTTAATTCATTTCTTCAGCATGGTTTCAGATGTCTTAAGAAAATGGGCCAAGATCATCCTCTTATGGAAGCCCACATTCATGCTTCTTGTCTTCCTTAGAGTTACTTTAAAAAAAAAAACTATTTGACTGTTGTCCTTAAACTTATATTAAAATATATTTATTAATTTCAAATTACAATTCATAAAATTGAAAAAGGGTTTGATATCTAGTTCTTTGTCTGCTTGGGATTCCGGGAGTTGTCTATTTTCATTAAAATGTTTTAATCATTTTATTGAAATTGATTTATTTAATCCTCATCACAATCATCATGTTGGCTTTGCTCTGAACATCTCCATTTTAAAGGCAATTACAAAATGCACCATTTAGTACCTTACAGAAGGTGGCAGAACTAGTCCCTGGAAAGCTGAGATTCTAACAGAATCCATAGTTTCAACTGTAAAAGTCCTCCTTTCATAAATATTAAAAATATCATTTAACTTCTGTGCTCTGATACTTAAGATTGTAGTATCTAAGATACTTCTTTGAAATATCAAAACAATTTCTTTGAGAAATATCTTAGATACTACAATCATGGATTTGCCACTTACTACAAAATAAGAAACAGCTAAACTAGTAACTGTTTTCTAAATAGTCCACTTTTAGAGCAGTGTTTGTTTTCTGAATTATCATAATGCTTGGTAATGTGGGTTGTATAATATAACATACTATCTTGAACTTTCCACATTCTTTTATATGTTGTATCAGAACACATTTATCACACAATTGTCCCAATAAGATGTTCTTAAATATCCTCATATTTTTCCCTTTAATATCAATAAGTATTATATTTTTACAAGGCATGTGCTACATATTGATCATGTTCATTTACACACATATTTTATTCTAGATTGAAAATATCTGCAAGAATAACCATCATGATTCTATTTCATGCCTCTATTTTGTAGGTTTGGAAAAGATGTTTCAAAGACCTCACAGAACTCATGATTGCTGAGTCTCTAATACCATTACTCCAATGTAGGTCTTAAAGAACAACTGCTCCTGCCAGGAGTGAAAATGGCAAAAACCAAAACCAAAACCAAAATGAAAAAAACCTAAAACCTCAATTAAAAAAAACAAAACAAAACTCAGTAATAATAACAACAACAACAACCACCACAACAGCAAAACATTTCCACCTCCAGCCCCAGGGTTTATATTACTTTTCATTATGACTAATGTCTGCTAGAGATTAACCACAAGCCATGGACAACTATTAGAACTCTTCTAACTACTGCTTCAGTTTGCAGTAACAGTCACAGAGAAGACACTACTGCACCCTCTGCCACTGTGATTCCTAACTTAGGTTCAGTGAAACATAATGCAAATAAATCCCCTAGGCTTTCTAGTCTAAGGAGGGCCAAGCATTTCCCTGCTTGACAGAACTCCAGTTCTGTAACTCACTCTGTTGTAGAAGTTTGTTAATTAGCATTTGTTTATACCATTTTAAGTAGCTCTGCTTAATTACTGGAAACTTGAAATGTGCTGTGTTTTATGGTCTGCAGAACATTGCTATTTTAACACTTATGAACTGATGGCAGCAAAGGATGAGGATGAACAGTTCTTAAATAATTACTAGATATTGTGTGTATTCTCTGGATGTTACAATTGAGGCTTAAATACAGTAATTTCAAAATGTTAGTAAGAAGTTCTATGATGTTCCTCTTGATGAAAAAATACATTCTCTTTAACTTTTAGAATGTTTGGATTTCCTTATCTGTCAAATGAAATTAACTATATTTACTTGAAATAAGGTAAGACAGGAAAATAACTTTTTTTAAAATGTGCCAGGGAACATCTTAAACTATTTGAGAAAATGTATGAGGAAAATGTACTAATAAATAAAATGTTATTACAAGCTACTAATATGGAAATGTGACATTTTATACAAGCCACAGAAAAGAATAGAGAGTCCTTAATACTCTCCAATGATGAATTTCTTTTAATTCCTTCTGTGCTATTCAAGCCCTTCCACATTGTGTGCATAGATTTTTTTTCCAAAAGCAAAAGTCACTATTATCATTTCATTACGGCATCCTGAAATTTGTAATTACTTAGAATGTAATTATAATATAATATAATATAATATAACTAACAACATAGTACAATATAATAAATATAATGTATGTTAGAAAATCACAAGTGTAAAATACAGAACTTCACTAGACATTTTGTCAGGGACAGAAAAGTCTAGAATGATTTATTGATAGATTCAAAGACTAGGGCACATTTAAAGATTTACTAGTTAAAATGCTTATATGTCTATTGCCAGCAGTGCTCAAAGTAGCTGAAGGACGAACTTTTCATTTCTATCTTGAGAACCTGAACTTGCTAGCCTATCACCGTAAGCAAGCATGCTGGTAATATACTCTTAAAAGTGAAATAAAAGCTAACATCTTTGTCTTGTTTTTCATCAGTTCAAATGGTAATAGAGTTACATAATTATGTCCTGCTAAAACTGATCTTTATAACCAGTAGCATTCTTTCGATCTTTTCTACAAGACTTCCCACAAGGTTTATGAAATTCTTCAGGGATTGGCAATAGATTAAATATATTCTCATAAGTGATTATCTGAACTTGTCATTTTACCTTAGGCCTTCTGTCAATCTATCCTTACTAGATGTTCAAACTCTGTATCTAACTTGTACACGAATGCATGTGCTAGAGAATAACACTTCCTCAAGTAGGGAGGATGGTGCAAGTAAAGAATAAATAAATTTTCTAGTACATAGATGATATATGTCAGAGTTCATAGGGTTTTAAAAACACATTAGGGTAGTATTGATGAATAGTATGTGTCTGAGATTAATTGAGTGCTTCAGTATCCTCAGAGCTCACAGTACATTTCTTTTTACCTAAACACTTTTATGAATCTCTTTTTCTTAATAATTTTAAGTGGTTTTCTAAGGTGAATGAATGGAACAATTTAATTAGTAAGAAACCGCACCTTTAGAAGGCAGTCTGATAAGATATGAAGAGATCAAGGGCACTTTTACCAAGCTATACATTTAAAAAGAACAATACTGAAATAGGTGTCAATTTTATAGGCAGGCCAGTTTTTTCTTGGTTTTGTGTTTTTATGGAAAAAACCCTTTAGACAAAAGGAAGGTTATGTTTATAAACGTATCAAAATTTCTCAGAGATTTAGTTTTCTTTTGGATAAGTAGAATGATGTATCTTTACATAATTATGGCTTATTGTGAAAATAACATCAAGCAGTATTTTCATGTAGCTGCATTGACTAAAACTACAGAGAAGTTCTGAAAATAAATGTTGTTTAGGTATTTTGTTTGCTTATTTTATGTCAGAGAGGATTTCTAACTTTTTTGTGATTTTATCTTTAGAAATGATAGGTAATTTTTCAAATGTATTATTTGTTTTATCATAACTTAGAAAGGATGTAGCTAGTATCTAACACATGAAAAGGATGGATCTAAATATTTAGAATGCATAGTAGAAGATTCTAACTGTCAAAATTGCCAATTCTGAGAAATAATATTACAAGAACTTGTGTGTACACATAGTACAGAGAAAAATTTAAAACTCTCTTTATATAGATATAGATTGTCAATATATTAGTTAAAGAGAATTAAAATACTAAACAATTAAATAGAAAAGAATTATTGCTAACTTTTGACACATCAGGAGAACAATGAGATGAGTTTTCAAGTATAAGGCTAGCCTGGGCAGTCAACTGAATTCAAAATAAGAATACGAAATGCACAGTTAGGTCTTTCTGGTAAAATCAAGGCCTTGAGAGAGATACATTCCTGATTAAGAGCTCTCATAGCATCCTCGAGGCTCAGTGCAGGTTACTCAACAAGTCACGGGGAAAAGCAGGAAATAAGTTAGTTAAAGTATGCTAAGTTTCCATTCTCAGAGGACCTATTTATACAGATGCCCTTTGTAAGTTTAAAATTAGTAATTTGGAAATGAATGAAGACATAAATAGATATATATGGAATGACAAAAATCATTGTGCACATTACAAAATGAAGAATATAATTGTCAAATGAAAAGTAACCATTGTGAAATGGTCATTTGAAGTTAATTTCATTATACTAAGGACACTATTTTATTCTATCTCTTCTTTTCCATCAGCCTGATTATTCCACAGTGCTCCCTGCCAGAATTAAGTCTGCATGTATAAACTTTCATCCACCTGGGACCACTTTTCTGTTCACCTTCATCCTTTTAAAATGGTTCCTCCTCTGTACAGAAAACTTCCATCAGTCTTATACTGATCTCATTTTCAGGTTATGCTTCTCTTCTACCCTTGTGACTTCTTATGTATTATGTACAGTATGTGTTTTAGTTACTATCAATTGCTCTAATAACGCACTATGACCTGGGCAACCCATATGTGAAAACATTGAGTTTTAAGCTTGAGTCTTAATGGATCAGAGTCTTTGATGGTGGAGCAAAGTTACAGCAGCAGGAACAGTGAGAACTTAAATCTTTATTTGGAAGTTAGCAGAGAGAGAGAGAGAGAGAGAGAGAGAGAGAGAGAGAGACAGAGACAGAGACAGACAGAGACAGACAGAGACAGACAGAGACAGAGAGACAGACAGAGACAGATGGAGGAGCTATAAGAATCCATTGAAACCTCAAAGCCCATTTGTAACACCATACCTCCTCCAGTAAAGTCACACTCCTAATCCCTCTTTTTAATCAGTTCTACCAAGTAGAAACTAAGTATTCAAATATATGAGCATATAGGAGCATATACCACATGTGGTATAGAATAATGTTGCCCAAAGTAAGTTTATATACAGATTTTCTATAGTACTCTTGTGGTTACTTCAGAGACTGAAATCTTTATATATGAGTCTTTTCAACAGCATATGTAAACAAGGTTTCAGAATGTCATAGATACCTCAATGTATCTTATTCTCTATTACTGAAACACTAACATTTTCATTTTGATTTTTTTTTTAAATCCTAATAAGTGCATTTTTTTTTCAGGCAGCAAAGAAGTCAGCTGTCTAACAAAGATTTCACTTGTCCTGGTCACTGATGGCAGTAGCTTTGCACACCAGTAAATGAAGTCAGGTGATGTGAGCCTGTTGTAATGATAACAGCTCTCACTTGAACTTTCAAGTCAGAGCACTGCAAACATCCCATCTCCAAACATGGATTATTTTAGAGAGTGATTGGATCATGAGCAGTCTGCCTTCGTTGTTTTGTATTCTACTAAGGAGTCTGCATGTTACTGGGACACTGGGAGTGTATAGAAACTGTAGAAGTCAGGGTCTCCCTGCTAGAAGTTAATTCCTAAGGTTGGATTCTTACAGGGTGTATCTTATCCCCTAACCCACACTTTTTGTCTCCCCCTATTGGCTTTCCAAATTACAAGGTGTGAAGTGCTTTCTGCCTTACACACACAGGCTCTTTGCTATGGGCTTCTACCTTCTAGAGGCAAAAATAGTAAAACATCTAACCTTGACCATGAGCTGAAATTAGTAGTGAAGATACATCCTTTCTCCCTTTTAGTGGGTTTTTGTTTGCTTTGGTATTGTTTGTTTGTTTGGGGGATTTTGTTTGGTACGTTAGCACAGGGATAGAAAGATAACTAGTTCAGAAAGACAGGACACTGAAGACAGATTCTTCACTTGCAAATGATGCTTACAGAAAAATAACGTGGGTTTTTGTTGTTGTTGTTTATTCCTACTGTTTAAAGCTGACTTCCAAAATTCATGATTTCTGTCGACTTTAGCGATTGAACAGTGAGATAATCTGAAAAGACAGACATTACAAATGCTTATTTATAGCCTATGAGTAATCAACTAGCATAATCAGTAGATGTGTGAAATCAGCACTGATTTATTCAGTCTCTTCCCTGATGTATAGGATACAGTCCACAGAATTCAAAAAGGTCAACAGAATGAAGGACTCAATGAGGATGCCCCAATTCCACTGGGGAGGGAGAAGAAAGCAATCCCAAGTATGGACAGAGTGGGGGTAGGGGTAGGAGGGACCTAGGAGGGAAAGTGGACTGGGGGAGGGGAGGGGAACCTGATCTGGTATTGGTGATGGAAAAGGACTGAAGCCCTGGGGGCCAGCAGAAAGAATGGAAACAGGCAACCTCAGGAGGTAGGAGGTTGGGGGCGATCCTCCAGAGTGCACTCGAGACCTGGGAGGTGGTAGACTCCAGAACTCAAAGGAAGCGACATTGGATGAAATGTCCAGCACTGGGAAGTGGGACCTTGTAGAGGCCACCTCCAGCAGAAAGACAGGGCATCAAATAAGGGATAGGTTTGCCATTCCACAGTCAAAATTCTGACCCATAACTGTTCCTGTCTGAAAGAACTGCAGGGATGGAAATGGAGAGGAGTCTGAAGAAAAGAAGGTCCAGCAACAGGCCCAAAGTGGGATCCAGCTCAAAGGGAGGTCCCTAGGCCTGACACTATTACTGAGGCTATGGAATGCTCACAAAAAGGGACCTAGCATGACTTTACTCCAGAAGACCCAACAAGCATCTGAAAGAATCAGATGCAATTATTTGCACCCAACCAATGGACAGAAGCTGCTGACCCCTGCGGTTGAATTAGGGAAAGACTGAAAGAAGCTGAGGATGAGGGCGACTCTGTAGGAAGACCAGCAGTATCAATTAACCTGGACCCCTGAGAACTCTCAAACACTGGACCATCAACCATGCAGCATACACCAGCTGAAATGAGGCCCCCAACACTTATACTGAAGAGGACTGCCAGGTCTGGCTTCAATCAGGGATAAGACAGGGGAAATGGGATGTGGAACCGTTGGAGGGTAGATAGGGAATAAGGAATAAAATTTGGAGTGTAAACAATTAATTAATTAACTAGCTAATTAATTAAAAAGGAAGAATTTATGTAAATTCAGATCCATAAATAGTATAAAATATTTTAAAAGTTTATTTACTCTTTAAGGAATGTATTTCAGGGTACAAAAGTTCTTATGATTATAATTAGTTTTATAGTATAATAATATGATAAGGCTTTCTATATTAAATGCTAGAATCCAAATTCAGTGAATAGTAACAATGTATGTCATAATTGTACCTTAATAATTTTATGTTTTACTATATTCAGTTAAGTAACCAAATTGAGATACATTTTTATTTTATAGATATGACATTTATTGTGCATTAATAAATTGGCTAGCTTTGTCTGATTTTTAAAAAATCTGTTTAGTAATATGAATCACTAGGAACTCATTTTTTAGCAGTCTTTGATTCTGTCTCATTACCATGAATTGGGGGGTGGGCTATTCTGTTCAGCAAAGATATTTTTAAAAATGAATAAGTAATAAAGTTAAATTATCACTAACATTACCTCTTTGTAAAATCCAAAATATAATATTATGTACTGTTAAAAGTCAGCATTATCAAAAAGTGACTATGTTGGAGTTATGTTATCCAAATATTTATGATAAATATGTTTATAATTATATCTCCTTAGGAAGCTGATCTGTCCTGGGAATCAAAGGAGGCAAAGTTGATGCTGCACCACAAGGGCTGTAGACACTCCTGCCACCACACCACACCATCACACATCATGGGCAGGGGTCAGGAAGCACTCTCTGGCCATGTGACCTACAGTAGTAGCCAGTACAGTGTGAGTTTATGTGTGACACACTGTGATACGCTACATCTTCCACAATGAGATTCTTTTTTATGTTTTGCTTTGTCCTACTTTGCCTATTTTCGATATTTACTTTCTTTTGGGATGGAGGCTTCAAGGGCAGAGGGCAGATAAGAAGGGACAGGGAGATGAGAGGGATTGGTATATGTGATGAGAAATACTCAAAAAAAATTTTCAAGTATTCTTTTAAAAAGAACTTTTTACTTTCAACACAGAGAAAGGGAGAAAGAGAGAGAAATAGACAAAGTTAATACAGGGAAGGTGAACAATCTTGAAATTGTCACAGAGGTAGTTGGTATCATTCAAAGGTTACCTAAATGTCTTTTGCTCTATAAAGCAAAGGTTCAGGCTTTCAATGGAATATACAGGATAGAAGAAGTCATATTTAGAGTACCACTGGGTCTAGGACATGTTTTAAATAAAGGTCATCAGAAAGTCAGCTGTGGTTTCAATTGCATGCAAACAATGTGGCCCCAATAGACCAGTTGAAAAATGTGAGGACACAAAATGCATTATTTTTACAATACCACCAAGTAGAATAAGTGCCATAATTTATGTTTTTTAAATATTACTATTATGATTAATTTATAATTTAAACTTTATCGGAAGTATGAATTAATTGAAAGAAGCATGATACAAGGAACACTGAGTACTATTTGTGTGGTTTCAGAAATCTACTAAAGAACTTGCAAAAATCCCAAGTGTAAGAAAAACTTACACAATTTAAAAGAAGGATAGAATCAAAAACTCTCTTTATGATTTAAACAGCTAAGTACTTTTGCCTTTATTTAATTACTCTCTAATAATAATAATAAATACAGAAGCTAACACCTAAAGAAAAATATAACTCTAGCTAAATTATTACTCCATATGGTATATAATTTTAAAAAATGACTGCCAGAGGATGTTGTATTCTATGAAGTTTCTCATTTTGACAAAGTACATGGACCACTGAACTCAGTGAGGATACCTTTTTATATATTCTGAAATTGGATTTAAGAATCTGAATACCAGAGTAAGAGATAAAATTCCAGAGATAGTAGCTGATCAAGACCAGACTGTGACCTACTTACACAATCCAGGTTAAAGTGGAGGTTGAGCTCCAATAACCAGGTAATCCATGCCCTGGGACTTTTAAGGCAAAATTTAATGCATTTTTAAAAAGTAATAATAATAGTATCTCTCTAGCTCCCCAAGGAGCTGAAGGGGTTTGCAGCCCCATAGGAGGAACAACAATATGAACCAACCAGTACCCCCAGAGCTCCCAGGGACTAAACCATCAACCAAAGAGTACACATGGAGGGACCCATGGCTCCAGCTACATATATAGCAGAGGATAGCCTTGTCATCAATGAGAGGAGAGGCCCTTGGTCTTGTGAAGGCTGGATGCCCCAGTATGGGGGAATGCCAGGGTGTGTGTGTGTGGGGGGGGGGGGTGGAACAATTGGACTGTACCATTGTGTCAAGTTCAAACTCCTGAGGAGACAAAGAACCACATGTGTGTGCGGACACAATGAGGCCCTCTTTATCAGCTGACTATGCACACCTGTGGAGGTCAACCATTTCGGAGACACGTTTTTACTTCTGTCCTTAGAAAATCTGTCCTTTGCAGTAGGGTCTGCAGTCTTCTGAAGAGACCCCAGTAAAATATGAGGGATGGCTAATAAGGATTGTCAGCTTGATTGCATTTAGAACTACCTGGATGACACACCTCTTGCAGTCTTTGAAGGTATTTCCAGGATAATTTTATTTAGGATAGACTACTAACGTTGGTGACATCTTCCTATGGGCTAGAATCCAGATTCAACAAAAGTGTAAGAAAGAAAGAAAGAAAGAAAGAAAGAAAGAAAGAAAGAAAGAAAGAAAGAAAGAAAGAAAGAAAGAAAGAAAGAAAGAAAGAAAGAAAACATGTTCTGAATGGCAGGACTCACTCTTTTCTGTTTGTCTTCTATTAAGAAAGGAAGAAAACACAATAGCTATGTCTACTTTGCTGGGAAACCTTTTGGTTTTTGGTTTGTTTACTATTTTACTCCTGCTGTTTTGTTGTTCGACAGTCTATGGTTCTTAGGGAGCTTAGTCATACAGAATGTCGCAACTTTATTTAATATATATTACATACGAATTATATACTAAGCAAGCTTATAAAATAAGCTTTATGACTTTTCAAATATCCTTAGTGGTTTTTTTCTCTCTTCCTTCCCTTCCCTTATTCTGTACTCCCTCCTCACTCTCATGCAGTTTTCCTCTTTCACACATCAAGAGACTATGTTCTTCTGTCTCCTTGTCTAGACTCCTTCCTTTCAATACATTTTGAGAAAGAGGAGGTTATTCTAAAGGGAGATGAAGACATTTTATTATGCAAGGAAACCCACCATGTTCAGAAAATAAACAAAGCCTTAGCTTCAGAAAGTCACTAAAACTGGCCAGATTCACCAGATCTCTCATGGCTCAAGCAAATAAATGCAGTAAGGACTGCAGAAACACTCTTTCAGACAGGAAGAATCACCAAGAAAAAGAGACCAGTCAAAGGCTCTGGAAGAAAGAGGCTCATACCAACAAAGGTACCTGAAGCACTGTCCTGAAGCACATAACATATGTGTGATGGCTAATAATGATTGTCAGCTTGATTGCATTTAGAACTACCTGGATGACACACCTCTTGCACTGTCCTGAAGCACGGGACAGTGCTTCAGCCTTTGAGTAGTAGCCTGCTGAACATTGATACCCAGCTTTTTAGCTTTTTTGAGCTGAATTCCATGTTAAGGGTGGACTTTCGGTGATACATCTCTCTTTGAGTATTTTCTGCTCCTGCAAGTCATCCTCACTCATATTCCTTTAAGAAATACCAGGAAAACTCATTGGTCCACCAAGTTGAATTTTACAGTGTTTAGTGTTGCTCATTTGTCCACTTGTTAAGGGATGATCTACTGAGACTGAAAAACTTTTCAGTGTAGCATGGCCATGTGGGGTGTCAGGACTTCTAAAGATTCAGTTAGTATAAGGAACAGAGAAACCTTGCATTGGGAAATGAAGGGAAAGACCTTCTGGTAAGAGCATGGGTTATGGTTTAAGTGATGGATCAAACAGCTATCCAGTCTAGAAAGTAGAAAAGCCTAGCAGAGTAAGGCAGTCAGTTAGCATGGAGATTGGCAGGGGAATGTGGAAGGATGGGGTACAGTGAATGTTAGTTGACAATGGGCTACAGGGCGTAAACAAATTCAGAAACAAAGTTTCAGAAAGTGCATGCATACAAATCCAGAAAACAAATTTGATTCCAGTCTTTGCAGGGTGTTTATTGTGTTTGTTAGGAAATTTCTTTCTAGGAAACCAAGTATTTCTCCATCAACTCAAACTTATCGAACATTCTTCCTATTCCATACCCTCCACATGGGAATATATTCATTCCTAAAGCCTTAGCATAGTTTATGTCCATGACTCATGCTTAATATCCTTTGTTTAAAACTCTCAATTTCAGTGGGTGCCATATTTGTATGCATATATATATATATGCATGTATGCTTGAGTCAGTTATCCTTAATAAAAAATGCTCAGTCCTGAACTCACAGTTTTATACCAAAACATCTTTCCTCTGAAAAATCCTCTCATCTCACTGGCATGCAAGATTATCCAACAGAGAATCAGATCAGAAATGTGGGGCTTATTCTTCTTTCCCATCTTTACTAACCAATATCAAACCACCTTCTTACGTTTTAGCATGATTACCTCTTTTTCCATTTCCATCTCCATAGTTTGAAACTTGAATTCTTTCAAAACAATTTTGTCACATACCCATCTATTTTACCACATTAACCCACCAGCCAGCATGCTCGCTGACCTGTTCGTTTATTGACATTTCGGGATGTTCTTCCCAGATTAAACTTTTCAGTTTATTCTTGAACTTGCAGCCTAAAACAGAATTAAGATAGCAATACTTGCCATTTAATTAACGTGAGTTTTTAACATAAATATTCTAAATCTTAGCATATATCTATAATTTCTAAAATGCTAAGAACTTGCTTGAGGGCTTTGAGCTTTTCTTAGGAATATTAATCCTTTACTTCTAAAATCTATTTTTTCAAGTGGAGATGATAAAAATACTGTTCTTCAGGAGATGGTAGATGATTGTTCATTTACATTACTATGGAATCAACTCCAACTCAGAATGACTGGGTATCATCCCTTTGCCTCAATTTCTAGTGATCAGAGTTAATAAAAGGTAGTGCTTACAGACAGAAATATAGCATGGCTGTCCTCTGAGAGGTCTACACACAGCAGATGACTCACATAGGCGAAGTCACCCACAGCCAAACATGAATAGAGAGCTTGGGGAATCTTATGGAAGAGTAGAAGGACTACAAGCCCTAAGAGGATAAGAACTACATAGGAAGATCAACAAAGTCAGCTAACCTAGAACCTACAGGGTCTCAGAGACTGAACCACTGAGAAAAGAACACACATGGGCTGGACCTAGGCCTCCCCACTCATATGTAGCAGATGTGCAGCTTAGTCTTCCTCTGGGTCCCAAACAACTGGAGCAGGGCCTACCCCAAAAGCTGTTTCCTGTATGTGGGATATGTTCTTCTAGTTGGTCTGCCTTGTCTGGCCTCAGTGAGAGAGGAAACATCTAGGCTTGAAGCACCGGAATGAGGAGATACCCAGCGGGGATCACACCTGCTCAGAGGAGAAGGGGGTTGGGGAGATGTGGGGAGATGGAGGAGGGACTAAACAGGAGGGGGCAGTAAGAAGGATGTAAATTGGATAGGTAAAAATAGATAAAGATAAAAGGAAGGAAAGAAAGAGAGAGAGAGAGAGAGAGAGAGAGAGAGAGAGAGAGAGAGAGAGAGAGAGAG